>NC_092334.1:379947500-380295000 GCF_046630445.1 Rutidosis leptorrhynchoides
TCGGTTGTTTCAATATAAAATATTACTTAACTCTACCAATTGTTCTCCAGCTTCAACAACATACAGGTTTCGAAGGAACGGGAGGATAGAAGTACATGGTAACAGAGGGAAGCAGTAATCTCGCAGTTACATGATCAGTTTAATAGGGTGCTTAAATGGGTATTGAAGTTTAATAGGATATAAAGAAGAAAAAGATAGATGGCGATTTATGGTCTTGACATTGCTCAAACAACAGGTTTGTCAATTGGTACGTGGTGGTTTATGCTTGAGGTTTACACGTAACAGAATGAAATATGTTGGTGAGTTCTGTTCTTGGTTTATCGATGGTGATCAAGGTTCGTTTAAACAACATTAAAGAGAAACGAAAATTTGGTGCTTGAGTAGGTGTGGTTCTCGGTTAGGCTAAGGTGGTGAATATCTATAATGCGGTAAAGGTGATGGTTTTCTCTAACTCATGTAAGTGTATATGTACTTATTTAATTAGATACAGAGCGAGAGAATAAGAATCACACTAAGTGATTTGTGGTGTCGACAGAATTATGCAGCACGAGATTTGAAGGACAATTTGTGAAGTCGACATATAACATACAGCTGACAGGGTTCTTCAGACAAGAAGAAAAAAACAAGAAAAGAATTAAATCAGATATTGACCTGTATCAACAATCGTACATTCCTCTATTTAATTAATTACTTAATAGCTGTTAGACGTGATTGTAATTGATATTGTGAATATAAGGCTGAATGAGTTTGTTGAAAACACAGTGTAATTCTTTGTTTGATAGCCCAATGATATCGACACAAAGATATTCGATCAGTACTATAAATTCATAAAAAAAATAAAAGCTGAAAATTGATGTAACTTGATCCTTTTGTTTGTATTTTAATCTGAGCTTGACCTCTAACAAACTAGGGACAGAACAAAAATTATCCACAGTTTGATTGTTATGTTAAACCGATCCTATTATTTATCTGATTATATAATCGGTGTAATTAAATAATTAAGTAGATTAATAATAATAATATTAATAATAAAATTAATAATAATACTGATTTTATAAATAATAAAAATGAAAGTAATGCTAATAATATTAATTTATCATTTATATTCAAATTTGCAATTTAATATAATACTATATTATTATTTATGTATTATTATATTATAAAATGACATTTATTGAATAGTTAATATTTATATATTATATTTATATTCTATAAAAGTAATATATAGATTCATAGTAACATATATATATGTATATATTTATTTGAACAATAACTTAATTATACTAAATATCATTTTATTTTTTTAAATTAAAGTATACTTTATTAATTCAAAATATTATATAAATATATATATACTTATAATTATATATATATATATATATATATATATATATATATATATATATATATATATATATATATATATATATATATATATATATATATATATATATATATATATATTTGCAAACAAGTGTTCGTGAATGTCGGAAATAATCAAAAGGTCAATTGGACATATGAACATAGTTCCAAAGTTTTCGAGACTCAACATTACAGACTTTGCTTATCGTGTCGAAACCATATAAAGATTAAGTTTAAATTTGGTCAGAAATTTCCGGGTCGTCACAGTACCTACCCGTTAAAGAAATTTCGTCCCGAAATTTGAGTGTGGTTGTCATGGCTAACAATAAAAATATTTTTCTGACGAATATGAGTGATAAATAGAGTTTTATCATTACCGAGTAATATAGATTAGCAATTCGGTTACTTGAAGCGTATGGATGAAACTATCACAAAAGAGTGAAAGTAAGGAAATAAAGTTCGTCATAACTTTCGACGTAGACGTGATTGAGTTTAGAAAATAAGGTGCGTCTTAACTTTTGACGTAGGGGGATTTAATTCCAGAATTCAAGGGATTTAAAGAAAATTTTCGAAATCTAAAAGATTTGATTCTTCGGCGAGTAAGGAAATTAAGATCTCTATAATTAAATACGGTGATCTTTCTCGATTACTCTGTCTAATATTTCTTTTATAAATTTACCTTTTCCGTTCCATTAGTTTTCACCACTTTTATACTCAATTCCCAAATTCAAAAGATTTATGAAAATGCTTAACCCTGTTCTGATCCTGGTTCTTATTCTAACTATCGCAATGATCGTTCTTCTTTTTCAACTCCCACCTGAAGAATCTGTTTATTTCTATTATGCTCTAGGGATTATTGTATTTATAATCCTCCCGTGTCTTTATATTGCTATACGTACTGATATCCATGGTTTGTAATTTCGGTGTTGTCATTGGGCTTTATATTTTCTTTTATATTTTGGATTTCTTTGCCTTTTTTTTTATCCTCTCGACCTCTAGTAAAGTGAGCAACGGTCAAATTCATAGATATGAATTTCGAAATGAACATAGTTAATGTTCTAAGAAAGAAATGGTAATAGCACGATCTTGATTCGTCAATTTACCAGAATATCCGGGAAAGATAGAATTATCAAGAAAATATATTCTTGATATTTTTATATATCAGATAAAATATAAGAGTCGTGTAACATGGCACATGATGACGTTATAATCTGTGAATCATCATGTCTCATTTAGAAACTCAGCATGACTTACTGTAATATAATCACGTTGATCAAGTGTCATTATATTATACTAACTCATGCATCAGTTCCCAACATTACTTCAATAACATTCATATTTTAAGCTCGAAAGTTTACAGAATATAGAAACTAACAGTTTCTATATGATGTAACACTGATAGCACGAAGAGATAATTAATATCGGACGAGAATATTTATGAAGATATCTTCAGAAATATTGAGGATATTTATAATGAAAGATACGATGATATCTTGGAATTTCTAATATAGAATGATGATATAGAAGATTTATCCGTAAGGGTTTAGATTCAGAAGCAAGGCGTTCGCTAAAGAATTCATCAGATACATAATCATCAGGATTCTTTATGTACAAGTTTAGTCCTTGTGATTTGTTCAGAGTCTCCTTCATGGGTAGCTCAATCTGTTTTTCAATACCCAATTTTCTATCGAGCGTTCCTAACACTCCTTTCTTTATCATCAAACTTTTGGTCATTTAGACCATCTACCATTTTTCTGTTTTCTCTGCGTTTAATGCTATGATATCTGAATCATCGGTTATTAATCCGAGGTGGTTTCAGGAAAATTTGTGTTTTTAGATGATTAAACGCTGATGGTAATATGGTGGAATATGCAAGAATTCTCCGGTATCAAAAGGGTAATCGTATACATCAGTATTATAGTAAGGCTACTTCGAATGAAAAGTCGAAGTTGACTTGCTGGAGCTGTGACAAAATTGGCTACCTTGAAAAGGGATCGCAAAGTTATTTTTGCTAATAAATGTCAAAGGATCAGACACGGGTACGGGTTAAACTTTCACTCAGTTGGCGAGAGTTTCTCAGGTGCATAACTATATGCATAAATCTTTCCTTTCGTAGATGAAGTGCAGTTGATTCATCCTATCGATTGAGGTGTTTTCAAGAATCATGAAAGGTTTGAACGCAGATTGTAATCATCAAGATACAATTGAGGTTTAAGATGAAATCAAGTGGCAAACTTGAAGAATTGTTTAGTTTCATATGTTATAATTAATATTTTAATTCATTTTAATTGTCCAATGTTGATAGTTCACAGTTAGCAGTGTACAATAATAATTCATATATAATTATATATATAATATTCGAATTAATACGTATCGTGACCCGTATACGTCTCAGACTCGATCACAACTCAAACTATATATATTATTGTAGAATCAACCTCAACCCTGTATAGAGAACTCAATCATTACTGCATATAGAGTGTCTATGGTGATTCTAAATAATATATATAGATGCATCGATATGATATGTCAAAACCTTGTATACGTGTCCCGATATTTAAAGTGCGTAAAATAAATACAGAAATTAAATGATGATAACTAAAATGCGTAAAGTAAATAACAGAAATTAAATAACGATAGATAAAATTGCAAGAATTAAAATTGCGATAAAATAAATTGCGATAATTAAATTGCGATAAATAAAATGTAATATGGAATTAACAGTTTGCAAACAAGTGTTCGTGAATGTCGGAAATAATCAAAAGGTCAATTAGACATATGAACATAGTTCCAAAGTTTTCGAGACTCAACATTACAGACTTTGCTTATCGTGTCGAAACCATATAAAGATTAAGTTTAAATTTGGTCAGAAATTTCCGGGTCATCACACTATCTGCTCGATCTTCTGGCTTTCTGTTTAGATCAAGCAACTCAAAAACCAAACCTTACAACCACGACCCGCTGTTCCTGGTTAATGTTCCACGCATCTTCAACCCCACAACACTCACAAATCACCACTGCAAAACCCTCACCACCTCCATCACAAAAAGACCCCACCTGCAACAGCTAATAGCTACTGCCGTTTTCCACCACTAACCGCCAGCTTACTGCTGTATTTTGCAGCTATAAACCGCCACGCAACACCACCCTCGCCACTACTTCATCTCTGATCAACACCATTACCCAACTGCTGCTATTACCTTCGATTATTTTTCTGTTTTGGTCTGATACAAACAAAACAACCATCATCGCCGCTACTGCTTGTTTTTTTTTTTGTTTTTTTTATTGGGGAACGAAAGGTATAATAGATGAGGAATATACCGTAAAGATTAAGATAGATGATAATTAGTAAAGGTTTATGGAAAAGGTGAAGATAGTTAGGTATAAATGATGATGATTAGGAATGATGAATAATGGTGTTGTCAAAATCGAACCCCACAAAAAAGCCTTAAACTTTCATCTGCTATGAAAATTTCACGAGGCATATTATAAAACTTAGGCTGTGAATTATTGAATTATGTAACGGGCTTAATTAAATTGGGTTGTAAATTTTGTTGTTGGGCCGTTAATTGCCATATGGATTGTGAGGCGACTTGGGCCTGTTCTAGTTGTTATTGGGCCAGAGATGGTAACGATGAAATGCAGTGACGATAGTTAAGATGTAGATTTCATGATGATGATTTAAGTGATGATACATAATACATGATGTTATAGATAATAGTAATGATGATTCGATGACAGATAATGATGTTACTATGATGATAATTATGTGATATTAGATGATGATGATGAAAATGTTAAAATGGGTTTTGATTTAAGAAGATGAAGTATAGAAACAGTTAAAATGGGTTAAATAAAATCGAGTTAGGAACTAGAACAGAAAAGATAAGCGGCGCAGATGGTTAAGGGGTGGTGTTAGGTAGCGAGAGGTCACGGGTTCGAGCCTGGTTCTGGGCAATTCTTTTTAGGAAAGGCTTTTGAAGGGTATACATTTTTACTTTTATTTCTAATATTATTATTATGATTATTATTATTATTACTATAAAAATTATTATTATCAATATCAATATCATTATTAGTATTATTATCATTATTTTAGTATTATCATAATTATTATTTTAACAAATAAAAGATATTTATATATAAATATAATTATTATATATATCATAAGTATATCTAATTTACTATTTTAATATAAAAGAAACATATATAGATATATATAACATTTGAAATAACAAATACATTATAATAAGTACTATATTATATAATTAATATATATAAACTGGTTTGATTATTATTACATGATAATTATACGTTTTAATATATATAACTGATATAGGTTCGTGAATCCGAGGCCAACCTTACACTTGTTCAATGATGTTATATGTATTTTTACTACGAAATACAGTATGGTGAGTTTCATTTGCTCCCTTTTTAAATGCTTTTGCAACATATATTTTTGGGACTGAGAATACATGCGCTGCTTTTATAAATGCTTTACGAAATAGACACAAGTGATCGAAACTACATTCTATGGTTGGATTATTAAACCGAATATGCCCCTTTTTATTAAGTCTGGTAATCTAAGAATTAGGGAACAGACACCCTAATTGACGCGAACTCTAAAGATATATCTATCGGGCCCAACAAGCCCCATCCAAAGTACCGGATGCTTTAGTACTTCAAAATTTATATCATGTTCGAAGGAGGATCCCGGAATGATGGGGATATTCTTATATGTATATTGTGAATGTCGGTTACCAGGTGTTCAATCCATATGAATGATATTTTGTCTCTATGCATGGGACGTATGTTTATGAGAAATGGAAATATGATATCTTGTGGTCTATTAAAATATTGAAATGATTATTATGATAAACTAATAAACTCACCAACCTTTTGGTTGATACTTTAAAGCATGTTTATTCTCAGGTATGAAAGAAGTTGATAATGCTAAAAACGAACATATATATCATAGCATTATTCCCCAAGAAAGACAAGCTTTTAGTTGCAATTGTTCTATTTACAAGTGATATTCATTTAAATATTAAAAGGTGAAGACAAAAGATAGATTCGACGAATTGAAGACGCAAACGACCAAAAAGCTCAAAAGTATAAAATACAATCAAAGAGGTTCCAATTATTGATAAGAAATGTCTCGAAATTACAAGAGTACAAGATTCAAAACGCAAAGTACAAGATATTAAATTGTACGCAAGGACGTTCGAAAATCCGGAACCGGGACCAGAGTCAACTCTCATCGCTCGACGCAACGGACTAAAAA
This sequence comes from Rutidosis leptorrhynchoides, assembly GCF_046630445.1. NCBI lineage: Eukaryota > Viridiplantae > Streptophyta > Magnoliopsida > Asterales > Asteraceae > Rutidosis > Rutidosis leptorrhynchoides. Next base: position 379,954,147 of record NC_092334.1, read on the forward strand.
TTACAAGTCAACTATGCACATAAATATAATATAATATTTAAATAATTCTTATAATTATTTATATATTATATAAATAATAAAAATCCTTCGGCAAGAAAGACTCCAAAGTTGGTGAGCTGGAATTACAAACTCCGCGACTCGCGGAGTTTGAAGGCAGAAAAGGCCGCGAGTCTCGGAGACCCCCTGAACTCAATTCCCTATAAAAGCAAACGAATTCTGATCATTTTAAATATCCATAATCTATCTCTCTCTCAATATATACGTAAATATATATATATATATAATTTATATTTTAATTTTAATTTTAATTTTAAATCCTAATAATAAGGGTATGTTAGCGAATGTTGTAAGGGTGTAAGTCGAAATTGTGTCCGTGTAACGCTACGCTATATTTAATCATTTTAAGTTATGTTCAACCTTTTTACATTAATGTCTCGTAGCTAAGTTATTATTATGCTTATTTAAAACGAAGTAATCATGATGTTGGGCTAATTACTAAAATTGGGTAATTGAGCTTTGTACCATAATTGGGGTTTGGACAAAAGAACGACACTTGTGGAAATTAGACTATGGGCTATTAATGGGCTTTATATTTGTTTAACTAAATGATAGTTTGTTAATTTTAATATAAAGATTTACAATTGGGCGTCCCTATAAATAACCATATACACTCAATCGGACACAATGGGCGGGGTATTTATATGTACGAATAATCGTTCATTTAACCGAACACGGGAATGGATTAATAGCCACTAGAATTATTAAAACATGGGTGAAATTATGTACAAGGACACTTGGCATACTTGTTAACAAAGTATTAAAATCTTGGGTTACACTCAGTCGACATCCTGGTGTAATTATTAAACAAAGTATTAAAATCTTGTTACAGTTTAAGTCCCCAAATTAGTTGGAATATTTAACTTCGGATATAAGGATAATTTGACGAGGACACTCGCACTTTATATTTATGACTGATGGACTGTTATGGACAAAAACCAGACGGACATATTAGATAATCCAGGACAAAGGACAATTAACCCATGGGAATAAAACTAAAATCAACACGTCAAACATCATGATTACGGAAGTTTAAATAAGCATAATTATTTTATTTCATATTTAATTTCCTTTATTTTATATTTAATTGCACTTCTAATTATTGCATTTTTATTGTTATTGTATTTAATTGCACTTTTAATTATCGTACTTTTTAATTATCGCAAGTTTATTTTATCGCACTTTTATTATTCGCAATTTCATTATCGTTATTTACTTTATGCTTTAAATTAAGTCTTTTATTTATTTAATATTTTACATTTTGTTTTAACTGCGACTAAAGTTTTAAAATCGACAAACCGGTCATTAAACGGTAAAAACCCCCCTTTATAATAATAATATTACTTATATATATTTGTATTTTTATAAAATTAAACTAATATAGCGTTAAGCTTTGATTAAAAGATTTTCCCTGTGGAACGAACCGGACTTACTAAAAACTACACTACTGTACGATTAGGTACACCGCCTATAAGTGTTGTAGCAAGGTTTAAGTATATCCATTCTCTAAATAAATAAATATCTTGTGTAAAATTGTATCGTATTTAATAGTATTTCCTTGTAAAATTTAATAGCTATTTTATATACACCTCGCATAACATCAAGTATTTTTGGCGTCGCTGCCGGGGACTATCTAGCTTAAAAGCTGGAAGCGTAACGCTAAATTTAAAAAAAAAAAATTTATTTTTAGTTTACTTTTATTAAAATACGCTTTTGTAAAAATACGTTTTTAATTATTCGAAAATATAAAAAGAAAAACAAAAATATAAATATTTTTAAGATTTTGTTAAATATTTAAGTTTTATAAAGTTTCTTTATTTTTATTTTTATAAGTTTTATTTAAATATTTTGTGTTTATTTAAAATATAAAATCAAAAACTGAAAAAAAAAAATTATATATATATATATATATATATATATATATATATATATATATATATATATATATATATATATATATATATATATATATATATATATATATATATATATATATATATATATATATATATATAAATCTGGTTTTAAGATTTTTATTTATAAAATTATAAAGTAGTTCTATTTTTATTTTAGTTTTTAAATATAAGTTTTTATTATATAAATATTTTTATTTAAAACAGAAAATATAAAGCATAATACAGAAAATATAAAATTAAAAAAAAAAGTAAAACGCGTCGAATTTTAATCAACCTGTCATCTGAAAATTGGAACCCCGCGACTCGCGGAGTTTGCAGCTTCGGGCACCGTAACTCACGGAGCAGCCCTGACACACGTGACAGAAACCCTAATCAGCATTATTTACGGGTCTTATATTTATTAATTAACTTTTAACCCTAATTAGGTTTAATTTTAATATATTAATTAGTTTTACTTTTTATTTAATTTATATATTTAGTTAAATTAGTTTAATTAATGTAAAATTAATAGTTTTAATAAATAAATAATATAAAAATAATATTTTTATAAAAATTGTAATTTTTACAACTTTTTGTATATTTTTATATTTTCTCTCTTTTTAATTGTTTTAGCGTAATATTTGTATTTTTCGCTAGTTTTTAGTTTTAAACTTAGTTTTTGCCATAGTTATATTTTTATTTCTAGATTTTTAGGCTTTGCCGTAAAATCCCTTAAGTGCTTTTTCTTTAGACTAAGATTTAGGTGCTTTAGAATTTTGCGACGCCTTTTTAAGTTTTAGTTTCTTTTTAAGTTATTGCCATTTGGGATATAGTTTTACTTGTAAGCTTTAATATTTTTAGACACCTTTTACCTATGTATCAATTATCATTCCAATTAGTAATCTCAATTTGCGATTATAATTTTAAGTTAGTGATAGTAATAAGGTTGGGTTAGTCGCGTGTTTTTAAGTTCTATAAGTCACTCTTTTTCTTTCTTATTTTTATTTTTCGATCTTTTTCCGGCACGCTCTTTTCCTTTCTTATTTCTCGCTATTCTAGTTTTTAGGACATAGATTTTTTTTTATTCTACTTCTTATCTAAATTTCTTAAAATTACGAAAATTTATTTTAAGTGGTTAAATTGATAGACATCAAAATTTTCTGGTTCGTAGTAATAGTTGGATTTGTACGTGGACCGGGTTATTGGAGCCAAACAGTCCTCAATTATATTGAGACTAAACGAATCCTGCCCCTCTGCTGCATCTTTTGGCTATTCGAAACGTGGGCAAAATCAAAAAAGTCTATTAATTGGATAACTTATATAATTTTTATTTCCTTTTTAAAAAACTAATAGGATATTCAGTGAATGCACCGAGCAAGACGTTCACCACCTTTTGTACGTTCACCACCTGCAACTAGATCAAGACATTTAGCAAATATTACCGCCGTTGATTTTTCTTTAGAATCGTTATCCAGTCGACCAAGTACTCCAATTCAAATTTCCGATAATCCATTTTTTGAACCCGACCTCACAATTGAGAATCTGGAGAATATTCAGGGACGATTCATAGATCCTGAACCACTAAACTTTCCTCCGGAACCACCAATCATTCAAACAGAGATTGTTGAGGAACGAACCATTAAATCAGAATCCTCTAGTGATTCCGATTCAACAAATTCAATTATGGAGAATCTGGAACCTTTAAGTATGGAAGACCGAATGAGAGCTAAACGCACTGGCCAAGGTCACGCAATTACTCATCGAGACATTAATGCGCCAGATTATGAAATTAAAGGACAAATTCTACACATGGTGACTAATCAATGCCAATTTAGTGGTGCGCCGAAGGAAGATCCAAATGAACATCTTCGTACCTTTAATAGGATCTGCACTCTATTTAAAATCCGAGAAGTGGAGGATGAACAGATATATCTCATGTTATTTCCCTGGACTTTAAAGGGAGAAGCCAAAGATTGGTTGGAATCGTTACCTGAAGGGGCGATTGATACATGGGATGTTTTAGTTGAAAAATTTCTTAAACAATTCTTTCCGGCATCTAAAGCCGTAAGACTTCAAGGATAAATTGTTACGTTCACACAGAAACCGAATGAAACTCTATATGAGGCGTGGACAAGATTTGGAAAGTTATTAAGAGGATGTCCGCAACATGGTTTAGATACCTATCAAATAGTACAAATATTCTACCAAGGATGCGACATCACTACAAGAAAAGACATCGATATAGCAGCTGGTGGTTCTATTATGAAGAAAACCGAAACTGATGCTTATAAAATTATTGATAACACTGCTTCCCACTCACATGAGTGGCACCAAGAAAAAGATATCGTTAGATCATCTAAAGCAGCTAGAGCCGATTCTAGCCATGACTTAGATTCCATTTCCGCAAAGATAGATGTTGTCGAGAGACGAATGGAAAAGATGACTAAAGATATACACTCAATACGAATTAGTTGTGAGCAGTGTGGAGGACCACATTTGACAAAAGATTGTCTCAGTATTGAATTAACAATGGAACAAAGAGAGAATATTTTATACATAAACCAAAGGCCTGGAAATAATTATCAGAATAATTATCAACCGCCAAGACCGATCTACAATCAAAACCAGAATTATAACAGAAATGTTCCATACAACAACCAACAAGGTCCTAGCAATCAACAAGCGTCCAACAATAATTACAATCAGCAAAGACCTAATTTTCAAAACAAACCACCACAACCCGATGATAAAAAGCCGAATTTAGAAGATATGATGACGAAGCTAGTTGAAAATCAAGCGCAGTTTTTCACATCTCAGAAACAAACTAATGAACAAAATGCTCAAGCATTTAGAAATCAACAAGCTTCTATTCAAAATCTGGAACAAGAATTAAGTAACCTAGCAAGATTAATAGGTGAAAGAAAACCGAGAATTTTACCTAGTGATACAAATGCAAACCCCCAGAATGAAACAGCTAAAGCCATTACCACAAGAAGTGGTACAACACTTAAACCACCTGAAATACCTGTAAATTCTGATGAAGCTATTCCTACTCCACAAGAACCACAACCTGAACAAGATAAGGAAAAAGAACCGGTAGTTGAAAAGGTTAATGAAGATAACAAAGTTAAGGCTAAACCTTATGTTAAACCATACCAACCACCACTTCCTTACCCGAGTAAAATGAAGAAAGAGAAACTTGAAGCCGAGCAATCCAAATTCTTGGATATGTTTAAACAGATAAATGTAAATCTTCCTTTCATTGATGTGATTTCAGGAATGCCTAGATATGCTAAATTCTTGAAAGATCTAATCTCAAATAGAAAGAAAATGGAAGAACTCTCGGCCGTTACTATGAATGCTAATTGTTCAGCAGTGCTGTTGAATAAAATACCAGAAAAACTATCTGATCTAGGAAGTTTCGCAATTCCATGTTTTCTGGGTAGTCTTAGTTCAATAGAAGCATTAGCAGACTTAGGTGCTAGTATAAATTTAATGCCGTATTCACTATACGCTAAACTAGACCTTGGAGAATTGAAACCAACAAGAATAAGCATACAACTAGCCGATAGATCAATAAAATATCCTAGAGGGATAATGGAGAACATGCTAGTTAAAGTTGGTACTTTAGTATTTCCAGTAGATTTTGTTGTTCTGGACATGGAAGAAGATTCTCAAGTTCCTCTCATATTAGGAAGACCATTCTTAAACACGGCTAAAGCAATGATAGAAGTGTTTGGTAAGAAATTGACCATACGTATAGAGGACGAGAGTGTTACCTTTTCAGTTGATAGAGCAATGCAACAACCGCAATCTGCAGACGATACATGTTATTATATTCAAACTATAGACTCATATGCAGAATTGTTAGAAGAATTTCCAGAATTACAAGGAACAGGAGAATGTTCTTTAGGAGAAGGAACTGAACAAATTGATGAAGCGGAAATGTTAGCTACACTTATAACTAATGGATATGAACCAACAACAGAAGAAATTCAAATGCTAAAAGAAGAAGACAGATATCGATATAAATCATCGATAGAAGAACCTCCGACATTAGAGTTAAAGCCACTTCCAAACCATTTGGAATACGCTTATTTACATGGTGAATCTGAATTACCTGTAATAATATCATCTTCTCTTACTAAAAATGAGAAATCACAACTAATTTCTGTGTTGAAAGCTCATAAACCAGCCATTGCATGGAAGATTCATGATATTAAAGGAATAAGTCCTTCGTATTGCACACATAAAATCCTTATGGAAGAAGGTCATAAAACGTATGTGCAACGCCAACGAAGACTAAATCCGAATATGCAAGATGTTGTTAAAAAAGAAATAATTAAACTGCTAGATGCAGGTTTAATTTATCCAATCTCTGATAGTCCATGGGTAAGCCCAGTTTAATGCGTGCCTAAGAAGGGTGGCATGACTGTCATTACAAATGAAAAAAATGATCTTATTCCTACTAGGACTGTAACAGGATGGCGTGTATGTATTGATTATAGAAAATTAAATGATGCCACCAGAAAAGATCACTTTCCCTTATCTTTCATTGATCAAATGTTGGAAAGATTAGCCGGAAATAGTTATTATTGTTTTCTTGATGGATTTTCCGGATATTTTCAAATTCCAATAGCACCCGAAGATCAAGAGAAAACCACATTCACGTGCCCTTATGGTACTTTTGCTTACAAACGCATGCCATTTGGACTTTGCAACGCCCCTGCAACCTTTCAAAGGTGCATGATGGCGATTTTTCACGACATGATAGAAGAATGCATGGAAGTTTTCATGGATGACTTTTCAGTCTTCGGTGATACATTTGAAACATGTCTAGCTAATCTTGAACGAATGCTTATTAGATGCGAACAATCAAATCTAGTTCTTAATTGGGAGAAATGCCATTTTATGGTTAAAGAAGGCATCGTTCTTGGACATAAAATCTCAAAGGAAGGAATTGAAGTGGATAGAGCTAAAGTAGATGTAATTGCTAAACTTCCACATCCCACCAATGTTAGAGGAGTTAGGAGTTTTCTAGGGCATGCCGGTTTTTACCGACGTTTCATAAAAGATTTTTCTAAAATTGCCACTCCTATGAATAAACTCCTAGAAAAGGATGCTCCATTCATCTTTTCAGATGAATGTATCAAATCTTTTAATATTCTTAAAGAGAAACTCACTAATGCGCCGATAATGATAACACCAAATTGGAATCTACCGTTTGGACTAATGTGCGATGCAAGTGATTTTGCAATGGGAGCCGTTTTAGGACAAAGGATTGAAAAACGATTTCCACCTATATATTATGCTAGTAAGACGTTACAAGGAGCACAAACAAATTATACAACTACTGAAAAAGAACTCCTTGCTATTGTCTTTGCTTTTGACAAATTTCGATCATATCTCGTTCTAGCTAAAACGGTGGTCTATACCGACCATTCTGCTCTTAGATACCTATTTTCGAAACACGATGCTAAACCAAGATTAATCCGTTGGATCTTACTCTTACAAGAGTTTGATATTGAAATCCGAGATAAAAGAGGAGCAGAAAATCTCGCCGCTGATCATCTTTCTCGTCTTGAAAATCCCGAATTAGAAGTTCTAAATGAATCGGCCATACAAGACAACTTTCCTGATGAATATCTATTGAAGATAGATTATAATGAAATTCCATAGTTTGCAGACTATGCAAACTACTTAGTATGTGGATTCCTTGAAAAAGGATTATCGTACCAAAAACGAAAGAAATTCTTCAGTGATATAAAACACTATTTCTGGGAAGATCCACATTTGTTTAAAAGTTGTCCAGATGGAATAATACGCCGATGTGTATTTGGAAATGAAGCTAGTAAAATCTTAAACCATTGTCACACAGGACCAACAGGAGGGCATTATGAGCCTCAACTAACAGCAAGAAAAGTTTATGAAGCTGGATTCTATTAGCCTACAATTTACAAAGACGCACACCTTCTTTGTAAATCCTGTGATGCTTGTCAAAGGGCCAGAAAAATAAGTCAACGTGATGAAATGCCACAAAATATCATTCAAGTATGTGAAGTATTTGACATTTGGGGTATTGACTTTATGGGTCCATTTCCAAAATCTCATAATAATCTCTACATTCTCGTTGCCATTGATTATGTATCTAAATGGGCGGAAGCACAAGCTCTCCCAACTAATGATGCACGAGTTGTAGTCAATTTTTTAAAACGTCTTTTTGCAAGGTTTGGAACACCGAAAGCTTTAATAAGTGATCGGGGTACTCATTTCTGTAATAATCAACTTGAGAAAGTTCTTAAAAGATATGGAGTAACTCATAAAATCTCCACTGCTTATCATCCACAAACAAGTGGACAAGTTGAAAATACCAACCGAGCTTTAAAACGTATTCTAGAGAAAACCGTAGGATCAAATCCGAAGGAATGGTCCATTAAATTGGAGGATGCACTCTGGGCTTTTAGAACAGCCTACAAAACTCCAATTGGAACCACACCTTTTAGACTCGTTTATGGAAAAGCATGTCATCTTCCAGTAGAAATTGAACACAAAGCATTCTGGGCTTTGAAGACATGTAATCTTGATTTACATGAAGCTGGACGTCTACGATTAAGTCAACTAAACGAATTAGAAGAATTAAGACATGAAGCATACAAAAATTCGTTAATCTATAAAGAAAAAACGAAGAAATGGTATGATAAAAGAATCAGAAGTTTAAAAGAATTTAAAGAAGGAGACAGAGTTCTTCTTTTCAATTCACGATTCAAGCTATTTCCTGGAAAATTGAAATCAAGATGGTCTGGACCATTCATAGTCAAAAGAGTTTTCCCATACAGAGCAGTAGAATTAAAAAATTCAAATGGGATTGAATTTAAAGTTAATGGTCACAGAGTTAAACACTACATAGATAGTCCGATGGAATTCGACAATGAAGTTAATCACAATTTCGATACCACAGCTAACTAAGTGTGGGGAGAATCAAGTCTTTAAAGGATAATATGTATTTCTGTTAGAGTTAGATTGTCTGTTTTCGTGTAGTTCTCGAAAATGGAACCCGAATGGTCTTTCCCTTTCAGACCCTAAAGAACTAGTCTTCTCCCCCCATTCTGAATTTTTATTTTTTTTAGGAAATGAAGACTGCCTGTGAACTAAACCATGGTCTAATGCTACACGCTTTAATCACTAAACGTAATAATGACACACTACCGAGTGAAATAGTATCAGTAATCAGAGAAAAATTGGACGGAGTAAGAAAAGAATCCAGATGCGAAGATAATAAGTTACAATTTGGTAAAGGAAAATCAAAATCCGCAGCGAAAAGAAGAGCACGACACCTAGAAAGATGTCACAAATGCGGAAAATGGTCACATGGAGGTAAATGTTCAAATAATCAAACCTATTCAAATACCGAATTTGTTACTTTATGCAGAGACGGACCATTCATATGTTTAGAAGAAAAAACACTGAATGCTTGAGGTTACGCCTATGTAGCCATGGAAAACCAATTAAACTAACTATCTTATGAATGTGATAGATCGTATAACTAAGAATACTATCTCACAGGTAAGTCTGTACATTTTTTTGTTTTTATTTTTATTTTTATTTTTAACCTTTTGATAATAAACGCTAATTTGTTCGCTATAAAGTATTAAATTGGTATTGAATAAAATTAGGTTTGGCGACCGAAATTATTGATATCATACAAAAATTTATTACATCACTACGAAATTTAACGTTTATTCTTAAGGTAAAAATATCTTTAATCAATCAACCTAAAATATTTCAAAAATTCGTCATGAGTTAAACTAGGTTATGGAACCGAAATTACTTTACCGAAAAGAGGGGCGCATATTTTTGATAATATTTGATTGATTAAAGTGGGATAAAAATCCAAAAAGATTTTTAATTTTATTTTTACCATTTTAAAATTAATATATAAATCTTAAATTAATATTGTGAACTCTGTAAAATCAATATATTTAAGTTTGTCAATATTTGAAAAATTAATATTTTTAATATAAGTTTGTATGTATAAAAACAAAAATATAATATAAAGTTTGGTGTGAATTTTTAATATTATGCATTTTTAATTAAGTTTGGTGTAAATTTTTAATTTTATGCATTTTTAAATTTAAGTTGGTGTGAATTTAAAAACAAAAATTTACTTTATTTCGTTAAGTTAAAAATATGATTTTTAAAATTCGTCGTAAGTTGAAGACTAGGTCTTTGAACCGAAATTGCTTTACCCGAGGGAGGGACGAGAACTTTTATTATCATTATTTTTAATCTTATTAAACTAAAGTATGCCAAAAACATTAAAAAAACCCAAAAATCTTTACTTTTAAAACCGCGCTTTGAATTGACAAATTTTAAAATTTTGTCGAGGGACGGACTAGGACATCGATCCGAAACGACCTCGTCCTAAAACAAAGAAAAACAAATTTTTAAAATTTAATTAATTATAAGTTTTATAAAGTATAAGGTTTTACAAAAAAAAAAAAAAAAAACCAAACGCCGCCAGTCGTGGAGTTTGAAGGGTAAATATGCCGCGACTCGCGGAGAATGCAAAATATGGAAAAAAAAATATAAACAGCCAAACTGATCAGTCCACACACCACACCACAAAAATACTGCGAAATAAAACCCGAAAAAACCCGAGAAAACACTCCCAAATTCACAATTTTTCACCGTTAATCATCAAATCTTTTACTAAAATCATGTTAAGAAGGATGCTATCAAGGAATTACTCAAGAAAAATGGTAAGTTTCTACACCTAAACACCATTTAATCCGAAAATTGGTGTTCTTGAGCAATTTTATACCCAATTCGATTTTGATGCTTTTTAGTGTAATTATGCTTAAATTGCTTATGAATTATGCTTGTATAACCTAGATTGATGCTATTTAACATGATTAGAAGCCTTAAACTTCAAATTTTGAGTAATCTAGGGTTTGTGTTCTTGAGCAATTTGGGGCTTTTTGATATAAACAGGTTATGGGCGATTTTTGTCATGAATTGTTGCTAAATTAAGTAGTGTAACATGTTTAGATAGTTAAATGATCCAAACTTTGAGCCTAAACATGATTTTGAGAATTAAAGTGGACTTTTTCAAGTCTAAAATTCATGAACTTGATTTTTGGAAAATAATGCCATTTGAAACTTGTTTAATTGATAGTAATGATTATTTTGACATATTATTTGAGTTGAATGCTTATGAACTTAGTGATCATTTTCGTATATGCTTATTTGAAAAAGTGTAGATTTGATAAAAATATGAAAATGAGCATAAGTTTGATATAAATTGATCATGTCATTGTAATTATTTTGATTGATGATTTTGCTGACACTAATGCATATTTGGATGCACAAAAATTGTGTTTGATGTGTTTTGCAGACTGAAAGGGGTGAATCGTCATCCCAAGCTCGCAATGCTCCTGCTGAGAATGCGGAACAACAGGAGGTGGATAACTACTACAAACAAGATATACCTCATCCAGTCATGACATTTTCTGATATGCACTTGGAAGATTTGCACCCGAACCTGAGATTTGACAGACTTTGGATAGATTATCCAAAATACCAAAGGGGCTTGCATACTCTTCATTCTAAAGCTGTTGAAGTACCCAGGGTCATAGAATGGGGACCATTAGAAGCTGTAGAATTGGCCGGGCCAATTAGGGAATTACTTACACAGAGGTATGGTAATTCTACTTTTAACGATTGGGTACGTTTATTCAACATGCGTAGACCTGTATATAAAGTATGGTGTGAAGAATTGTTGTGTAGTATAGAATTAAATGATCGGGTAGCTAGTTTAATCGATCGATCTTTTATTAGATTTTTGTTAGGAGGTTCTATGCGCCACATGTCTTTACTAGACATGGCTCAGGCTTTACGTATATATACGCCTGAGGAGTTAGCATCTGCCGATTGTAGAGGGTTGATATTGAACGGTAGGAAGATAGATGAGAATTTTGATACACATGGTGTATGGAGTCAAATGACTAGCCATCACCGATTCAAAGGGGGAAATTACTCTTATTTGGATATAGATAGAGCAGAGTTAAGAGTAATTCATAGATTTTTAGCTAATTCGATTACACAAAGAGGTAAGAATAAGGAAAAGGTAAATGAACAGGATTTGTTTTACCACATGTGTATTCGAGACCCACAAAGCGCTGTAAGTATACCATATTGTGTGGGTTATTATTTATCAGCTATGGTTAGGGGGATGAGACCGCATAGCATAATAGGAGGTGGTATATTTATTACTTTGATTGCTGAATATCTCGGTGTGGATATAAGTCGGGGGGATTACTAATCGAAGAACCAGAACCCCGCGATACAATAGGTTTAAATGTATACCATGGTGCGAAGGTTTTGAAGAGGCGAAATAACGCCGCAGTACAATATAATGGTAGACATCCACATGTTGAGAGAAACCAACAGCCAGGTAATGTGGGAGGGGGAAATGAAATGACAGAAATGCAAAGGTTTATAGCTTCACAAGAATACGAAAATGCTAGACATCGAGCATTTGAAGATTGGCAAGTTCATCAAAACCAAATCATAGCTTATTTCCAACAAATAGGTAGAAACTATATTCCTACTCCATCGCCCGTATTTCCTCCCTGGTCTATAGAGATCCAACCACCGTATCCTACGTATAACCCAGCCGAAGCATTTTATAACACATATGGTTATGCATGGAATCCCTACTGGTATCAGTATCATCCCTAGTCTACTTAGTTTTATTTATTTTATAATTTGTAATGTTGATACATTTAATACTTATGTTAATATTGTAATAGTTTTTATAATTTTCTAACTTTTATTATTAGATTTTAATAATTTTTGAATGTGGGGTAATATACCAAACTTCAAAAATATGTATATATGTTTGTAGTTTATCTTATGTACACAACAGGGTAAAACAACGCATTTTCAAAGACTGGCATTAAGTTCAGCAAAAGCAACTAATTTTGACGACAAGATGCAAAATATATGTGAAATAACAACAAGACGGAATGAACAAATGATGTGCACCATTTATCATTCAACACAAACACAAATATGTTTGGAAACTTTGGTAAAATTTAATCATTTCTACGCTAATCACCCTCAATAATTTAAATTGTTACTGATTTCTTGCAAATGAGGGCATTGCAAGATCTTAAGTGTGAGAAGGGGTTAAATTCGTTCAGATTTTTTTTAAAATTTTTTTTATCTTAAACACTTGGTTACCATTAGAAATACTAGTAAAGTAGTAGTTGTATTAGAATCTAGTGGTCTCTGATAATAAAGAACAGCCCTAGTCTTATATACTGACTACCCAATTCTAGTAAAATTTTTCAAAGTTTTCAATTAAATGAACTCAAAATCATGTTTATACATATTTATGAACGATAAAACTAGGTTTTAACACCGAAATTATTGTTACCTCGGAAAGGACATAAATTGAGAAACAAACCAAAATGTTAAAATTCATTTAAAATGGAATAGATTACAATAAAAAGGAAAATAAAAGCCAAGTGTGAGAAAATTTACCAAGATATTTTAAACATATGTCACATATTTCTGTAACAAATAATTGAAAATACTTTTGTTTTGAACGATAATTAACTGTTTTACCCGATTTACTGTAAGAAAGATGGATCTACACGATGAATCAATTACATCATTAAAAGGAAATAAAGTCTTCCGAAAAAGAAAAGCGCTTCTTGATTTAGGTCAGGAAGTTGTCGTCCAGACCAGCTGTAGGTTGACGAAAAATCTAGAAAAGTCATCACTAAAATTAGCAGGAAATCCACGGACCTTAGCATCAAACAGGGTCGTCATGTGGTCAGACTTATCCTAACCATGAGAGGATCTGTCTCGTAAAATGGGGAGGGCGTCGTGCAAATTAGCTGGATAAGACTAATGAATCAGATCCCCAGAAAGGATAATCTCCTTAAAAGATCAAAAATCAGCTTTTAAGCCTGATATTACTCAATCCTTGAGATTGACCTTAAAGATTGAGAATTACAAACTCATGGAATTCAATGATATCTAAACTCGAGCCTGAACGAGAAAATATTTTGATCAAAATTACAAACCGATTTGTTTTCTAAAAACCCATTTTCAATGCGTTCATTACCATTGAACGTAAAATCCTAGGAATTCACCTGGAATTCATTAGGTCACCTGAACCAAATCGGGTGTCAATCGTAAGAACGGTGGTTGCATAGCATGGTCAAAGACAGGACCTTGTGCCAGACCGGAAAATTTTAAGGGTGAGCTTTACTATTTCTCCTACAAAGGATAGTAATTGCGTCCGACACGTTATAGACCAAAATTAAAAGCATGTCAGGGGACATTGCCTTAACAGTTGCTTGTTGAACGCTTTCCTTTACAACCGGACGGTAGTTTACCTAAAGGTAATATACGGGACAAGTAAACTGGAGGTGTTGCTTTCCAAATACAAGGTTAGCAAGTGGGTGACACAAAACCATAAGTTTTGAGCTAAAATTTTCAAATCTGAAACCCACCAAACCCACAAAAATATTTTGCAAACACCGGTGAAGGGTTATTCCGGAAAACTTATCTAGGGTAAAAGCTAGATTTAATTTTTAAAAGATCAAATGTTTTCATAAAGATCCAATTTCCTTAAAGGATCTAAATTTTTATAGTCATATGAGACTGTAAACCACAACGTTACTACCATTGTTTATACCGCCGTAAAGAAATCACTGATGTACAAAGTGTGAAGAATAAAGAAGTGATTCTAGTATTTCAAGACTATATTGCTTGAGGACAAGCAACGCTCAAGTGTGGGAATATTTGATAATGCTAAAAACGAACATATATTTCATAGCATTATTCCCCAAGAAAGACAAGCTTTTAGTTGCAATTGTTCTATTTACAAGTGATATTCGTTTAAATATTAAAAGGTGAAGACAAAAGACAGATTCGACGAATTGAAGACGCAAACGACTAAAAAGCTCAAAAGTACAAAATACAATCAAAGAGGTTCCAATTATTGATAAGAAACGTCTCGAAATTACAAGAGTACAAGATTCAAAACGCAAAGTACAAGATATTAAATTGTACGCAAGGACGTTCGAAAATCCGGAACCGGGACCAGAGTCAACTCTCAACGCTCGACGCAACGGACTAAAAATTATAAGTCAACTATGCACATAAATATAATATAATATTTAAATAATTCTTATAATTATTTATATATTATATAAATAATAAAAATCCGTCGGCAAGAAAGACTCCAAAGTTGGTGAGCTGGAATTTCAAACTCCGCGACTCGCGGAGTTTGAAGGCAGAAAAGGCCGCGAGTCGCGGAGACCCCCTGAACTCAATTCCCTATAAAAGCAAACGAATTCTGATCATTTTAAATATCCATAATCTATCTCTCTCTCAATATATACGTAAATATATATATACAATTTATATTTTAATTTTAATTTTAATTTTAAATCCTAATAATAAGGGTATGTTAGCGAATGTTGTAAGGGTGTAAGTCGAAATTCTGTCCGTGTAACGCTACGCTATTTTTAATCATTGTAAATTTTGTTCAACCTTTTTACATTAATGTCTCGTAGCTAAGTTATTATTATGCTTATTTAAAACGAAGTAATCATGATGTTGGGCTAATTACTAAAATTGGGTAATTGAGCTTTGTACCATAATTGGGGTTTGGACAAAAGAAAGACACTTGTGAAAATTAGATTATGGGCTATTAATGAGCTTTATATTTGTTTAACTAAATGATAGTTTGTTAATTTTAATATAAAGATTTACAATTGGGCGTCCCTATAAATAACCATATACACTCAATCGGACACAATGGGCGGGGTATTTATATGTACGAATAATCGTTCATTTAACTGGACACGGGAATGGATTAATAGCCACTAGAATTATTAAAATAAGGGTGAAATTATGTACAAGGACACTTGGCATAATTGTTAACAAAGTATTAAAATCTTGGGTTACACTCAGTCGACATCCTGGTGTAATTATTAAACAAAGTATTAAAATCTTGTTACAGTTTAAGTCCCCAAATTAGTTGGAATATTTAACTTCGGATATAAGGATAATTTGACGAGGACACTCGCAATTTATATTTATGACTGATGGACTGTTATGGACAAAAACCAGACGGACATATTAGATAATCCAGGACAAAGGACAATTAACCCATGGGAATAAAACTAAAATCAACACGTCAAACATCATGATTATGGAAGTTTAAATAAGCATAATTCTTTTATTTCATATTTAATTTCCTTTATTTTATATTTAATTGCACTTCTAATTATCGCATTTTTATTGTTATTGTATTTAATTGCACTTTTAATTATCGTACTTTTTAATTATCGCAAGTTTATTTTATCGCACTTTTATTATTCGCAATTTCATTATCATTATTTACTTTATGCTTTAAATTAAGTCTTTTATTTATTTAATATTTTACATTTTGTTTCAACTGCGACTAAGGTTTTAAAATCGACAAACCGGTCATTAAACGGTAAAAACCCCCTTTATAATAATAATATTACTTATATATATTTGTATTTTTATAAAATTAAACTAATATAGCGTTAAGCTTTGATTAAAAGATTTTCCCTGTGGAACGAACCGGACTTACTAAAAACTACACTACTGTACGATTAGGTACACCGCCTATAAGTGTTGTAGCAAGGTTTAAGTATATCCATTCTCTAAATAAATAAATATCTTGTGTAAAATTGTATCGTATTTAATAGTATTTCCTTGTAAAATTTAATAGCTATTTTATATACACCTCGCATAACATCAGAAGTCTTTCGCTGTACAATTGCTCATTTAAAAGATATTACTTGGAGTCATTCATGACATATTTCAAAAGACGTTGCATTCGAGTCGTCGAGTTCATCAAGATTATTATTTAGTCAATTATAGTTGAATATATTATGAAATGATTTGCATGTCTTCAATATTCGATATAAAGCAAGTTTGTCTTTTAAAAACGAATGCAATGTTTGTAAAATGTATCATATAGAGGTCAAGTACCTCGCGATGTAGCCCACTATTGTGAATCATTTGTAATCGATATGGACTTTGTCCGGATGGATTAGGATGGGTCTTCACATTGTATGGCCGCAAATGCCGTTCTCCTATTTGTTGGGCCGAAGTAGGCAAAAAAAAATCACCGGACCCGAGGTAGCCCATGAAACAACCGAGAAGATTGTCCAAATTCAAGCGAGACTTAAGGCAGCCTGCGATCGCCAAAAGAGTTATGCCGGCCTTAAACGTAAAGACTTCGAATTCAACGTGGGTGACCGTGTAATGTTGAAGGTCGCACCTTGGAAAGGTGTGATCCGTTTTGGAAAGTGCAGAAAGTTAAACCCGCGATATATTGGTCCTTTTAAAATCTTGGAGCGTATTAGACCCATTGCTTACCGTTTGGATCTTTCGACTCAGTTGAGCGCAGTTCACCCTAATTTTCACGTGTCGAATCTGAAGAAATGTCTTGCCGAACCAGAGCTTGTCATCCCTCTCGATGAACTTACGATTGACGACAAACTCCATTTCGTGGAGGAACCTATCGAAATCATGGACCGTGAGGTTAAGACTTTGAAGCACAATAAGATTCCAATTGTCCGAGTCCGATGGAATTCCAAACGTAGAGTTTATCTGGAAACGAGAGGATCAAATGATGCAGAAGTATCCTCACCTTTTCTCGACTTCAACACCTGCCTCAGCTTAAATTTCGGGATGAAATTTCCATTAACAGGTGGGTAATGTAACGACCCGACTTTTTCGACTTGCTTTTGTGCCTCGTGTTTTAGCAAAACTGCGTATTTGTGCGTACTGTGCTACTTTATACTCTGGAATCTTTTTACACATGGCTTATTTTCATTTATGTGTTAAAACGTGCCTTTAAGTACGTAGGATACTTAACTTGATCACCGGAAACCTTTATGACCGTTAGTGTCACTTGACGTTACGAACAAACTGCGTACTGCGTACTACGTACACGTTTAACTTTTTTCGTAATCGGAATATTATGACTACGAAATCTTAATTATTATTTTATAATAATAATTACTTGGGTTTATGGATGCTTAATTATGCGTAGTAATTTACTTATGCTTACTAGTTAGTCTTGTTGGACTTTCTACCTTGTTGGGCCTTAGCCCACCCTACACTAGTTAGTGGACTATTTAATTAGCTCAATTATTATTAGCTAGTGACCTATTAATATGTAAGACAAATGCCCATTTATTAGAGGGAACATACTAGCATTTATGTCAAGTGTTATCCTTAATGTTGCATGGGATCCCAACATAAGCACCAACTTTAGACAACCATTAACCAAAAAGCAAAAGTTGGTCTCCCTTGTCCCCCTCCAAAAATCACGGCCACCTTACCCCCCTCCCTTACCCCATCCACCTATAAATACAAGCCTCGTTCCATCCATTTTACACTTGATTTCATTTGTAATTCACACACACTCACTCTCTAATTCTCTCTCTAGTTCTTCTCTCTCTAAAAAGTATAAGTATTGATTTTTCTTCTTCTTCTTCCTCTCTCTCTCTCACAAATTCATCATCATCATCATGGGTCTAGCTTTTTAGCTTTGATCTTGATTACATCTTGTAGATTCAAATTTGGATTTGAATCCTTCAAGAACATGGAAGATTCAAGCTTTCTAGCTTTGAATCTTCACCCACTTTGTAGATCTATATTTTTTTAACTTTAATCTTGCTATTTTGTTATAAAGATTCAAACTTGTGTTTGTAATCTTCATGTAACTAAAAGATCCAAGCATTATGCTTCAAGATCTTCAAGAACAACCAAAATGCAAGATTTCTAGCTTGAATCTTCTTATCTTTTGTTGGATCTAAGTTTTCTAACTTATGATCTCATTATTTTATTATAAAGATCAAAACTTGTGTTTATGTTCTTCATATAACTTAAAGATCTAAGCTTTATGCTTCAAGTTCTTCAAGAACACTAAAGGTTCAAGCTTTCTAGCTTTGTGACCTTATAACTTGTGTGAAAAGGATCCAAGCTCTCTAGCTTAGGGTTCTATCACTTCATTTGACTTAGATTATGTTTATACTTGTTTGATTGAGGTAAAGTTTGTAGCTTTAGTTGCAAATGTAACTTGTAATTGTGTTAAGACTAAGGATATGATGTAACCTTGGTTCATCATCCATCTAAGACTCTTAAATGAGTTGTGTTCTTACTTGGTCTTTGAAATGTCCCGTTCTTATTGATTAAAAACGTTCCATATTAATTGATTTCGTTGCGAGGTTTTGACCTCTATATGAGACATTTTTCAAAGACTGCATTCATTTTAAAACAAACCATAACCTTTATTTCATCAATAAAGGTTTAAAAAGCTTTACGTAGATTATCAAATAATGATAATCTAAAATATCCTGTTTACACACGACCATTACATAATGGTTTACAATACAAATATGTTACAACAAAATAAGTTTCTTGAATGCAGTTTTTACACAATATCATACAAGCATGGACTCCAAATCTAGTCCTTATTTAAGTATGCGATAGCGGAAGCTCTTAATAATCACCTGAGAATAAACATGCTTAAAACGTCAACAAAAATGTTGGTGAGTTATAGGTTTAACCTATATATATCAAATCATAATAATAGACCACAAGATTTCATATTTCAATACACATCCCATACATAGAGATAAAAATCATTCATATGGTGAACACCTGGTAACCGACATTAACAAGATGCATATATAAGAATATCCCCATCATTCCGGGACACCCTTCGGATATGATATAAATTTCGAAGTACTAAAGCATCCGGTACTTTGGATGGGGCTTGTTGGGCCCAATAGATCTATCTTTAGGATTCGCGTCAATTAGGGTGTCTGTTCCCTAATTCTTAGATTACCAGACTTAATAAAAAGGGGCATATTCGATTTCGATAATTCAACCATAGAATGTAGTTTCACGTACTTGTGTCTATTTTGTAAATCATTTATAAACCTGCATGTATTCTCATCCTAAAAATATTAGATTTTAAAAGTGGGACTATAACTCACTTTCACAGATTTTTACTTCGTCGGGAAGTAAGACTTGGCCACTGGTTGATTCACGAACCTATAACAATATATACATATATATCAAAGTATGTTCAAAATATATTTACAACACTTTTAATATATTTTGATGTTTTAAGTTTATTAAGTCAGCTGTCCTCGTTAGTAACCTACAACTAGTTGTCCACAGTTAGATGTACAGAAATAAATCGATAAATATTATCTTGAATCAATCCACGACCCAGTGTATACGTATCTCAGTATTGATCACAACTCAAACTATATATATTTTGGAATCAACCTCAACCCTGTATAGCTAACTCCAACATTCACATATAGAGTGTCTATGGTTGTTTCGAAATATATATAGATGTGTCGACATGATAGGTCGAAACATTGTATACGTGTCTATGGTATCTCAAGATTACATAATATACAATACAAGTTGATTAAGTTATGGTTGGAATAGATTTGTTACCAATTTTCACGTAGCTAAAATGAGAAAAATTATCCAATCTTGTTTTACCCATAACTTCTTCATTTTAAATCCGTTTTGAGTGAATCAAATTGCTATGGTTTCATATTGAACTCTATTTTATGAATCTAAACAGAAAAGTATAGGTTTATAGTCGGAAAAATAAGTTACAAGTCGTTTTTGTAAAGGTAGTCATTTCAGTCGAAAGAACGACGTCTAGATGACCATTTTAGAAAACATACTTCCACTTTGAGTTTAATCATAATTTTTGGATATAGTTTCATGTTCATAATAAAAATCATTTTCTCAGAATAACAACTTTAAAATCAATGTTTATCATAGTTTTTAATTAACTAACCCAAAACAGCCCGCGGTGTTACTACGACGGCGTAAATCCTGTTTTACGGTGATTTTCGTGTTTCCAGGTTTTAAATCATTAAGTTAGCATATCATATAGATATAGAACATGTGTGTAGTTAATTTTAAAAGTCAAGTTAGAAGGATTAACTTTTGTTTGCGAACAAGTTTAGAATTAACTAAACTATGTTCTAGTGATTACGAGTTTAAACCTTCAAATAAGATAGCTTTATATGTATGAATCGAATGATGTTATGAACATCATTACTACCTTAAGTTCCTTGGATAAACCTACTGGAAAAGTGAAAAATGGATCTAGCTTCAACGGATCCTTGGATGGCTCGAAGTTCTTGAAGCAGAATCATGACACGAAAACAAGTTCAAGTAAGATCATCACTTGAAATAAGATTGTTATAGTTATAGAAATTGAACCAAAGTTTGAATATGATTATTACCTTGTATTAGAATGATAACCTACTATAAGAAACAAAGATTTCTTGAGGTTGGATGATCACCTTACAAGATTGGAAGTGAGCTAGCAAACTTGAAAGTATTCTTGATTTTATGTAACTAGAACTTGTAAAATATATGAAGAACACTTAGAACTTGAAGATAGAACTTGAGAGAGATCAATTAGATGAAGAAAATTGAAGAATGAAAGTGTTTGTAGGTGTTTTTGGTCCTTGGTGTATGGATTAGATATAAAGGATATGTAATTTTGTTTTCATGTAAATAAGTCATGAATGATTACTCATATTTTTGTAATTTTATGAGATATTTCATGCTAGTTGCCAAATGATGGTTCCCACATGTGTTAGGTGACTCACATGGGCTGCTAAGAGCTGATCATTGGAGTGTATATACCAATAGTACATACATCTAAAAGCTGTGTATTGTACGAGTACGAATACGGGTGCATACGAGTAGAATTGTTGATGAAACTGAACGAGGATGTAATTGTAAGCATTTTTGTTAAGTAGAAGTATTTTCATAAGTGTATTGAAGTCTTTCAAAAGTGTATAAATACATATTAAAACACTACATGTATATACATTTTAACTGAGTCGTTAAGTCATCGTTAGTCGTTACATGTAAGTGTTGTTTTGAAACCTTTAGGTTAACGATCTTGTTAAATGTTGTTAACCCAATGTTTATAATATCAAATGATATTTTAAATTATTATATTATCATGATATTATCATGTATGAATATCTCTTAATATGATATATATATACATTAAATGTCGTTACAACGATAATCGTTACATATATGTCTCGTTTCAAAATCATTAAGTTAGTAGTCTTGTTTTTACATATGTAGTTCATTGTTAATATAATTAATGATATGTTTACTTATCATAATATCATGTTAACTATATATATAACCATATATATGTCATCATATAGTTTTTACAAGTTTTAACGTTCGTGAATCACCGGTCAACTTGGGTGGTCAATTGTCTATATGAAACCTATTTCAATTAATCAAGTCTTAACAAGTTTGATTGCTTAACATGTTGGAAACATTTAATCATGTAAATATCAATCTCAATTAATATATATAAACATGGAAAAGTTCGGGTCACTACAGTAACTACCCGTTAAATAAATTTCGTCCCGAAATTTTAAGCTGTTGAAGGTGTTGACGAATCTTCTGGAAATAGATGCAGGTATTTCTTCTTCATCTGATCTTCACACTCCCAGGTGAACTCGGGTCCTCTACGAGCATTCCATCGAACCATAACAATTGGTATCTTGTTTTTCTTAAGTCTTTTAACCTCACGATCCATTATTTCGACGGGTTCTTCGATGAATTGAAGTTTTTCGTTGATTTGGATTTCATCTAACGGAATAGTGAGATCTTCTTTAGCAAAACATTTCTTCAAATTCGAGACGTGGAAAGTGTTATGTACAGCCGCGAGTTTTTGAGGTAACTCAAGTCGGTAAGCTACTGGTCCGACACGATCAATAATCTTGAATGGTCCAATATACCTTGGATTTAATTTCCCTCGTTTACCAAATCGAACAACGCCTTTCCAAGGTGCAACTTTAAGCATGACCATCTCTCCAATTTCAAATTCTATATCTTTTCTTTTAATGTCAGCGTAGCTCTTTTGTCGACTTTGGGCGGTTTTCAACCGTTGTTGAATTTGGATGATCTTCTCGGTAGTTTCTTGTGTAATCTCCGGACCCGTAATCTGTCTATCCCCCACTTCACTCCAACAAATCGGAGACCTGCACTTTCTACCATAAAGTGCTTCAAACGGCGCCATCTCAATGCTTGAATGGTAGCTGTTGTTGTAGGAAAATTCTGCTAACGGTAGATGTCGATCCCAACTGTTTCCGAAATCAATAACACATGCTCGTAGCATGTCTTCAAGCGTTTGTATCGTCCTTTCGCTCTGCCCATCAGTTTGTGGATGATAGGCAGTACTCATGTCTAGACGAGTTCCTAATGCTTGCTGTAATGTCTGCCAGAATCTTGAAATAAATCTGCCATCCCTATCAGAGATAATAGAGATTGGTATTCCATGTCTGGAGACGACTTCCTTCAAATACAGTCGTGCTAACTTCTCCATCTTGTCATCTTCTCTTATTGGCAGGAAGTGTGCTGATTTGGTGAGACGATCAACTATTACCCAAATAGTATCAAAACCACTTGCAGTCCTTGGCAATTTAGTGATGAAATCCATGGTAATGTTTTCCCATTTCCATTCTGGGATTTCGGGTTGTTGAAGTAGACCTGATGGTTTCTGATGCTCAGCTTTGACCTTAGAACACGTCAAACATTCTCCTACGTATTTAGCAACATCGGCTTTCATACCCGACCACCAAAAATATTTCCTGAGATCCTTGTACATCTTCCCCGTTCCAGGATGTATTGAGTATCTGGTTTTATGAGCTTCTCTAAGTATCATTTCTCTCATATCTCCAAATTTTGGTACCCAAATCCTTTCAGCCCTATACCGGGTTCCGTCTTCCCGAATATTAAGATGCTTCTCCGATCCTTTGGGTATTTCATCCTTTAAATTTCCCTCTTTTAAAACTCCTTGTTGCGCCTCCTTTATTTGAGTAGTAAGGTTATTATGAATCATTATATTCATAGATTTTACTCGAATGGGTTCTCTGTCCTTCCTGCTCAAGGCATCGGCTACCACATTTGCCTTCCCCGGGTGGTAACGAATCTCAAAGTCGTAATCATTCAACAATTCAATCCACCTACGCTGCCTCATATTCAGTTGTTTCTGATTAAATATGTGTTGAAGACTTTTGTGGTCGGTATATATAATACTTTTGACCCCATATAAGTAGTGCCTCCAAGTATTTAATGCAAAAACAACCGCGCCTAATTCCAAATCATGCGTCGTATAATTTTGTTCGTGAATCTTCAATTGTCTAGACGCATAAGCAATCACCTTCGTTCGTTGCATTAATACACAACCGAGACCTTGCTTTGATGCGTCACAATAAATCACAAAATCATCATTCCCTTCAGGCAATGACAATATAGGTGCCGTAGTTAGCTTTTTCTTCAATAACTGAAACGCTTTCTCTTGTTCATCATTCCATTCAAATTTCTTCCCTTTATGCGTTAATGCAGTCAAGGGTTTTGCTATTCTGGAAAAGTCTTGGATGAACCTTCTGTAGTAACCAGCTAGTCCTAAAAACTGGCGTATGTGTTTCGGAGTTTTCGGGGTTTCCCACTTTTCAACAGTTTCTATCTTTGCCGGATCCACCTTAATACCTTCTTTGTTCACTATGTGACCGAGGAATTGAACTTCTTCCAACCAAAATGCACACTTTGAAAACTTAGCGTACAATTCTTCTTTCCTCAATACTTCTAACACCTTTCTCAAATGTTCACCGTGTTCTTGGTCATTCTTTGAGTAAATAAGTATGTCATCAATGAAAACAATGACAAACTTGTCAAGGTATGGTCCACACACTCGGTTCATAAGGTCCATGAACACAGCTGGTGCATTAGTTAAACCAAACGGCATGACCATAAACTCGTAATGACCGTAACGTGTTCTGAAAGCAGTCTTTGGAATATCATCTTCTTTCACCCGCATTTGATGGTACCCGGAACGTAAGTCAATCTTTGAATAAACAGACGAGCCTTGTAGTTGATCAAATAAGTCGTCGATTCTCGGTAGTGGGTAGCGGTTCTTGATGGTAAGTTTGTTCAACTCTCGGTAGTCGATACACAACCTGAATGTACCATCTTTCTTCTTGACAAACAAAACAGGAGCTCCCCACGGTGATGTGCTTGGTCGAATGAAACCACGCTCTAAAAGTTCTTGTAATTGGCTTTGCAGTTCTTTCATCTCGCTGGGTGCGAGTCTGTAAGGAGCACGAGCTATTGGTGCAGCTCCTGGTACAAGATCTATTTGAAATTCAACGGATCGATGTGGGGGTAATCCCGGTAATTCTTTCGGAAATACATCGGGAAATTCTTTTGCAATGGGAACATCATTGATGCTCTTTTCTTCAGTTTGTACTTTCTCGACGTGTACTAGAACAGCATAGCAACCTTTTCTTATTAGTTTTTGTGCCTTCAAATTACTAATAAGATGTAGCTTCGTGTTGCCCTTTTCTCCGTACACCATTAAGGGTTTTCCTTTTTCTCGTATAATGCGAATTGCATTTTTGTAACAGACGATCTCTGCTTTCACTTCTTTCAACCAGTCCATACCGATTATCACATCAAAACTCCCTAACTCTACTGGTATCAAATCAATCTTAAATGTTTCGCTAACCAGTTTAATTTCTCGATTCCGACATATATTATCTGCTGAAATTAATTTACCATTTGCTAATTCGAGTAAAAATTTACTATCCAAAGGCGTCAATGGACAACTTAATTTAGCACAAAAATCTCTACTCATATAGCTTCTATCCGCACCCGAATCAAATAAAACGTAAGCAGATTTATTGTCAATAAGAAACGTACCCGTAACAAGCTCCGGGTCTTCCTGTGCCTCTGTCGCATTAATATTGAAAACTCTTCCGCGGCCTTATCCATTCGTGTTCTCCTGGTTCGGGCAATTTCTAATAATGTGGCCCGGTTTTCCACATTTATAACAAACTACATTGGCATAACTTGCTCCGACACTACTTGCTCCGCCATTACTCGTTCCGACACCATTTGTTCCTTTCGTTCTATTAACCCCTGGTCCGTAGACCTCACACTTCGCCGTGCTATGACCATTTCTTTTACACTTATTGCAAAATTTGGTGCAGAACCCCGAGTGATACTTTTCACACCTTTAGCATAGCTGCTTCTGATTGTTGTTGTTGTTGCGGTTATTATTGTTGTTGGGATGATTGTTGTAGTTGATGTTGCTGTTGTTGTTGTTGTTATTGTTGGGCCGTTTGTTGTAGTTGCGATTGATGTTGCGATTGTTGGGATAATTGTTGCGATTATTGTTGTAATTGCTGTTGTTGTTGTATTGGTGATTCTTATCACCGTTTTCCTCCCACTTTCTTTTGACTTGCTTCACATTGGCCTCTTCAGCAGTCTGTTCTTTAATTCTTACTTCAATCTGGTTCACTAGTTTGTGAGCCATTCTACATGCCTGTTGTATAGAGGCGGGCTCGTGTGAACTTATATCTTCTTGGATTCTTTCCGGTAATCCTTTCACAAATGCGTCGATCTTCTCTTCCTCATCTTCGAATGCTCCCGGACACAATAGGCACAATTCTGTGAATCATCTTTCGTACGTGGTAATATCAAATCCTTGGGTTCGTAACCCTCTAAGTTCTGTCTTGAGCTTATTGACCTCGGTTCTGGGACGGTACTTCTCGTTCATCAAGTGCTTGAATGCTGACCACGGTAGTGCGTACGCATCGTCTTGTCCCACTTGTTCTAGATAGGTATTCCACCATGTTAACGCAGAACCTGTGAAGGTATGCGTAGCGTACTTCACTTTGTCCTCTTCAGTACACTTACTTATGGCAAACACCGATTCGACCTTCTCGGTCCACCGTTTTAATCCGATCGGTCCTTCGGTTCCATCAAATTCCAAAGGTTTGCAGGCAGTGAATTCTTTGTAGGTGCATCCTACACGATTTCCTGTACTGCTAGATCCAAGGTTATTGTTGGTATGTAGCGCAGCCTGTACTGCGGCTATGTTTGAAGCTAGAAAAGTACGGAATTCCTCTTCATTCATATTCACGGTGTGTCGAGTAGTCGGTGCCATTTCCTTCAAAATAGTCAAATGGAACAAGTTAATCATACAGAATATTAAGAGTAGTTAATAGTATTTCGTAGCATAATATGAACTCATTTATAAAAGCTTTTTCTTCATATTAGCGTTTTATAAGTTTAAATTCGGGTAGTACCTACCCGTTAAGTTCATACTTAGTAGCTAATATACAATTCAACTACTACAATTCTATATGAAAAACTGATTATAATAATATTTCGCGTTCAAACTTTTATACAATATTTTACAAACTTACAATACCGCTTATTTTACATAAAGCATGAAATATAGCACACAATAACTTTGATACAAGATAGTTGTGAAGATAATTCTAGCTAGTACACAAGTCATTCAGCAAAGGCAATAAAGACACGTAATTCATACGTCCAGAAACAAGTCATGCATTCTGGTTTTACTAGGACTACTTCCCATCCTTGGTCTTGTGCAACATAACCGTTATGGCCGTTGATAAGACAGCGTGTTGTAACGTCGTCAAAGGGACGAGGGTTACGTAATGTCCAACAGTCCCGTAATAATCTAAAAACCTCATTTCTTACCCCAATTACCGACTCCGTCACTTGTGGAAACGTTTTGTTTAATAGTTGTAGCCCGATGTTCTTGTTCTCACTTTGGTGAGAAGCGAACATTACTAATCCGTAAGCATAACATGCTTCTTTATGTTGCATGTTAGCCGCTTTTTCTAAATCACGAAGTCCAATATTCGGATATATTGAGTCAAAATAATTTCTTAACCCGTTGCGTAAAATAGCATTTGGGTTCCCCGCAATATATGCGTCAAAGTAAACACATCGTAACTTATGGGTTTCCCAATGTGATATCCCCCATATTTCAAACGAAAGTCTCTTATAAACCAAGACATTCTTGGAACGTTCTTCGAATGTCTTACAAACTGATCTCGCCTTAAATAGTTGTGCCGAGGAATTCTGGCCGACTCTAGACAAGATTTCATCAATCATGTCTCCGGGTAGGTCTCTTAAAATATTGGGTTGTCTATCCATTTTGTGTTTTTAAACTGTAAAATAGACAAGAGTTAGATTCATAAAAAAATACTTATTAATACAAGCAATTTTTACATATATCATAAAGCATAAGAA
Organism: Rutidosis leptorrhynchoides; assembly: GCF_046630445.1. Lineage (NCBI taxonomy): Eukaryota > Viridiplantae > Streptophyta > Magnoliopsida > Asterales > Asteraceae > Rutidosis > Rutidosis leptorrhynchoides. The sequence goes on from NC_092334.1 coordinate 379,982,322, forward strand.
CACTATATTACATATATTACACCACACGAATACAACTATCTTATTCCGACTCGCTCGTTTCTTCTTCTTCGGTTTTGGTTCGTTTTGCCAAGTTTCTAGGGATATATGATGTTCCCATAATACGAGCCGTCGTTGTCCACATTGGTTTAGAAAAACCTGGTGGTTTAGAGGTTCCCGGGTCATTGTTACAACTTAAGAACTTCGGGGGTTGACGATACATATAAAGTTCATCGGGGTTGGAATTAGATTTCTCTATTTTTATGCCCTTTCCCTTATTATTTTCTTTTGCTTTTTTTAAATTCAGTTGGGGTAATTTCTATAACATCATTGGAATTCTCGTCGGAATCCGATTCATCGGAGAATTGGTAATCCTCCCAATATTTTGCTTCCTTGGCGGAAACACCATTGACCATAATTAACCTTGGTCGGTTGGTTGAGGATTCTCTTTTACTTAACCGTTTTATTATTTCCCCCACCGGTTCCGATTCTTCTTCCGGTTCCGATTCTTCGTCCGGTTCCGATTCTTCTTCCGGTTCCGACTCTTCTTCCGGTTCCTCTTCGGGAACTTGTGAATCAGTCCACGAATCATTCTAATTTTCATTTGACTCTTCATTATTATTAGGTGAGTCAATGGGACTTGTTCTAGAGGTAGACATCTATCACATAATATCAAACACGTTAAGAGATTAATATATCACATAATATTCATATGTTAAAAATATATAGTTTCCAACAAAAATGTTAAGCAATCATTTTTAAAGAAAACACGGTCGAAGTCCAGAATCACTAATGCATCCTAACAAACTCGATAAGACACACTAATGCAAATTTTCTGGTTCTCTAAGACCAACGCTCGGATACCAACTGAAATGTCCCGTTCTTATTGATTAAAAACGTTCCATATTAATTGATTTCGTTGCGAGGTTTTGACCTCTATATGAGACGTTTTTCAAAGACTGCATTCATTTTAAAACAAACCATAACCTTTATTTCATCAATAAAGGTTTAAAAAGCTTTACGTAGATTATCAAATAATGATAATCTAAAATATCCTGTTTACACACGACCATTACATAATGATTTACAATACAAATATGTTACAACAAAATAAGTTTCTTGAATGCAGTTTTTACACAATATCATACAAGCATGGACTCCAAATCTCGTCCTTATTTAAGTATGCGACAGCGGAAGCTCTTAATAATCACCTGAGAATAAACATGCTTAAAACGTCAACAAAAATGTTGGTGAGTTATAGGTTTAACCTATATATATCAAATCATAATAATAGACCACAAGATTTCATATTTCAATACACATCCCATACATAGAGATAAAAATCATTCATATGGTGAACACCTGGTAACCGACATTAACAAGATGCATATATAAGAATATCCCCATCATTCCGGGACACCCTTCGGATATGATATAAATTTCGAAGTACTAAAGCATCCGGTACTTTGGATGGGGCTTGTTGGGCCCAATAGATCTATCTTTAGGATTCGCGTCAATTAGGGTGTCTGTTCCCTAATTCTTAGATTACCAGACTTAATAAAAAGGGGCATATTCGATTTCGATAATTCAACCATAGAATGTAGTTTCACGTACTTGTGTCTATTTTGTAAATCATTTATAAACCTGCATGTATTCTCATCCTAAAAATATTAGATTTTAAAAGTGGGACTATAACTCACTTTCACAGATTTTTACTTCGTCGGGAAGTAAGACTTGGCCACTGGTTGATTCACGAACCTATAAAAATATATACATATATATCAAAGTATGTTCAAAATATATTTACAACACTTTTAATATATTTTGATGTTTTAAGTTTATTAAGTCAGCTGTCCTCGTTAGTAACCTACAACTAGTTGTCCACAGTTAGATGTACAGAAATAAATCGATAAATATTATCTTGAATCAATCCACGACCCAGTGTATACGTATCTCAGTATTGATCACAACTCAAACTATATATATTTTGGAATCAACCTCAACCCTGTATAGCTAACTCCAACATTCACATATAGAGTGTCTATGGTTGTTCCGAAATATATATAGATGTGTCGACATGATAGGTCGAAACATTGTATACGTATCTATGGTATCTCAAGATTACATAATATACAATACAAGTTGATTAAGTTATGGTTGGAATAGATTTGTTACCAATTTTCACGTAGCTAAAATGAGAAAAATTATCCAATCTTGTTTTACCCATAACTTCTTCATTTTAAATCCATTTTGAGTGAATCAAATTGTTATGGTTTCATATTGAACTCTATTTTATGAATCTAAACAGAAAAGTATAGGTTTATAGTCGGAAAAATAAGTTACAAGTCGTTTTTGTAAAGGTAGTCATTTCAGTCGAAAGAACGACGTCTAGATGACCATTTTAGAAAACATACTTCCACTTTGAGTTTAATCATAATTTTTGGATATAGTTTCATGTTCATAATAAAAATCATTTTCTCAGAATAACAACTTTAAAATCAAAGCTTATCATAGTTTTTAATTAACTAACCCAAAACAGCCCGCGGTGTTACTACGACGGCGTAAATCCGGTTTTACGGTGTTTTTCGTGTTTCCAGGTTTTAAATCATTAAGTTAGCATATCATATAGATATAGAACATGTGTGTAGTTAATTTTAAAACTCAAGTTAGAAGGATTAACTTTTGTTTGCGAACAAGTTTAGAATTAACTAAACTATGTTCTAGTGATTACGAGTTTAAACCTTCAAATAAGATAGCTTTATATGTATGAATCGAATGATGTTATGAACATCATTACTACCTTAAGTTCCTTGGATAAACCTATTGGAAAAGGGAATAATGGATCTAGCTTCAACGGATCCTTGGATGGCTCGAAGTTCTTGAAGCAGAATCATGACACGAAAACAAGTTCAAGTAAGATCATCACTTGAAATAAGATTGTTATAGTTATAGAAATTGAACCAAAGTTTGAATATGATTATTACCTTGTATTAGAATGATAACCTACTATAAGAAACAAAGATTTCTTGAGGTTGGATGATCACCTTACAAGATTGGAAGTGAGCTAGCAAACTTGAAAGTATTCTTGATTTTATGTAACTAGAACTTGTAAAATATATGAAGAACACTTAGAACTTGAAGATAGAACTTGAGAGAGATCAATTAGATGAAGAAAATTGAAGAATGAAAGTGTTTGTAGGTGTTTTTGGTCGTTGGTGTATGGATTAGATATAAAGGATATGTAATTTTGTTTTCATGTAAATAAGTCATGAATGATTACTCATATTTTTGTAATTTTATGAGATATTTCATGCTAGTTGCCAAATGATGGTTCCCACATGTGTTAGGTGACTCACATGGGCTGCTAAGAGCTGATCATTGGAGTGTATATACCAATAGTACATACATCTAAAAGCTGTGTATTGTACGAGTACGAATACGGGTGCATACGAGTAGAATTGTTGATGAAACTGAACGAGGATGTAATTGTAAGCATTTTTGTTAAGTAGAAGTATTTTCATAAGTGTATTGAAGTCTTTCAAAAGTGTATAAATACATATTAAAACACTACATGTATATACATTTTAACTGAGTCGTTAAGTCATCGTTAGTCGTTACATGTAAGTGTTGTTTTGAAACCTTTAGGTTAACGATCTTGTTAAATGTTGTTAACCCAATGTTTATAATATCAAATGATATTTTAAATTATTATATTATCATGATATTATCATGTATGAATATCTCTTAATATGATATATATACATTAAATGTCGTTACAACGATAATCGTTACATATATGTCTCGTTTCAAAATCATTAAGTTAGTAGTCTTGTTTTTACATATGTAGTTCATTGTTAATATAATTAATGATATGTTTACTTATCATAATATCATGTTAACTATATATATAACCATATATATGTCATCATATAGTTTTTACAAGTTTTAACGTTCGTGAATCACCGGTCAACTTGGGTGGTCAATTGTCTATATGAAACCTATTTCAATTAATCAAGTCTTAACAAGTTTGATTGCTTAACATGTTGGAAACATTTAATCATGTAAATATCAATCTCAATTAATATATATAAACATGGAAAAGTTCGGGTCACTACAGTCTTAACATATTGTGTGTTGATGTTAGAATCTTGGTCAAGGTGATGCTAACCCATCAACAAGTTATACACTTGAAGCTACAAGCATCAAGGATGAGAACCGTGATGAGCATCAAGCACTAAGAACCCCACCGAAGCACCTTGCTTACTACCATCGGGATCTGATCAGACCACCTGGGCTACTGAAAAGTTGATTTTCAGTTATTTCGGTTCGAGTAGATGATTTTACTTTTAGACCTCGTCTTAATCCGAGTTACGGTTTAGGATTTATGGCCTTCCGAAAGTCACTACACCCTATTAAGGTTGTGCTGAAATTTCTGACCTACTCGCACTTAAACCGTCGCCAGAGTCAAACAAAAAGACGAGTTAGGTTCTGGAAATTGGTCAGACGTTAGGGGACTCATATACGGAGCCATAGCCACTGATTACGCATCTTTTCGATTTACGTAGAGGTCGTAGCAGCTGACCGAAGTCAGCCTATTGTTTTGATCTCTATTCTTGTCAAACTTACTTAGCTTTTATGATGATGAACGATGATGATGGTGACACTTAAACTTATTTTATGCACTATTAGAACTTATGAGGATAACACACTGATCTAATAACCTTTGACTTAGGTTGACGACCTTTCGGACCGACTTACTACTTGCATACTTTCATTATCGACTTTACCGCTCTTATCACTGTGAGTTATAGCATCCCTTTTTTACTTTAACTATTTTGGGACTGAGAATACATGCGCTTTTTACGTTTTACATACTAGGCACGAGTACTTAAACTTTATATATGTGTGGGTTATACAACGGCATAAACTTTCCCCTTAGCTAGGTAACCTTTAGTCATTGGTTTGTGAACCGGTGAAAGCGAATCTTAGATATGGATCCATAGGGTTTGACATCCCCACTCGGGCTAGTCGCGCTAGCATTTAATGGGTGTTTAATACTTCGTAAACATACGCACTCGCTAAGTGTACTTTTAGGGGGTTATAAACGTTAAGTTAGTTACCAAGTGCCCACGGTTAAACATATACTTTTCATATTGTATTGGAACACTAAAATCTCGTGGCCTACCTTACATTACTATTACAACTTAAACTATAGCTCACCAACATTATTGTTGAAGTTTTTAAGCATGTTTTCTCAGGTGCTTAGAGGTTTGTTGCTTCCGCTGTTTAGACTTGCTGCTTGGTGTTTAGACTTGCGGTTAAGGACCTGCTGTGCTAGAATTTTGCTGCATAATCTTAGAGATGTCTCAATCATGGAACTTTTCTTTTGCATTCGTAGTTTATGTTATTTTCAAATAATGGCTTTGTAACGACCTTTGTGACACGTTATCTTTTGTAAACGCTATGTCTTTTATGAATGCAAAACTGGTTTTCAAATAGCATGTAGTACTTAACCGTGTAAAGATCCTGTTGTTGACGAATCGTACACGATGGTTTTGTACGGGGCGTCACAACTTAACCAATGGAAACGAGAAAAAGGCGATACTTTCCATCAACCAAATTTCCTTCTTGGTGATGAACCTGAAGCACTCATCGGCGAGCCAATCCGAAACACCATTTTCACCCTTATTTCCCGAATATCTCGCCACGATTATATTCTATCTAAAATTCTAAAACTTATTCATCCGTTCGTTCTGACCGACAATCATCCCGGAATAATAGAAGAAGTCAATGAACTTCGCGCTCGAGTAATCAATTTGGAGAATATGGTGCAAAATTTACCAGCTTCAACAACATCACCGGCACCAACAGTACCACCAGCATCAGCAACTGTACCACAGACAACAACATTAGCATTACACGCCTCAACATCTCAATCTATACCTCAAGCATGATCTTCGATCTACGTATCGTTCTACCTCATTTATCTTCATTCGACATGGCGATTATGTAATCTCTAATGTTTTAGAGATTATGTGCTCTAGTTCTAACCGAAAACCAAATGAGTTTAATATCATATTAACTCGTTAAATCCATGATTACATCTGAAGAAAATATATATGTATATATGTTTTCATAAAGATTGTAATTGAAAATTATTTCGTACAAACTGCTAATGGTGAAAATATTTTAACGGGTAGGTAATACCCGAGGAATATTTAGATTTCACATTAATAAGTTACACTATACATTCTTAAATCTCTTCAACAAATCATTATATTTATCTATTGAAGTCTTATCATGAACTCATCAGCATCTTGTAACGAGAATTGCCATACCAAGTATCGGGAAATCAGCAATCAGTATTTTGAATCTCGCAGCGTTTCTACATCAACAGTTATATGTATACATGTAACATTTACCTCTTAGAATTATGATCTTCCATTCCAAAATTCTGAAAAGCACCCAGTATGCGAAGCGATATTCAGAATGTTGAAAAAGCTGAATGAAGCAACAAAAACTATAAACGACTTTAATCGTCGAAAGTTTGATGATAAAGAATAGGGGCTGAAGAAGCTCAAAAGATGAGAAAATTTGGTACTGAAAAATGGATTTAGCCAATCATGAAGGAGGCTGTGGATAAATCACAAGGAATAAATCAGCCTTCAAATAATCTAAATGATTCAGTGTATGCTGAAGTCATTAACGAATACCTTTCTCCTGACTCCAAACCTTTACAGACAAATCTTCTTCATCATCCTTCGACATTAGAAATTCTAAGATATCATCGTATCTTTCATTATAAATATCCTCGATAATTCTGAAGATATTTTCATAGCTATTCTTATCTAAAATCATTTATCTCTTTGCAATATCAGTGTTACATCAGAAAGGAAACTGTTTAAGTTTCTAAATCTCTGAAAACTTAGAGTTTGAATTATGAATGATTTTGAAGTAGTGTGGGAAATTGATGCATGAGTTAGTATGATATAATGACACTTGATCAACGTGATTATATTACAGAAAGTCATGCTAAGTTTCTAATGGAACGTGATGATTCACAGACCATAACGTCATCATGTGCCATGTTACACGACTCTTACATTATATCTAACCTCTAAACATATCAAGAACATATTATCTTGATAGTTCTATCTTTTCCCTTGAATTCATGAAATCAACCGTGACTACGTCAAGAGTTAAGACGAACCTTTATTTCATTCACTTCACTCTTTTGTGGTAGCTTCACTCGTACGTTTCGAGTAATCCAATTGTTTCATTCATATTACTCAAGGATGATAAAACTCTATTTATCAACTCATATTCGTCATGAAAACATACTTATTGTCAACCATGATGATCTCTATCAAATTTCGGGGATGAAATTTCTTTAACGGGTAGGTACTGTGACGACCCGGAAATTTTCGATCAAATTTAAACTTAATCTTTATATGATTTCGACACGATAACAAAGTCTGTAATATTGAAATCTCAAAAACTTTGAACTGTGTTCATGTATTCATTTACCCTTCGACTGCCCTCGACGATTCACGAACAATTAATTGTAAATTGATATGTGTGTATGTATATATAAATAATAATTAGAAATATAATTTGAGGTATTATATGTTGTTGTTATTAAAAATTAATAAAATAAAAATAGGATATTATAATAATTATTATTTAAAATATATCTCTATATATAAATAAAGTATATTAAAAATAAATATTAAATAATTGTAACACTCGTTTGATGCTCCGATTGATATTAAGCAAGTTAAATTCAAACTTATGTAATTTTAAAATAAACGGTGATACGAAAATGAGTTTTATAAATTTTAGGCTTATTAAAAATGTATTTAGGAACTATTTGTTAAGTTTTAACACTTTTTATATTTTACCCAGAAATGAGAGGGACAGTTGATGTAATTTTAATTTAACAAATTAAGGATCGAATTTTATACCATAATGACCAAAATAAATAAAAATAGTTAATCTAAAAATTTGAAATTTTTCTGAAAACTTTTAACTCACCACTGAGTAGCAATGGAGTACGATATAATAGTCCGTAAAAGAAAAGTTAAAACAATAGTACAAGGCGGGTAAGGATTTTGGCATGTTTGTTTTATTTATTATTAATGATAGTTGAATCATTCAATTCACTATTTTAGATTGAAGTTAATATCTACTAACTCAATTCATAATTGTGTACATACATATTACACATATTCTATGATGAGGGAATATTTATCTATCTGTATTTTTTTTATTACACTTTCATTCCCTCATTTAAACTAACCAAGAACACCCAATACAATCATCATCGGATCATCCTCAAACACGCTACTACTTACGGGTTTCGATTGTTACATGAAATTTAATATAACCATCACCAAAAGTCGCCATCACCATCATCATGATTACCTTCGTTTTCTATTTGCAATGAAATCCCAAAAACCATCACCACGATCTCACCATCACCACCTTTACACTACCACCACCATTATATGTACGCTACTATTTTCTGGTTCTTTCTTTTATTTCGTTGTGTTCAAATCACCATCAGTTACAACCACGGACCACCAGGTAAACACTTCTGCGATTTCTTTCAGTTTCTTCTTGTTTGTCGAATCACTACAACCCCATTCAAACAAACACCATCCCAACAAATCAAACAACCAACTTAACATTCCCTTGAAGCCACCATAACATCGCTTTGAAAACTATCTTCGAGCTCTTTCCATCTGTCACGAACACATATAATATCAACCATCGAAACCCACCTACAAAATATTTTAGATTATGTGTCTTGTGCTGTATTACTGCCGAGATAAAAACCAACCCAAAATACACATCAAAACAACAACTAATATTTAATTACTCTTGAATTAGGCATGCGAACAAAGTGGCTGCTTTTATGTATACTTTTGTTTTGATCGACAACCATTAAACAAGAACTACCCCACTAGCCATTATATTCATTAGTGGGATTACAAGGGGAATGTTAACTCAATAATGAAAGGTGCAAATAATTAAACAAATAGGAAAGCAATTGATTTAATTGTTTTCTTTTTGGCTTTTGTTGGGCGAGCTTTAAGGACCACAACAACAATCCTAGTCCAGTTCTTATTTCTTCTCCTGCTAAGATTTTTAATCAAGTTATAAACAACAGCGCAAAACCTCCTTAATTGCTTCTTGGGCCGTTATTAGTTATTTGGGTTGTGAGACAACTTGGGCCGCGACTTACAAGGCCCATCGTTTCTGTTTTCGTTTGGGCTGAAAAGGATGATAATGAAAACCGTATCGAAGTGAAGTGATGGTGAGAATCAAGAATAATAATAAGCCAAAAACATAAGTGGGTTGGAGCCGTAATATTATAAGTTTTTGTAATGGACTGTGAATTGAGAAGATGGTTCATGGTTAATGAACCATGATAAGATGATGATTAGATTAGAAAATAATTAGATTATGATGATGATATATAAGATAATGATAATGATCGAGATGGTGATATACATAAGGATAGAGTAAACATAAAATCACAATGATGGATACAGTGGTGAGGTTTAAATGATCATGATGTTTATGGCATAGGAATGATAGAGATGATTATGGTAATGATATAATTATGGTTAAGTAAATTTACTACATGAATTAAAATAGAAAAACAATAAACAGAGCAGTGATTGGTGGTGTTTATGTTAAGCGAGAGGTCTTGGGTTCGAGCCCGGGGTGTGGCATTTTTTTTTTATATAAGAAGAAGAAGACAAACATTTGTATTAGGATAAATAGATTTGGTGTATCAAATAAATCAGAAATGAGGTGACAAAGGAATGGTTAAAGGCGTTATCGGGTTAGCGGGACGTCGTGGGTTCAAACCCGAACTTGGGCATTTTTTTAGGGCTACTTCTTTGAGGCAGTTTACTTATTCCTCATTATTATTATTATTATTATTATTATTATTATTATTATTATTATTATTATTATTATTATTATTATTATTATTATTATTATTATTATTATTATTATTATTATTATTATTAGTACTACTACTACTACTACTACTACTACTACTACTACTACACGAATATAAATATTATACTAGTATTATTACTATCATTAAAATGAGCATTTGGATTATTATTACTATTATTATTTTAGTATTATTATAATTATTATTTTTAACAAACAAACGTATCTATATAAAAATATATTACAAGTCAACTAATATTACATACTAATATGTTTTTAACTAATATATTACCATTTATATTAATAAAACTTTAATTAAATTATATATCATATAATTATTATAAGTATAATTATAATTAAAGATACTAATTTTAATAAATTATAAAATATAAGTAAACTTAGTTGATTAAATGGGATATGTGTTAATATATATGCAACTGATATAGGTTAGTGAATCCGAGGCCAACCTTGCATTGTTCATTCCCTTCGTATGCACATTTTACTACAAAATATCGTATTGTGAGTTCATTTGCTCCCTTTTACTCTTTATATTTTTGGGACTGAGAATACATGAGCTATTTTTATAACTTCTTTATTAAATGCTTTTGAAATATATTTTGAACTGAGAATACATGAAATGCTTTAAATGTTTGACGAGATAGACACAAGCAAAACATTCCTCGAATGAATTATTATGCAGACAGAAGTTCTGTGAATTATTATTGAATTAGTTAGACGTTATAATTGCCATTAATTATTGTGAATATTTTCCCCTGATTGTTATTGCTTGGTAACCTAAGAATTAGAAAACAGGTATGGCCCTAATTCACGTGAATCCTAAAGGTAGCTACCGGGTTTAACACCCCCACCCAGAATGTTCACTAGACGGAAGAGATAGTGGGCGTGGTGTTTAGTACTTCGAAGTTTATATATTATACAGACGAGATGTTCTATTTTGGGGATATTATTGATGCGCAACTGTCACGACCCGGAAAAATTTTGATTAATTTTAAACCAAACTCTCGATATGATTCATTAACTTTGACACGATATGCAAAGTCTATTAGGATGAGTCTCAAAATTTATTTATTTATTATGTATATCCATTTACCTTTTGACTAATTCCGATGATTCACGAACCATTATTTGGAAATGTGTGTATATATAAATGTATGTATATGTGTATATATAACCTAAAACAATAATAACTATTATACGAATTATTATTATAACTAAATAATTAAAATAAAATACGTTGTAATGAAAACTATTATATATATATATATGAATATTACTTGTATATATATATTAATATATTAAATTTAAATGTTTAATATATTTAACTAATATATTTATTTACGAAGTAAAATTTGTTATTTATGAATGTTCTTATATATTTAAAGTATACATTAAATAAAAATGATTTCGAGTCTAAACTGTAAATGTTTGGAACACTCGGTTGACGTTTCGTTGATTTTAATATAAACCTAATATATATCTATGAGGACTTAAATAAAAGTTGGTCCGCATATTGATTAAAGAGATTATGGGCTCGATAAAAATATTTTTACCTCTTTTAGTTTAAGTTTTAGTACTCCGCACACGTTAATTGAAACAGAAAATGAATAATTAGTGAACCTTTTTGATCAGGTTTCAAACAGGTAATGAGTGAAATAATTTAATATGCTTAATCTAAAAATTTGGGATTTTTAGGAACAATTTTGTACGTTAACTGTTTAGCAATTGACACGATAGAACTATATGGGATAAAACTGTCGGCAACTCAGTTATGAAGTTAGATTTATTTTGCACGTTCTTAAAAACTGTGTGATTATTATATTTATATTATGCATTATTATATCATTATTTAATTATTATATATAACATATACCTGCATACATTGAACTGAATATCATCGACTTCTTCTCTTCTTTCTTATCAAACACCACGAAGAAGATTACCACCACCTTCTCGATTCCGTTTATAGCTCGAAACCACCTTCATCACCATTCTTCGTTTCGTGTTTCGTACTTAATACATATGAAGTATATTATATACATTTCAGTTACTTAACACAATCACAAAAACAATATCGGATCACCAGGAACACCCCTCTTGTTCATCACCTTCGACACCCTACAACCAACACCTTGACCACCATCGTGAGCCATCACAACACCTTGGCCATCATCGACACCTCACCACCATACCACCACTGTTTCGTTTCTGTTTATAACCGTGAACCACGACAACCAATTCGACCTTCAAACTGCTGTCTTTTTCTTTCTGTTTCTACGTAGACTGCTACATGTATCTGTTTCAAATCTCAAACCAAAACACATGGACTGCTGCTGCGTTTTTTTTTGTTATTTCCTGTTGAGCAGTCACGAAACAATTGATTCATGATATTGATGATGATATCGAGGAGAAAAGAATGATGATTAACGTATATATAACTGCTGCTGTTGCTATTCTATTTTTTTCGTGACCCAACTCACACCCACTTAGAGAAGACGATGAATAGTAATTCTTGATAAACGATGATGGACTACTACTGCTGTAATACGATTTCATGTTTCTGTTTCTGTTGAGGAAAGCTACCAAAACAGCTGCACAACCACCATGAAACACACCGTTATACTACTTCTTTTTCGTTACCTGTTTACAGCCATCGAACTGCTACGACTGTATTTTATTTTCAAAATAAGCTGCTACTGTTGATTTATCGAAAACCACTTGGTTTTAGCTATTTCCATCGTCCCATATTTCCTGTAAACCCTCGATACCCCGCTATTTATTATATGGACAGTGATTTTGGGCCAAATGATCTTTTGGACATAACAAACTTGGGCCGCAGGAATACTAGTGTTAAAGTTGGGCCGTAAATTTATTTTAGTGATTGGGCCGAGTTCCAACATGTATTTCCTTGATGGACCGGAGTACTCATGGGCTAAGACAAAGAAATCATATTTTTTTTATCATGATGGTAGAAGATGTCATGATATTGATAATTTGAAAAAAAATGACACGATATTATATCAAGAAGAAATCACGAGTCATGACTATGATCGATGATAAATTTTGATGAATGTTGATAATAATAGAGATGGTGTGTGATGTCTTGAAAAGAGATGACGTTGATCATGTCAACGATTAGGATGTTAATATTGATGAAGCTGAGATGCTTAGGTTATGATGATAAGGATAATAAGAAATCTCGATGGTGATTATAGTGATACGGTGACGATAATGAAAATGATAAATAGTTATGATGATGGTATGATAATCGAAGGGACGATGATAATGAAATCGATGATGATATACGATAATATTACAAGAGGGTATAATTCTTATTATTATCATTATTATTATTTTTAGATTATCATTATTATTATTAACAAGTATTATTTTCATGATTATTAATATAAGTATTAATATTATTATTATCGTTGAACATGATTTATTATTATTATTAACCTTGTTGTTATTATTATTATTATTATTATTATTATTATTATTATTATTATTACAAAATGATATAACTTTTTATTCATTAATATTATAAATAGTATTTTACCAAATAAATATTAGTTATATGAAAATATATTTAAATACATATAACCTAAATATATTAATATTTTTATACTAATTATGTATCCTAAGTATATAGAATAAAAATAGTTAATTAAGTTATAAATGAAATATATAATTTACTAAAATAACAATTAATAATAATATAAAAATTTATTCGAGCATAATCATCGTTCTACGTATCATTCTATCTACTTTATCTCCATTCCACATATCATTCTACATCAATTATCATCGCTTTACATATCGTTCTACCTCATTTATCTTCGTTCGACATGGCGATTATGTAATCTCTAATGTTTTAGAGATCATGTAATCTAGTACTAACGATAAATCAAATGAGTTTAATATCATATTAACTCATTAAATCCATGATTATATCTGAAGAAAATATATATGTATTTATGTTTTTATAAAGATTGTAATTAAAAATTCATTCGTACAAACTGTTAATGGTGAAAATAATTTAACGGGTAGGTAATACCCGAGGAATATTTTGATTTCACATTAATAAGTTACATTGTACATTCTTTGAATCTAATTCTACAGTCATTTACTATCCTACTTACACCGATATATGAATCTGTTCACCACAAAATAACCCTTTTCTTTCAATTTCATATTTGGATTTTGATTTCTCAGAATCCAACAAGTGGCATAATGAAGAAAACATTTGACAAAATAAAATTTGTTAGAAACAAACAAATTAACTATGAGAAAATTTTGTTAAGAATTTACGCTAACTGTTCCAGCTAACTGTTCCTAGCTAACAGATTACATTTATTTATCGCAATTTTATTTATCGTCATTTAATTTCTGTTATTTATTTTACGCACTTTAAATATCGGGACACGTATACAAGGTTTTGACATATCATATCGACGCATCTATATATATTATTTGGAATCACCATAGACACTCTATATGCAGTAATGATCGAGTTCTCTATACAGGCTTGAGGTTGATTCTCAAATAATATATATACTTTGAGTTGTGATCGAGTCTGAGACATGTACACGGGTCACGATACGTATTAATTAATTTGAATATTATATATGAATTATTAAATTGCTAACTGTGGACTATCAACTGTGGACTGCCAACATTGGACAATTAAAATGAATTAAAATATTGATTATAACATATGAAACTAAACATTTCTTCAAGTTTGCCACTTGATTTCATCTTAAATCTCATTTGTATCTTGACGATTACAATCTGCGTTCAAATCTTTCATGATTCTTGAAAACACCTCGATCGAGAGGATGAACCAGCCGCACTTCATCTACGGAAGGAAAGATTTAAGCATATAGTGATGCACCTGAAAAACCCTCGGAAACTGAGTAAACGTTTAACACGTAGCTGTGCTAATTCCTTTAGTGTTATTATTACCCAAAATAATGTGGTAATCTCTTTCAAAGTAGCAAATTTTGTCACAGCTCCAGCAAGTCAACTCCGACTTTTCATCCGAAACAACCTTATTATAACCTTGTTATATATGCGTACTCTTTATTATTACTGGGGAACCTTTTATATTCCACCATATTACCATCAGCGTTTAATCATCTAAAAACACAATTCTCCTGAAACCACCTCGGTTTTATAACCGATGAACCAGATCTGTTAACTTTGAAAATGCTGATGAAGCAGCATGTTGTAGATGGTCTTAATGGTCAAAAGTTTAATGATAAAGAATGGAGTATTGGAAACACTCAATAGAAAAAGCGGATTATGCGCAACTATGAAAGAAGCCATGGACAAATCACAAAGAATAAGTTTGACTTCAAAGAATCCAAATAATTCAATGTCTGCTGAAGTCTTTAGCGAATATCTTGCTCCTTACTCTAAACCCTTGCGAACGATAGACTCCATCATCCTCTGATCTTAGATATTCAAAGATATTATCGTATCTTTCATTATAAATATCCTTGATATTTCTGAATATAATTTCATAACTAATCTTATCTGAAATCATTTATCTCTTTGAGCTATCAGTGTTACACCATATGAGAAACTATTAGTTTCTATATTCTGCGAACCTTCGAATTTAAAATTATGAATGAATTGTGGAGAAGTGTTTGGAACTGAAGCATGAGTTAGTATAATATAATGCGCTTGGCCAACGTGATTATATTACAGTAAGTCATGCTGAGTTTCTAATGAAACGTGATGATTCACAGATCTTAACGTCATCATGTGCCACGTTACATAACTCTTTCATTTTACTTAACTTCTGAACATATCAAGAAAATTTATTCTTGATGGTTCTATCTTTCGTGATGATTGATAAATTTGAAAATCAAATCGTGCTATCACGTTCCACCCTGCTTAGAACATTATAATCATTCAAAACTCTATATCTACGAACTCTGAACCATTATTCGCTTGACTTGGAGTCGGGAAGAGAAAACCAGAGCATGGAGCTCAGAAGAATACAGGAAAATATAAATCCAATCACAAAAACAGGAATTACAAACCGTGTATATCAATGCGTATAGCAAAATAAAGACACGGGAGAATTAGGAATACTATAACCCCAAGGTAATAGTATAAGTGAATAGATTCCTCCGGGGGTAGATGAAAAAGGAGAATGTTTGATATGAAAGTCAGAATTATATCCAGAATTAAAAACTGGATGAAGCATATTGATTGATGATTTGGAAGTATGAATGGAGGAAGAAAGTATAAGAATGGTGAAAATAATGGAACGAAAGAAGTTCATTTATAAAGAAGATACCAGACAAAACAATCAAGACAGATAATCGCATTAAATTAAAGAGGATCCTAATTTTCTGTAAATCCCGAAGAATCATATCCTATAGATTTTCAAGATTTTCTTTTAAATTCCTTGAATTTCGGAATTCAACCAAGACAACGTCAAAAGTTAAATCTCTATCTCGATCTTTTGTGATAGCTCCACTCATACGCTTCAAGTAATCGAATTGTTTTATCCATATTACTCAATGATGATAAAACTCTATTTATCAATTCATATTCGTTATGAAAACATTTTTATTGTTAGCCATGACGACATCAAACAAATTTCGAGACGAAATTTCTGTAACGGGTAGGTACTGTCACGACCCGGAAAAATTTCGATTAATTTTAAACCAAACTCTCGATATGATTCATTAACTTTGACACGATATGCAAAGTCTATTAGGATGAGTCTCAAAATTTATTTATTTATTATGTATATCTATTTACCTTTTGACTAATTCCGATGATTCACGAACCATTATTTGGAAATGTGTGTATATATAAATGTATGTATATGTGTATATATAACTTAAAAAAATAATAACTATTATACGAATTATTATTATAACTAAATAATTAAAATAAAATACGTTGTAATGAAAACTATTATATATATATGAATATTACTTGTATATATATATTAATATATTAAATTTAAATGTTTAATATATATTAACTAATATATTTATTTACGAAGTAAAATTTGTTATTTATGAATGTTCTTATATATTTAAAGTATACATTAAATAAAAATGATTTCGAGTCCAAACTGTAAACGTTTGGAACACTCTGTTGACGTTTCGTTGATTTTAATATAAACCTAATAAAATCTATGCGGACTTAAATAAAAGTTGGTCCGCATATTGATTAAAGAGATTATGGGCTCGATAAAAATATTTTTACCTCTTTTAGTTTAAGTTTTAGTACTCCGCACACGTTAATTGAAACAGAAAATGAATAATTAGTGAACCTTTTTGATCATGTTTCAAACAGGTAATGAGTGAAATAATTTAATATGCTTAATCTAAAAATTTGGGATTTTTAGGAACAATTTTGTACGTTAACTGTTTAGCAATTGACACGATAGAACTATATGGGATAAAACTGTCGGCAACTCAATTATGAAGTTAGATTTATTTTGCACGTTCTTAAAAACTGTGTGATTATTATATTTATATTATGCATTATTATATCATTATTTAATTATTATATATAACATATACCTGCATACATTGAACTGAATATCATCGACTTCTTCTCTTCTTTCTTATCAAACACCACGAAGAAGATTACCACCACCTTCTCGATTCCGTTTATAGCTCGAAACCACCTTCATCACCATTCTTCGTTTCGTGTTTCGTACTAAATACATATGAAGTATATTATATATATTTCAGTTACTTAACACAATCACAAAAACAATATCGGATCACCAGGAACACCCCTCTTGTTCATCACCTTCGACACCCTACAACCAACACCTTGACCACCATCGTGAGCCATCACAACACCTTGGCCATCATCGACACCTCACCACCATACCACCACTGTTTCGTTTCTGTTTATAACCGTGAACCACGACAACCAATTCGACCTTCAAACTGCTGTCTTTTTCTTTCTGTTTCTACGTGGACTGCTACATGTATCTGTTTCAAATCTCAAACCAAAACACATGGACTGCTGCTGCGTTTTTTTTTGTTATTTCCTGTTGAGCAGTCACGAAACAATTGATTCATGATATTGATGATGATATCGAGGAGAAAAGAATGATGATTAACGTATATATAACTGCTGCTGTTGCTATTCTATTTTTTTCATGACCCAACTCACACCCACTTAGAGAAGACGATGAATAGTAATTCTTGATAAACGATGATGGACTACTACTGCTGTAATACAAATTTCATGTTTCTGTTTCTGTTGAGGAAAGCTACCAAAACAGCTGCACAACCACCATGAAACACACCGTTATACTACTTCTTTTTCGTTACCTGTTTACAGCATCGAACTGCTACGACTGTATTTTATTTTCAAAATAAGCTGCTACTGTTGATTTATCGAAAACCACTTGGTTTTAGCTATTTCCATCGTCCCATATTTCCTGTAAACCCTCGATACCCCGCTATTTATTATATGGACAGTGATTTTGGGCCAAATGATCTTTTGGACATAACAAACTTGGGCCGAAGGAATACTAGTGTTAAAGTTGGGCCGTAAATTTATTTTAGTGATTGGGCCGAGTTCCAACATGTATTTCCTTGATGGACCGGAGTACTCATGGGCTAAGACAAAGAAATCATATTTTTTTTATCATGATGGTAGAAGATGTCATGATATTGATAATTTAAAAAAAAAATGACACGATATTATATCAAGAAGAAATCACGAGTCATGACTATGATCGATGATAAATTTTGATGAATGTTGATAATAATAGAGATGGTGTGTGATGTCGTGAAAAGAGATGACGTTGATCATGTCAACGATTAGGATGTTAATATTGATGAAGCTGAGATGCTTAGGTTATGATGATAAGGATAATAAGAAATCTCGATGGTGATTATAGTGATACGGTGACGATAATGAAAATGATAAATAGTTATGATGATGGTATGATAATCGAAGGGACGATGATAATGAAATCGATGACGATATACGATAATATTACAAGAGGGTATAATTCTTATTATTATCATTATTATTATTTTTAGATTATCATTATTATTATTAACAAGTATTATTTTTATGATTATTAATATAAGCATTAATATTATTATTATCGTTGAACATGATTTATTATTATTATTAACCTTGTTGTTATTATTATTATTATTATTATTATTATTATTATTATTATTATTATTATTATTATTAGTATTATTATTATTATTATTATTATTATTATTATTATTATTATTATTATTATTATTACAAAATGATATAACTTTTTATTCATTAATATTATAAATAGTATTTTACCAAATAAATATTAGTTATATGAAAATATATTTAAATACATATAACCTAACTATATTAATATTTTTATACTAATTATGTATCCTAAGTATATAGAATAAAAATAATTAATTAAGTTATAAATGAAATATATAATTTACTAAAATAACAATTAGTAATAATATAAAAATTTATTCGATTACCATTATGTGTGTTAATATATATATATATATATATATATATATATATATATATATATATATATATATATATATATATATATATATATATATATATATATATATATATATATAAATGATATAGGTTCGTGAATCCGAGGCCAACCCTATACTTGTTCAATGATGTCATATGTATTTTTACTACAAAATACAGTATGGTGAGTTTCATTTGCTCCCTTTTTAATTGCTTTTGCAATATATATTTTTGGGCTGAGAATACATGCGCTGCTTTTATAAATGTTTACGAAATAGATACAAGTACTTAAAATACATTCTACGTTGAGTTGTACCACTGGCATACTTCCCTATAGCTTGGTAACTACTATTTACATGGTATTGTAAACGCGAATCCTGTTGATAGATCTATCGGGCCTGACAACCCCAACCGGACTGGACGACCAGTATTCAACGGTTGCACAGTACTTCGTTTTCATTACTACACTTGGTACAGTGTAGGGAGATTTCATAATAAAGGGAATATGCGATGTTGATTAATAGTTAAGTATGTTTACCAAGTGCTCAACCACTTAGAATGATTTACATACACTTGCGAGTGTATTATGTTTATGATTATGAAATCTTGTGGTCTATTAATATATTGAAAATATTGTTATGATAAACCTATGAACTCACCAACTTTTTGGTTGACACTTTTAAGCATGTTTATTTTCAGGTATGAATTAAGTCTTCCGCTGTGCATTTGCTCATTCTAAGGACATTATTTGGAGTCGATCATCGCAATGGGAACAAATGTTGATGACTTCGTCCAGGTGGATAAGGACGGGTTGTTTCAGCATTATATGTTAAGGTCGGTTACCAAGCCAAGCAATGAATGAAAAGTGAATGTTATGTATTGAGAGAATAATTTTATACACATGTTATGTGTATGATATTTTGTACATAAGATATGTGTACGGTTACTAAGATTTATGAAAAAGGATTTCATACACGAGAAAGGTGTACTGTATTTAAAAGATATCGCATGTACATTACAGGTGGGTATAGGATTCGGGCCCATTTGTACCATGCAACATTTAAATCTTGTAGTCTATCAAAATGATGAATTTTATTGATTATGATAAACTTATGAACTCACCAACCTTTTGGTTGACACTTGAAAGCAAGTTTATTCTCAGGTATGAAAGAAATCTTCCGCTGTGCATTTGCTCATTTTAAAGATATTACTTGGAGTCATTCATGGCATATTTCAAAAAGACGTTGCATTCGAGTCGTCGAGTTCATCAAGAATATTATTAAGTCATTTATAGTTGGATATATTATGAAATGGTATGCATGCCACCAACTTTCGATGTAAAGAAAGTTTGTCTTTTAAAAACGAATTCAATGTTTGTAAAATGTATCATATGGAGGTTCAAATACCTCGCAATGAAATCAACTATTGTGAATCGTTTATAATCGATATGAAGGGGGCATTTCAGGAAAAATGCTGGAAACCAGGTTACAAGATCTCAGCCTCACTCTTCAAAGTTTACCAATTCCTAAAAGTCCCGATGTTACTAGAACCAATCTAAGGTATTTTTACCCTAGATGGGCATATAAACAGCAGAATAGCTCGGACTCTAATATAATTTTCCTACTACACCAACCCACTCTCCACTCTAAGGAAACTTTAGTCGAATTTATGAAAAAAATAGTACATGATAAACCTTCAAGTCATAGAATGCCAAAATAAGTTTGATACTTTGATAAAGACTTTTGAAGAATTAATAACCAATTTTCAGCTTACGCTTAAACGGTTAACCACTAAAGTTGAAACAGAGTGTAGTGAGTCTGATGCCCTAGTAGTCACTAGAGGTGGGAGGGAAACAACTGTTTATATACCCATACAAGATTTTTCCGATACGGAACCTGTGCCAATTAACCCAGTTGTCGATCCATCGGAACCTATCTCTTCTAAAGCTTCGAAAATTATTCCATGAGCCCGCATACCTTTCCTAGGTAGGTTTAGGAAGGAAAAACAGGAGGCGTAATTCGCTAAGTATTGAGATATTATTAAGAATCTGTATTTGAATGTACGACTAGTAGATGCTTTAGTAGAAATGCCAATTTGCGCTAAATTTTTCAAAGAATTGCTTTCAAACAAATAGAGATTAAGAGAGATAGTTAGCTTCCTGTAATACCCCGTCAGAATCCACTAACGGCGTATTAACTCTGGTCCCATTGTTTGGCTTGACTTCTGTATAACATCAATGTTCTACAGCGGAAGCAACTAATACCTGAGATAAAACATGCAAAACGGATCAACATAAAGTTGAGTGAATCTACAGGTTTGAGTAAATAGTTCTCGTATGTTTCATAAAACAGTTTCCATAAATCGTTTGTTGAAAATCATTTCTCAAAATCGTTTATCTGAATAAACCGCTAAGGTTTAATCACAAAAGTTTGCATATAGCAAATGCTAAGTAATAAACTGTTTGTAAGATGTCAGGTTTCAACTGTTAGTGACACCAAAAAGTTCTTTTCGTTTCATCTGTTTGTAGACATTAAAGCTTTGCGTAGGCCGAGCCCACGTCTTTAATTTACCCTATCATTGTGCTACACCGATCAAGTGTACGAGTAACAATAGAATAGACGCCTGCTATGTTTTAGGCAAGGTTTGTCAAACCTAACGGTACCGTCCCTATAAGTCGAGCTTACAAAGTAACTAATATAATCAAGCTAATGGATTTTTGATCTGAACTCATATGTATATTCTTGGTAAGTTAATCGTGCCTAATATGTAATATAGTTGTAAAACAGTTTAAGAAATAGTTTCAAAAGCAGCATGTATCTTATCCCAAAAATGTTGATGAAAAAGGGATTGTAGACTCACCTTAGCAAAAGCACCTGAAATATCTTAGCAAAACGTACTGTAGTCAAACAATCTTGATCGAACAACGCAACCTAATCACGTAAGTCATATTAAGTATACACATATAGGTCATACTATGTCAACCCATAGTGTACGCAAAGTCCTAGTGCTTAGACTGACTCAACGAACAAGTAAAAGTCAACTAATCCAAGCAAGTCAACAAAAGTCAACCATAAATTCAACTCGGTAATAGTGGTCAACTAAAGTTAAACATCTCATTAGGTCATGCAAACATGATCAATAAGTCAAACCTAGGTCAAGTATCACTTTACAAGTCATTATTAAGCATATTGCACTTTTGCACCTTAAAGCATGCCTTAGAAATTCGTACGTCGTAGAAAGATCCAACTATAGCTCATAGCACATAATAAATTAAATTATGAACAACTCCAGATCATAACTACACTTAAAATTGATTCCAAAAAGTCTGGCCAAAGCCTCATACGATAAATAAAAGTCCAATATCAGAAAGGGTCTATTCATAGTTCATTACAACAATTTCTGCCCGCGCGTCAGTTTTTACACATTTTCATAAAATATAGAAAATATATTTTGACGAACGGCCAATTGGATTCATCTCAAAATATCTCAAAGTTTTATTTATAAAATAATCAGAAACATTGCTTTAGCCAATTTGTACAGTTTTGCAAATCTTTACAGACTCATCAGTTTTTAATCATCAACTGGACACATCACAAAGACGGGCATTTATCTCAAGGCAAATCACGTTCTCGCAAGTTCACATACAAATTAAATATGTCAACTAACATATAAACTAACGTATTCCAGAAGATCAAAGTGTAAATCAACTCCTAGTTCACTCTCGCAATTATTATGTAACTTTGAAAACTGATTCAGCTCACTTTAAGAACCAAATCTTGGTTTTGACATAACGGAAGCGTTACAAAACCTTTTGACGCAAATCTTAAGTCCAAATTGCATAAATTTTCATAAATAATACATTAGTAATCTTTTTATAAACTAAAACACAAAGCATGCAACTCAGAAAATTCGGATTACATGTGAAACCCTAACGAAAACTTCGATTAAGCATATCTTGAGCATATGATAACGAAATCAAGCGA
Source organism: Rutidosis leptorrhynchoides (assembly GCF_046630445.1). Classification (NCBI taxonomy): domain Eukaryota; kingdom Viridiplantae; phylum Streptophyta; class Magnoliopsida; order Asterales; family Asteraceae; genus Rutidosis; species Rutidosis leptorrhynchoides. Next base: position 380,005,793 of record NC_092334.1, read on the forward strand.
AATCAAAGTCCAGATTTAATAGTTTTTCGATACCTTTTCATCTATACACATTATATGATCTGTACACAACTCAATTATATCAGATCTAACAATTACCAATTCGTTTTTCAAGTAAACAACTAAACGATAAACGACAACACTAAACATCATTAATTGAGCACTAGACTTGATTACACTATGTAATTGAATAAAAATCTGAATTATAGAAATTAGGGTTAGTGTTTATACCTTAAAATATCAAATTGCTTATACGTACGCGTAGAGATGACTAGAGCAAACGTTTATGCACGAGGTTTGATCTAACAACGACTTTTGATGGTGGTGGTTGTGTTGTGAAGGTCGACGGCCAAGAGAGGGAGGGGGAAGGGAGATGTCGACCAAGAAAAAGAAAAAGAAAAAGGAGAAGGGTTTGGGGTTTAACTCCTATTTATAGATAAAGTTAGGGTTTTATTAAGGAAACTAATCACCTTGTAGCCCAAGTAAAGTCCAAAACAAGTCCATTAAGGTGCATGGGGGTGGGTTCGGCCGAATAGCCCTCTAAGGGGTGTCCTGGGCTCGGTTTTGCTAATTTACTCATAAGCGCGTGGTCCATTTCGTGTGATGTTAACCGTACTGGGTCTCCGGAACGTTAACTAGTCGTTGAAACGAATTCACCGGATTTAATTCATTAAATAAATAATAAATTAAATTAGTTTTTCTTAAAGTCAATAATTATTAAAAATAATTATTTTATCGTTTAACTGAGTTCCGTAAACTGAAAAGCTTTCTAGGCGATTAACTTAATCGTAACGTTTTCTAGGTATTTCGTTATCCGAAACAAGTTCATCAATTAATATAACCATATTAATTCAAGTAATCCACTAGGATCAAGTATGCATTTAAATCAACCAAACACATAAAGTTCTAAATAATCACCATTAAATATTTAACGGACAAGTAACGTTAGTAAACGGAAAAAGTCGAGTTGTTACATTACCCACCTGTTATGAGAAATTTCGTCCCGAAATTTTAGTGTACGTCTGCTGTAGTCGTCTCCTCGGGAAACAGTTGCAGATAGTTCAGTCTCATCTGATCTTCACGCTCCCACGTGAATTCTGGTCCTCTACGGGCGTTCCTCTGATCTTCTACAATCGGTATGTTGCTCTGCTTTATACGTTTGACCTTACGGTCCGTAATTTCAATCGGTTCCTCTGCGAAATGAAGTCTACTATCAACTTGTATCTCATCCAAAGGAATTATCAAGCTTTCTTCTAATAAGCATTCCTTCAAGTTAGAAACGTGAAAAGTGTCGTGAATCTCGCTGAGTTCCTGCGGTAGTTTCAGCCTATATGTTACCGGTCCAATTCTCTCAGTAATTTCAAACGGTCCAATATATCTCGGACTTAACTTGTCTCTTTTACCGAAACGTACTACACCTTTCCAGGGTGATACTTTGAGCATAACTTTATCTCCAACCTGGAATTCCAAATCGCGCCTTCTAACGTCGGCGTAAATCTTTTGGCGATCTCATGCCGTTTTCAATCTCTCTTGTATCTGCTCGATCTCCTCGGTTATTTCGTGTATGATCTAGGGACCAGTCAATTGACTATCTCCTAACTCAGTCCAACATACAGGTGATCTGCACTTTCTTCTATACAGTGCTTCAAAAGGTGCTGCCTTTATACTTGTGTGATAATTATCATTATATGAAAATTCTACTAGCGGCAGATGTCTATCCCATCCATTTTCGAAATCAATAACACATGCCCTTAACATGTCTTCTAGTGTTTGGATGGTCCTCTCGCTTTGACCATCAATTTGTGGGTAATATGTCCTACTCATGTCTAAACGAGTTCCTATTGCCTCTTACAATGCTTGCCAGAATCTAGATGTAAATCTGCTGTCTCTGCCGGAAATAATGGATATCGGCACTCCATGTCGGGAAACCACTTCTTTTATATATAGATCTGTGACAAATTCTCCATCTTATCCGTTTACTTAATTGGTAAAAAATGAGCTGACATTGTGAGACGACCAATGATAATCCAAATCGTATCATAACCTCCCACATTCTTGGGTAACTTCGTGATAAAATCCATAGTAATGTTTTCCACTTCCATTGGGGAATCTCTGACTGTGTCAATAGTCCTGACTGCTTCTGATGCTCTGCTTCTACTTAAGCACACATTGAGCATTTACTAACATAGGTTGCTATATCTGCTTTCATATTAGGCCACCAGTACAGTGCCTTAAGTTCTTGGTACATCTTGTCAGATCTAGGGTGAATAGATTACCACGTCCTGTGTGCTTCATCTAGCACTAGTTCCCTTAATCCGCCAAAGTTCGGTACTCAAATTCTATCTATGAAATATTGAGTTCCATCTTCTCGAACATCGAACTTCTTGTCTATTCCTCTGAGCATTTCAATAGCAACGTTTACTTCTTTCAATGCCTCTAGTTGTGCATCGCGTATCTTAGAAGTAAGGTTCCTTCGAATAGTCAAGTTCAATGCTCTAACTCGAATAGGCTTAACTCTCTCCATCCTACTCAAATCATCTGCCACTACATTAGCCTTACCAGGGTGATAGCTAATGTCGCAGTTGTAGTCGTTCAATAGTTCAATCCAACGCCCATGTCTCATATTAAGCTGTTTCTGATCGAAAATATGCTGCAAACTCTTGTGATCCGTGAAAACGGTAAACTTAGTACCATACAGATAATGTCTCCACATCTTCAATGCAAAGACTACAACTCCTAGTTCTAAATCATGAGTCGTATAGTTCTAGTCGTGTACCTTCAGTTATCGTGATCCGTAAGCAATCACTTTCTTCCGTTGCATCAACACGTAACCAAAACCCTGTCGTGAAGCGTCACAGTAAACTACAAAATCCTCGGGTCCTTCGGGTAAAGACAAAATTGGTTCAGTCATTAACTTCTCTTTTAACAACTGAAATGCAGCTTCATGCAACTCTGTCCATTCATACTTCTTACCCTTGTGAGTCAATGCTGTTAACAGTCGGGCAATAGTAGAAAATCCCTTAATGAATCTTCTATAATAACCGACAAGACCTAAGAATTGCAGAACATGAGTTGGCGACTTAGGAGTCTCCCATTTCTTGACCGTTTCTATTTCGCAGCCATAAGTCACACTTTGAAAACTTCGCATACAGCTGCTCCTTCCTGAGCATCTCTAGTAGCAAACGAAGATATTGCTCATGTTCATTCTGATACTTGGAATATACCAGAATATCGTCAATAAACACAATAACAAACTTGTCTAGATATGACTTACACACATGGTTCATGAGATCCATGAATACAGCCGGTGTGTTCGTCAATCCAAATGGCATTATGGTAAATTCATGATGTATGTAGCGTGTTCTAAACACTATCTTCAGTATATCTATCTCTTTTACTCTCATCTGATGGTAACCTGACCTCAGATCATCTTAGAGTAACATCCAGATCCTTGCATATGATATAACAGATCATTGATTCTTGGTGGCGGGTATCTATTCTTGATACAAGGTTTCATAGATCCATCCTTCTTCCTAACAAAGAGCACAGGTGCTCTCCATGGTGAAGAGCTCGATCGAATGAATCCCTTATCTAAAAGCTCTTGTAACTGACTAGACAGCTCATGCAATTCTGAAGGTGCAAGTCTATACGGTGCGCGCTACAGGTGCCGCTTTCGGCCTTAAGTCAATCTGAAATTCTACATCTCTATGCGGTGGAAGACATGATAATTCTCTCGAAAGAACCTTAAGGAAAATTTCTAACGGTTGAGACATCTTCGGGTCTCTTAACTACTGATTCAACTTTGATCATATGTGCCAGATTTGCGAGACATCCTTATCTCATATACTTCTGGACCTTCGAGCAATTAATGTAACGTAACGGTGTACTGATCTTCTCTCCGTACACCATCATTGATTTGTCTTCGATAAAAGGAATTCGAATGGCCTTGTAGTCACAGCAGCCTCGGTTGTGTCGTCATATAACCAGTCCATTCTAACCACAAGGTTCTATTGTAATGGCTCACCAATCGTTGGTATAAGTACTGTTCAGTACGGGAGGTTGTTATGAGCTTAACAGTATGGGTCTTAGCTTATAATTTGCAAAGGATTAGGAGCAATCGTTGATTAAGGTTTGGGGTGAGTTTCGTGTGAGAGATGTTTACGATGGAAGTGTACGATCAAACTTCTTAAAGCAGGACCTCCTTAATGACATCAATCTTGATGCGTTTTCTTCCCAGTTAATAGTTCCACAGAGTTTACGTTGTCTAAGGCAGATACTGAATTCCAAATGTTGTGACAGAATGCTCTAGCAATAAATTTTCTATCGGTACCGATGTCAGTAGGACATAAGCATTATGATTGTTGAGTAAGAACGTATTCTTGATGAACTTCATTGAAGTTGATGTTGAAAGCAGGGTGAGTTATCAGACTTGTCCCACATCGGTGGGGGAGAAGAACGAAATACTCTTTATGAGGGAAGGTGTGAATACCTCTTCCGGTAGACTCGTATTGGAAAGCAAAATCATGAAGCCGTGGGTGGCTGAATGATAGGAAAGTCGGACGTTAAGTAGACAATATCTACTACGGATTTTGCAATCTGTTACAAGGAATTCATCCTCTAAAGATATATCAGAAATGAGTCGTGATGCATAGTAGCTAGTACTAAATCGTGGAGGTGCTAGTAGTGATGAGTAGTATTTTGTAGTGGTAAGTAGCAATGGGTGGCATCAAGTAGTAACTAGTAATGACAAGCAGTGAGAAGTAGGTGATCGGTCGAGACTAGCAGTGAGAGGCGGTGTTGTGTAGTAATAAGTAACGATAAGTATTAAGGAGTAGTGGTATGAGATGATGAGTATGTTCTAGCAGTGTCTTCGTAGTTCCAAGTATTGATCAGTAGTGGTGGACATTGTCGAGTAGTGACGAGTTGTGACGTGATTACACGCTTCTTATAGGTTGTAATGACAATTTATTCGCACAAAATAAATTTCTACTCATATTTGAGATTATACAGTTCATGTTCTAAACGGTGTTTATCCTAGTAACCTACTTGACTCGCTCCCAATTCCTTATTTCGCAATGTCGGAACTTCTATATGAGTTACCGTAATGTAATCCCGGTCATTACATTACGCTATCTCACATATCCATTCGACATCACTCCATAAGTTCAAGATAGCGTAGTCAACTTAATTTTCTTAAGTGTCGCGTCGTGTGTACGTATGTGATTCGTGATATCATATATCTAGTCCAAGTCCATATCATTATGGGTATAGATGAGTATATGCATGTGATATATAATATGTAGCCCTACGGGTAGCATAGTAGAGTAAACAGTGCAAGCATGGCGTATAACAATCATTCTAAGTACACAGCTATAGACTAGACCCACTAATGCGCCCTACGGTTAGACACACTAATGTATCATAGTTTCCTATAGCCAAAGCTCTGATACCAAATGTAATACCCCGTCAGAATCTACTAATGACGTATTAACTCTGGTCCCATTGCTTGGCTTGACTTCTACATAACAGCAATGTTCTACAGTGGAAGCAACTAATACCTGAGATAAAACATGCAAAACAGATCAACATAAAGTTGAGTGAATCTACAGGTTTGAGTAAATAGTTCTCGTATGTTTCATAAAACAGTTTCCATAAATCGTTTGTTGAAAATCATTTCTCAAAATCATTTATCTGAATAAACCGCTAATGTTTAATCTCAAAAGTTTGCATATAGCAAATGCTAAGTAATAAACTGTTTGTAAGATGTCAAGTTTCAACTGTTAGTGACATCAAAAAGGTCTTTTCGTTTCATTTATTTGTAGACATTAACATGTCTATTTCAAGTTTTTAAACATCATGTTTAAATAACATTCATCGTAAGTTAGGCCACGAGATTTCTGAAAAGCTTCGTAATAATATACATTTATCATGAGCACTTGATTATAAAGCTTTAACCTTTGCGTAGGCCGAGCCCACGTCTTTAGTTTACCCTATCATTGTGCTACACCAATTAAGTGTACGAGTAACAATAGAATACACGCCTGTTATGTTTTAGGCCAGGTTTGTCAAACCTAATGGTACCGTCCCTATAAGTCAAGCTTACAAAGTAACTAATATAATCAAGCTAAGGGATTTTTGATCTGAACTCATATGTATATTCTTGGTAAGTTACTCGTGCCTAATATGAAAAAAGTTGTAAAACGGTTTAAGAAATAGTTTCAAAAGCAGCATGTATCTCATCCCAAAAATGTTGATGAAAAAGGGACTGTAGACTCACCTTAGCAAAAGCACCTGAAATATCTTAGCAAAACGTACTGTAGTCGAACAATCTCGACCGAACAACACAACCTAATCACGTAAGTCATCTTAAGTATACACATATAGGTCATACTATGTCAACCTATAGTGTACACAAAGTCCTAGTGCTCAGACTGACTCAACGAACAAGTAAAAGTCAACTAATCCAAGCAAGTCAACAAAAGTCAACCAAACTCAACTTGGTCAAAGTGGTCAACTAAAGTCAAAAATCTCATTTGGTCATGAAAACATGATCAATAAGTCAAACCTAGGTCAAGTATCACTTTACAAGTCTTAATTAAGCATATTGCACTTTTGCACCTTAAAGCATGCCTTAGAAATTCGTACGTCGTAGAAAGATCCAACTATAGATCATAGAACACAAATCATTAAATCATGAACAACTCCAGATCATAACTAAACTTAAAATCAATTCCAAAAAGTCTGACCAAAGCCTCATACGATAAATAAAAGTCCAATATCAGAAAGGGTCTATTCATAGTTCATTACAGCAATTTCTGCCCGCGCGTCAGTTTTTAAACATTTTTCAAAAAATATAGAAAACAGATTTTGACGAACGGAAAAATGGAGTCATCTCAAAACATCTCAAAGTCTTATTGATAAAATAATCAGAAACATTTCTTTAGCAAATTTGTACAGTTTTGCAAATCTTTACAGACTCATCAGTTTTTAATCATCAACTGGACACATCACAAAGATGAGTATTTACCTCAAGGAAAATTACGTCTCACAAGTTCACATACAAATGAAATATGTCAACTAACATATAAGCTAACATATTCCAGAAGATAAAAGTCTCAATCAACTCCTAGTTCACTCTCGCAATTATTATGTAACTTTGAAAATTGATTCAGCTCATTTTAAGAACCAAGTCTTCGTTTTGACATAACGGAAGCGTTACAAAACCTTTTGATGCAAATCTTAAGTACAAATTTCATAACTTTTCATAAGTAATACATTAGTAAACTTTTTATAAACTAAAACACAAAGCATGCAACTCAGAAAATTCGGATTACATATGAAACCCTAACGAAAACTTCGATTAAGCATATCTTGAACATATGATAACGAAATCAAGCGAAATCAAAGTCCAGATTTAATAGTTTTTCGATACCTTTTCATCTATACACATTATATGATCTGTCCACAACTCAATTATATCAGATCTAACAATTACCAATTCGTTTTTCAAGTAAACAACACCAATCGATCAATTAAATGATAAACGACAACACTAAACATCATTAATTGAGCACTAGACTTGATTACACTATGTAATTGAATAAAAATCTGAATTATAGAAATTAGGGTTAGTGTTTATACCTTAAAATATCAAATTGCTTATACGTACGTGAGAGAACGACGAGAGCAACAACGTTTATGCACGAGGTTAGATCTAACAACCACTTTTGATGGTGGTGGTGGTGTTGTGAAGGCCGACAGCCAAGAGAGGGAGGGGGAAGGGGGATGTCGACCAAGAAAAAGAAAAAGGAGAAGGGTTTGGGGTTTAACTCCTATTTATAGATAAAGTTAGGGCTTAATTAAGGAAACTAATCACCTTGTAGCCCAAGTAAAGTCCAAAACAAGTCCATTAAGGTGCATGGGGGTGGGTTCGGCTGAATGGCCCTCTAAGGGGTGTCCTGGGCTCAGTTTTACTAAATTACTCATAAGCGCGTGGTCCATTTCTTGTGTCGTTAACCGTACCGGGTCTCCGGAACGTTAACTAGTCGTTGAAACGAATTCACCGGATTTAATTCATTAAATAAATAATAAATTAAATTAGTTTTTCTTAAAGTCAATAATTATTAAAAATAATTATTTTATCGTTTAACTGAGTTCCGTAAACTGAAAAGCTTTCTAGGCGATTAACTTAATCGTAACGTTTTCTAGGTATTTCGTTATCTGAAACAAGTTCATCAATTAATATAACCATATTAATTCAAGTAATCCACTAGTTTCAAGTATGCATTTAAATCAACCAAACACATAAAGTTCTAAGTAATCACCGTTAAATATTTAACGAACAAGTAACGTTAGTAAACGGAAAAAGTCGGGTTGTTACACTTCCCTTTAAGTGAAGAATGTTTATTAGTGTTACAACATGGTATTCCCCTAAGTTAGGAGATACAGGAAGATTTACGGTACCCTGCTACTTGAAATATGTCCAAATTAGATGTCAGAGTGGATAAGATTGCATTTTCCGTTGATTTCGTCATTATGGATATTGAGGAAGACACGAAGGTCCCACTCATACTTGGCAGACCATTCTTGAATACTTCCAAAGCCGTAATTGACGTACATGAGAAATCACTGAAATTAAGAGTTGGAAATGAAGAAGTCACATTTAATGTTGACCGACTCATGAGCCATCCTCGCGAAGGAGATCTCAATCTTTCTGATTCTTTTCAAGAACTAGTCAACGAATATCTGGAGGATACCATGGCTATATGCAGTCAAGATAAAATTTCTAAGGATATGTTCTTTACACCCCCTGAAGGAAATCTCGACATCCATTCAGCCATAGTTCCTGGTCAAAATAAATCTCCTCTATCCGAATGTAACTTTCTCGGCAAGACTATCCAAATAGCACCACTAGGTTAAGGCATTCCCCTACCTCTGTTAAGAAGAAGACCAAATGAAGAGACAGATTTCATTCCGGTATTCTAGGAACCATAGTTAAATGAGGACTGTGCTGAAATTCCTGAACCAACCTTCGAAACTAAAGAAGGCATTTCTGAAGATGAAGCATTAAGAAGAACAATTTCAAGAACCAAAGAACATATAGGATCAGTGACCGCTATTAAGGAAAAAGAATTAGATTTCCAGGAGAGATATGACTCGTTAGTTAGAGAGGAGATAGCTAGAATGAAGCCATCTATCGAGGAACCTCCGGAATTGGAATTGAAGAAGTTACCCGAACATCTGGAGTACGCATTCTTAGAAGGAGAATCGCAACTCCCTGTAATCATTTCTAAAGACCTCATGCCACTGGAGAAGGAGGCATTGATTAAGGTTCTGAAATCACATAAAAAAGCAATTGCTTGGAAGATTTCCGACATAAAAGGAATCAGTCCGAACTATTGCACCCATAAGTTCTTCATGGAAGATGATTTCAAACCATCAGTTCAGAGGCAAAGAAGGGTCAATCCAATGATTCAAGAAGTCATCAAGAAAGAAGTAATCAAACTTCTGGACGCCAGTCTGATCTATCCTATTTTCGATTCGCCATGGGTCAGTCATGTTCAAGTGGTACCCAAGAAGGGAGGAATGGCCGTAATCAAAAATGAGAATAATGAACTTATTCTAACATGGGAGGTCACCTGTTGGAGGGTTTACATAGATTATCGTAAACAAAATGATGCAACCTGGAAAGATCATTTTCCATTATCGTTCATTGATCAAATGTTGGAACGCCTATCAGGAAATGATAACTATTGTTTCCTTGACGGTTTTTTCGGCTACTTTCAAATTCCCCTTGATCCAAAGGACCAAGAAAAGACAACCTTCACATGTCTTTATGGAACATTTGCCTATCGACGCATGCCCTTTGGGTTATGCAACGCACCTGCTACATTTCAGCGATGCATGGTAGCAATATTCCACAACATGATTGAACGTTGTATGGAAGTCTTCATGGATGACTTCTCCGTCATCGGTAGTACCTTTGAGTTGTGCCTTTCAAACCTTGACAAGATGCTCACCTGGTGTGAAGATTCGAATTTAGTTCTGACTTGGGAAAAATGTCACTTCATGGTAAAAGAAGGCATAGTTTTAGGGCATAAGATATCAAAGTCAGGAATAGAAGTCGATAAGGCTAAGATTGAGACCATAACTAAGCTTCCAGAACCTACCACGATAAAAGCGGTAAGGAGTTTCCTTGGACACGCCGGTTTCTACCGACGTTTTATCAAAGATTTTTCAAAGGTCACACGACCTATTACTCATCTCCTCGGAAAGGAAGTTCCGTTTGTCTTTTATGAAGAATGTGTTTAAGCATTCAACTATCTGAAGGAACAGCTCACACATGCACCCATCATGATAGCCCCTGATTGGAGCTTACCATTCGAAATCATGTGTGATGCAAGTGACTTCGCAGTTGGAGCTGTACTAGGACAACAGAAAGATAAACACTTTCATCCAATCTATTATGCCAGCAAAACCTTAACCGGAGCTCAAGTGAATTACACCATTACGGAAAAGGAGCTGCAAGCAGTATTTTTCGCCTTCGACAATTCCATTCCTATCTCATATTGTCCAAAACTACGATTTACACAAATCATTCAGCCCTAAAATATCTATTCACTAAGCAAGATGCTAAACCGAGACTCCTACGATGGATCTTACTCCATCAAGAATTCGATATTGAGATCAAAGATAAGAATGGAGTAGAGAACATCGCAGCAGATCATCTTAGTCGTTTAGAAAATCCAGCAACGGAACAACTTGCTGAGCAAGATATTATAGACAAATTTCCGGAAGAACAGCTTATGAGCTTAGGACAAGCCAACGTAGGACCACAATTCACTGATACTCCTTGGTACGCTGACATAGCCAACTACCTAGTTACTAGAGTAGTACCGAAAGGAATGAGCACATCCCGAAGAAGGAAGTTCTTCAGGGATGCTAAGTACTACTACTGGGAAGATCCGTACCTGTTCAGAATTTACCCTGATTAGATAATCAGGAGGTGTGTAGATGAGAAACAAGCAACATGGATTCTTCACCAATGTCACCACGGATCAACTGGAGGTCATCATGGAGAAAACTTCACCTCAAGAAAAGTCTACGAATCAGGGTTTTATTGGCCTTCTATATTCTGAGATGCACAAGAGCTTGTCAAGCATTGCGACACTTGCCAAAGACAAGGTATTATCTCTTTGAAGAATGAGATGCCTCAGACTAATATCCAAGCTTGCGAAATCTTTGATACGATTAGACTTTATGGGGCCGTTTCTCAAGTCTAATGGAAAAGAATATGTCCTCGTAGCAGTAGATTACATCTCCAGATAGGTCGAAGCCCAAGCATTTTCAACCAATGATGCCAAGGTCGTCACCAACTTCCTAAAAAGACTCTTTTGCCGATTCGGAGCTCCCCACGCTATAATAAGTGATAGAGGCACACACTTCTGTAATACCCAATTTATTAAGGTGATGCAACAATACGGAGTTACCCACAAGATGTCCACTGCCTATCATCCACAGACTAACGGACAGCCAGAAGTGACAAACAGAGCACTCAAGAGAATTCTAGAACGCATCGTCGGCCATCATAGGAATAAATGGGCCGAGAAACTAGACGATGCTTTGTAGGCATTCCGGACTGCTTACAAGAATCCTCTAGGAACTACACCCTACCACATGATCTATGGGAAAGCCTGTCACCATCCACTGGAACTAGAGTATAAAGCTCTCTGGGCATTGAAAACCTGTAACCTTGATCCTTCAGTAACTGCTAGGCATCGAAAGATGCAAACGAATGAACTCGATGAATTAAGAGACCAAACGTACTAGACGTCATATATCTACAAGGAACGAACGAAGCTAACACACGATGCAAAACTGATGCCTATAAAGTTCGCTCCTGGAGATAAAGTTCTACTCTTTAATTCTCGATTCAATAAATTCGCTGGTAAATTCAGATCAAGATGGAGTGGACCATACAAAGTAATACACGCTTTTCTGCATGGAGCCATAGAATTAGAAGGACCTACTAGGAACTTGAAAGTCAACGACCATCGATTGAAAGCTTATCCAAAAGACCACGACAGGGAGGAGCATCTCTTCTCCTTTGATCCATTCTGAAGACATACCAGGAAAAGTCGAGCTGTAACGACTTGATAAATAAAGCGCTCTTGAGAGGCACCCCTTGCTTATCCTTTTAATTTCTTAATTTTTTATTTTAATTTATTTTTAGTCTACAAAATATTTTACTGTGCACTAACCCTAAGCGCCGTACTTGCGCTTAGTATTTACTAGTTTGTTGAATGTATTCAGGCAAAATGCCAAGTTCAGGAGCTTCCTATTGCATTCACATTCGTAGGAGAAGGACTCCCAGGGTTTACATATCAGAGAGTAGCACAGATCTGTACAGGCCTTCAACAGGACAGTTAGGCCCGAGGCGTTTGATTCTAGAGAGTGTTGAAGAGGATATCAGCTCGACACCGCCAGCTCCTCCAGTACGACGCTCCAGGCGTTTAGCTTCGAGACCCGCTGGGCATCCAGACCCATAAGAGCCACGTGAGCCGCATATTGTGATTCATTATAGAGCCACCTTGAATGACCCAAATATCACATGGGCATTACTTAGAGACCAGCAGAGACTATATAGAGCTTTCAGAGCATACCTTCAGCGTGAAGGAATGCCTCAGAGTACTCTAGGCCCTTCGTTATTCAGACTAGCACGCCGTGTTTCACCAACATGACCAGCTACTCCCAGGCACTCTACTCCAGTCTTAGTTCATTCAGTAGCCTCAGCCGCTATTCCAGTTCGTGCTACTCCTGTCACGTCGCCTGTATTAGCTATTTCGCCTGCTCCAGTCATTGAGACGGTCCCTACTCATGAGCTACCTGAGGGCTGCCACTTAGTCACAGTCCCTATATCAGTTGAGCCACCCACGGCCTAGGTTTTTGAGATTACCGGGAGCATCCCTGATGAGGAGCCATTCCCGAGCCTATCACACCTGGAGTTGCCATCGGGCCTTTGTCTAGACACAATTTTGGGCCATGAGTTGGATGCCGGACAACCGCTTGAGTATTTTCCGGGACTTGAGGAGGATGATGATCCCTTCGGACTTAATGGATACTTCGCAGACACCGCTCCAAAAAATGTCCAGGAGAGTATTTCGTAGACTACTTTATTTTCTTTTAGTTTTATCTTTTAAAATCATTGTATAAAAAGTTATATATCTAGTGAAAATGCTACTCTCTTCTGTTCTTCATGCAGAATTTTATCAAAGAGACTGGTCCTTTCCAGCACTATGAGCCTGACCGTAGGAAATCCCAACACTAGGAGAGTAACCTGACCGTAGGGAAGTAATCTTTCCTCAAACCTCTTTCAATTATTACGCACTAAAATCTCTAAGTGTGGGGTCATCCCCGCAACCAACTTAGAGATTCTAGAAGATATTTTCCTTAATTTATCAAAGTATTCAAAATATTCTATTTCAGAGAACATTAGGGACAATGTTCTTCTAAGTGTGGGGTATTGGGTAAAGGTTTAATGACAAGTAACCGTAAAACGCTAAATTTTGAAAAAATCGTGTGTCTAAAAAGTGATTAGCAAAGACTACTTAGCTAATTTCGAAAAATTCTTACCTTGTTTTACCCAAAAGAATCTATAAAATTACTAGAAATCAGTTTTTGGAACATTCACTAGAACGGAACGATTAAGCTAAAACTCATAATTTTTGTCAAAAGATTTCTTTCAAAAAATAGATAAAAGGCTAGGCATGATCAAGCACGACCCCTACTCCCAAAAAGTGAGGACTCTTGGACCCAAAGTATCTGTATGACCCATCAAATCTACAGTACTTTGTCAATTCAATTGATGAGCATGCCGGTGTACGGTTTAAGTTAGAACTTGATTTTGACATACGTTTCAAGGCCAATGGTTAGTAAGCGCCATACTGGTGCAGGTACGATCCTCCTTCCGAAATCATTCTGAATAGAAAAGACAAAAGTTATCCGTTTCCATTTCCACTCCACGCATTTAAACCGACCAACTCACACCAAAGAGTTGATGAATCAGAAAATACACACCCCAAATTCACTCCCAAAACACACTACCCATTCACCTTTATTCCTTTCCCACCTTTCAAAAGATCCAGAGATCAATAAAGAGATAGATCGATCAAATTTGCTTCAAAAGAACTTGTTATAAGATTCTGAACCCCTGATTGTTTTTGATGGGTCAAAGACCTATTTTCGGTGAATTATCACTTCCTCTCTAGGCACCAGGAACAAAGGACGAAAGTTATGAAGAAAGGGTATGTTTGAAAAAAAATGATTATGAAAGAGCAAAGTCTCTAGAATAAAACCCGAGAGGTTGCCCAAAGAAGGATTGACGGAAGAGCCAAGGAAAATTTTAGACAAAAGTCTTAGCAAAATCCGCATCTTCCGAAGAAACTTTCACGGAATTCAAGACATTCTCTATCCAAAATGGATACTTTGAAGAATCAAAATCTATCAATTTTCTTTAAAAATCAAAAGATCTGGATACCTTTCACCATTCCATAAACTCCTTAACCAATCCTACAACCCGTCTTCCTCTTGAAAGAATGGCTAGGAAGAAGATCAGTGCCGTCCTTACTTAACCGATGGAGATATAGATGTTTTACCAAGCCTATGATGAGAACTGTTACACGACTGGCTTCTGAGCGACAATACAATTAGAATAGGGCACCCTAAACACTTGAGTGATATGAGTGATCTGTTAGTGAGAAGCCTGGTCATTTATACTCTACATCTGAGAGTTGGAAAGTACGCCTTTTTCACTATGGACGCGTTTGAAATCTAACGACTAAAATCATCAAAGTTCGAAACTTTTTCTACTACTTTCGAAAGATGTAACGACTTCAGATGAAGGCATAATAAAAGGATCTAAGGGTGGGAGAGAGAAAGATCGATTAGAAAGAACCTTATATTCCCGCTTTTTGCTTGAGGAAAAGCAAAGCTAAGTGTGGGGTATTTGATATCGGCCAAAAAATTACGTTTTTACCCTCGATATTGAGCCCAAAATCCATAAAATTCCAAACTTTGTCACCAAAATAATCGCTTTTTTGGTTAATTTTGTAGATTAAGTAATTACAAAGGATATGCAAAAAGAATCAAGTAAAACGGAGCTAAAACGAAGAATCTAGAGCGAAAACGGTGAAAGACAAGTTGCGACCACGGAAATCAAGTTACGATCCAGGAAACAAGCTGACCAGGGTAGGCAATACGGCTTGCCATACGACCTTCCAGTGTGAAAAATGGCATACCATATGGCCTGGGAAAACGGCTTTGCAAAACGGCTGGCCAAAACAAACGGCTTGTAAAAACGGCCTATGGCAGCTGGATCTTTATCTATTTAAAGGGCCTTTTCCATTCATTATT
This sequence comes from Rutidosis leptorrhynchoides, assembly GCF_046630445.1. NCBI lineage: Eukaryota > Viridiplantae > Streptophyta > Magnoliopsida > Asterales > Asteraceae > Rutidosis > Rutidosis leptorrhynchoides. Next base: position 380,021,201 of record NC_092334.1, read on the forward strand.
ACACACACTCAATTTGTACTTCAATTTATATTTTCAAGCTTTTTAGTTAATTTTTAATAGTACTTAGCTTAGCTTTTATTTTCCGAAGGATATTCCGGAGAGTCCCTGTGATCTCGGGCAGATTTCTTCAGCCTTTTTAGGTTTTTATTCGAAACGCTTGTCTTTTTAATTAAACATGTATTGTTACCATTTATGTTTAATAATGCGTTCCGATATTACCATGTTAGCTTAATTAATCTGTATGTTGCCATGATAGAAGTTTGGGTTAGCGTAGTTATGTTAAATTAGTACGGTTATCGTTGTTATGCTGAACTTGTGATCCCGATAGATTTGTATGCTAGCATCTTAAGCATTGACCAACCTAGGTTGTGATCAGGACTTGTCCACCTATATGAACTTAGCTACTTCATAGGATTAAGACCCCTGGTTATACTGTATCTGAAGATTTTATGAACACGGTATGGCCAGAGTTCCCGAGAGGCATCTAATGCGCTTTTAGGACACGGAACTTAGGAATTGAAACATGAATTCCCTAGTATGCCTATTGACTCTTCCAAAGAGACCTCTTAGGAGTTGTTAAGATCTAGTTAGTGACTTGACTGTATGACCCACACCTATTGCATGTTCTTGTTTGATTGTTGCCCTAGGATTAAGTCATAACGCTTTAGGTATCTATCAGGTTTCTATCTGCTTTACTTTCAGTATATCAACTGTAATGTTGTATAATGTTTGGATTGGTGTGATATCATTAGTATGATGAAATGGCTGTTAGTTTTCATTTAAAGTTTTGTCAAATTAACCCGACGGACTCCTTCCGTTTGTGATCAGTGTTCAATCAACAAGGCACGTTGTTATTCAATTAAATAAACTGATAACGAGGGTTAGGATTAGAACTCAAATCACTAATAAACCAAGTGCTTACTGAGGATAACATCCGAGGTATAGTTACCTTTCAATTATACAACAAGTGACATGCTTTTCCCTCCTCATCGAGAACTCTGAGAGTCTAGAGATAAGTAGGTCTGTGTAATTGGCTCATCCAACTAGATCTACACCATTCTAATCTTAGCTTTAACATAAACATAACTACCTTTCCCTAGCTCAAAGTGATATCTTGGTCAACATTTCCCTGATCTGCATACTCCGAATATCCTTCCACTTTCTTTAGTTTTCCGTAATTAGGACCATTAGCTTAAAACCAACTACTATCCTTTATCTAGGTAATTTAACCAAAGACAATTATCCACTTGATCTTCAATTCATTAAACCATTCAAAAGTACGATCCTAGGTTAACTTACACCTTCTACCTTAGAAAGTTAAAAGTAAATTTAGGCCCCATAAAATATAAATAATAAACCACTGTTCTCTACTCTGATCAGCTGATTCTGACGCCTTGCGGCCTAACGACACTGCATAAATAAAACCATCCATTTCAGTCATATCAAGGGTATCTACGGTTTAGCCTATGGTCGACTAAGGATCGACCGTTTTCCTTCAGTGTGTTTTCAAATGCTCTTTTGACTTATTGGTTTTGTGAATTCATCGTTTGCTAGAGATAGTGTAGGCTTATGAACGTGTGTTGTTCTATACCTTGGTGTAAGCATACGAGACTTGGTGTCATTATCAAAATAAAGTGTTTAACATTTGAATATTAATATTGGATTACTAACCAACATTCTCCCCCTTTTTGATGATGACAAACCTATGTAAGTGTGCATAAGTGTATAGTACAACACATGTGTTAACATCACTTACCATACACTTTTCTCCCCCTTTTGTCGAAGCAAAAAGGTTAGCTACCCCTGGAACTAAGCGCGCCCTAGAGTAATCTCCCCCTTGAATAGTATGTAGCGTATGATGATATAGCTCCTCCTTGAATTGTGCAACATAAAACTCATAGAAAAGATCAATAGTACATAAGTCATAAAGAAAGTACATAATACATTACACATTCTAAGCATAAGTTGTAATCATCAATTGGATTTAACATAACAAGCCACCCTTAACACAATTTTACCCAACATGTTTAAAGATAATTGCCATTGGTGCTGACAGCGTCCGAGATATCCGAGTCCTCAGAGTCGGAAGAGAGGATAAAGATAGGAGTGGCGACCCAAAAGGTAAGTGGAGTGGTTGACACCGAACGAGGAATCTCGAGAGGATTTATCATCCCTAGGTGGCAGAAGATGCGATTTAGGTGAATGGAATAAGGAAGCGGGCGATTAGGATGAGTTCAAAGAGTTTCCATTCGTTGAGTGACAACAAAGGCTAGGTTTATGGTCTCGTTTGAAAGAAGGACCATAGGATGGCTACCTCAGTTCCCGAGATATGATTAACCGAATTCTCCCTACAAAAGATACTGTGTCAGATAACGGTTAGAAGGAGTTGAAGATCATGTCGGATCTCAAAATCTTGAATACGAATGCGGTGATTGAGATTTTGAGGTGCTTTCAAATGAGTGATGGTAGAGAGCACTTCTTGTACGGGATAAGTTAGGTTCAAGGATCTAAGGTCAGTTTGAGGGGTGTCGAAATCACGACCTTGTGAGGGAATTTTCATTACTGAAGCATAGTATGAAAGAGGCCAAGTGTGAGACTCCCTACTGAGTATAAATTTAACCTGATTAGTGTTGACAAGTTCAAAGTTTGCGTAATATTCTTAGATAAGAGGTGGGTAGATAACCTCATCTAGGTTTAAGAATGAAAAACATTCTCTTTGAGTGAATTTTTTGTGGAGGTTTGGAAATTCGTTCTAGTGAACAACTCTTTCTTCATGAAGTGTTCGAGTTTCCATTTTTCATTGATGATACGCCGCACATTGCCCTCGTGTGTTAGCCATTTCCTAGGAACATGAGTATTTTAGCAAAATCCATGTTGATAACATGATTTTGAAAACCTACATGATGGACATATGTCGATTAATTCTTGTCTAGACACATTTTTGAAAACAAGTAAGGTGTGCCATTTTGAAAAGTTTAGACAAGGTTCATCATTTCAATTTTTGTTTACCATTGCTTGATAAGTATCATGAGATTGATAATTATCAAAAGATCTTGGTCAAACGTTTGTGTGTGCATGAGTGGTTTTAAAAACTTGTGTGGATTATGCAAGAAAAAGTTCCTACTTGGCACTCTAGGAGCTGAAACTTGTATAAGTTAATTTTACACACCATTGATAGGTTAATCATCAAAACAAGGGTTCCTATTAGTTATTAAAGACACAAAAATTATTCTCATGTGATATTAGTAATTAAGAATTACATGAGAAAAATTTTAAAGTAAGCAAATTTGTAAAGATTTGAAAGCTTACCTTTTGAGGACCACTAGATGTTGGAGAGAAGGGAGACAATGAATGTCTGGAATCTAGTGGTGGGGACTTAAGGAAGGAGTGTGGTTGGTGAAAAGGTGGTTTAGATAATAAAGATGGTGAGGAAAAAGACAAAACATACGTCAGATGTTGTGCGGTCTACCCCACGGTCGATCGTGGTTCGACCGCACATCTTCAGTAAGCTTAATTAAGGCACATGTTCCATCATACTCAACCCATTCCTAAGTAGAGTGAAGGTCTCCTTTTTCAAAGGTTTATTAAAGATATCAACAATATTTTCAGTGGAGTCTACCTTATCAATTACAATATTTCCTTTTTGGACATGATCACGTAAAAAGTGGTGTCTAATATCTTTGTGTTTAGTCCTAGAGTGTAATATTTGATTTTTAGATAGGTCTACAACACTCTTATTATCACAGCGAATAGATATTTTGATATCGGCCAAAAAGTCACGTTTTTACCCTCGATAATAGGCCCTAAATCCATAAAGTTCCAAATTTATCGCAAAAATAATCACTTTGTCAGTTGATTTTGTAGATTAAGTAATTACGAAGGCGATGCAAAAAGAATCAAGTAAAACGGAGCTAAAACGAAGAATCTAGAGCGAAAATAGTGAAAGTCAAGTTATGATCCAGGAAACAGGCTGACCAGGGCACCAAACGGGCTGCCAAATGGCCTGCCATAGTGAAAAATGGCTTGCCACATGGGTCAATTAAACGGGCAACAATAACGGGTGATCTGATGAAACGGCCTCAGCAAACGGCTTGCCAAACGGCCTGCCAGCCGTTTGCTGGCAAATTTCAAGTCTATTTAAAGGGCTCTTTTCATCCATTTCAACACACACTCAATTTGTAATTCACTTTATATTTTTAAGCTTTTTAGTTAGTTTTTAGTAGTAGCTAGTTTAGCTTTTATTTTTCGGATTATATCCCGGTGAGTCCCTGCGATCTCGGGCAGACTTCTTCGGCCTTTTCAGGTTTTATCCGTAATGCTTGTCTTTTATATTAAACATGTTTTGTTACTATTTATGTTTAATAATGCATTCTGATATTACCATGTTAGCTTAATTAATCTGTATGTTGCCATGATAGAAGTTTGGGTTAGCGTAGTTATGTTCTATTTGTATGGTTACCATTGTTATGCTGAACTTGTGAGTCTGATAGATTTGTCTGCTAGCATCTTAAGGATTGACCAACCTAGGTTGTGATCAGAACTTGTCCACCTATATGAACTTAGCTACTTCATCGGATTAAGACCCTTGGTTATACTGTATCTGAAGATTCTACAAACTCGGTATGGCCGGAGTTCCCGAGAGACTTCTAATGCGCTTTTAGGACACGAAACTTAGGAATTGAGATATGAGTGACCTAATATGCCTATTGACTGTTTCAAGGAGACCTCTTCGGAGCTGTTAAGATCTAGCTAGTGCCTTGACTGTATGATCCAAGCCTATTGCATGTTCTTGTTTGATTGTTGCCCTAGGATTAAGTCATATCAACTGTTTAGGTATCTGCTAGGTTTCTATCTACTCTACTGTTAGTATATCAACCGTAATGCTGTATAATGTTTGGATTGATATGATCTCATTAGTTCGATGAAATGGTTGTTAGTTTTCATTTAAGGTTTTGTCAACTTAACCCGACGGACTCCTTCCGTTTGTGATCAGTGTTCAATCAACATGGCACGTTGTTATTCAGTTAACTAAACTGATAACGAGGGTTAGGATTAGAACTCAACTCACTAATAAACCTAGTGCTTTACTGAGGATAACCTCCGAGGTATAGATACCTTTCAATTATACAACCAAGTGACATACTTTTCATTACTCAACGAGAACTCTGAGAGTCTAGAGATAACTAGGTCTGTGTAATTGGCTCATCCAACCAGATCTACACCATTCCAATCATAGCTTCAATATCAACATAATTACCTTTCCCTAACCCAAACTAATATCTTGGTCAACATTTCCTTGGTCTGCATACTCCGGATATCCTTCCACTTTCTTTATATTTCCACAATTAGGACCATTAGCTGAAACCAACTACTATCCTTTATTCAGGTAATTTAAATAAAAGACAATTATTCACTTGATCTTCAATTCGTTAAACCATTCAAAAACACGACACTAGGTTAACTTACACCTTATACACCTTAGAAAGTTAAAAGTATTTTTAGGCCCCGCATAATATAAATAAACAAACCACTGTCTGTTACCTTGATCAACTGAATCTGACGACTTGCGGGCTAACGACATCGCATAAATAAAACTGTCCGTTTCGGCCATATCATATTTAAGAAGAGATGATACAGTAATCGATGAAGGTTTGTTTTATCCATAGCACTTGCGCACATGCCCTCCCTATGGCAACATATTCCGCTTCGGTAGTAGATAGTGCAACAGATGTTTGCTTCTTAGAGAACCATGATGTTAAGAAAAGCCCGACAAATGCACATACGCCACTTGTGCTCTTTCGATCAATCAACGATCTTCCATGGTCGGAATCCACAAAGCACATAATGTCAACACCAGTGAACTTTGGATACCATAGACCGAGATGCATGGTACCTTTCATATATCTGAAGATTCGTTTGACCGTTTATACATGAGACATTTTGGGATTCTCTTGGAATCTTGTACATAAGCACACACTATACATGATATCGGGTCGGCTTTCCATTAAGTATAGAAGAGGTCCAATCGTTCCTCTATACTTCGTGCTATCGAATGAATCTCCTTCTCCTTCAAGTGTAAGCTTGACATTGGTGGCCATAGGAGTGGCCATAGGTTTGGAATTCTCCATTCTAAATTTTTTGAGCATATCATGTATATACTTTTGTTGACTGATGAACGTTCCATCTTCTAGTTGCTTAATTTGAAGTCCGATAAAGAACTTGAGTTAACCCATCATGCTCATTTCAAACTCATCATGCATTAACTTTGAAAACTCATTGCTAAGAAATTCATTAGTAGAACCAAATACAATATCATCAACATATATTTGAACAATAACCAATTCATTTTCATTCTTTTTGACAAATAATGTATTATCAATTTTTGCCATTTCATATCCATGATTAATAAGGAAGGTTTTAAGTCTCTCATACCAAGCTCTAGGTGCTTATTTGAGTCCATATATGGCTTTCTTAAGTTTGAACACGTGATATGGTTTTTCAAAGTCTTCAAAGCTCGGGGGTTGTGACACATATACTTCTTCAATTATGACTCCATTTAGAAAGGCACTTTTAACATCCATTTGGTATAGTTTTAAGTTTTTAGCACATGCATATGCAAGGAGTATTCTAATGGACTCTAGTCTAGCTATGGGGGCAAAGGTTTCATCATAATCGATTCCTTCTTGTTGACTATATCCTTGTGCAACCAACCTAATTTTGTTTCTAACAACCTTCCCATATTCATCTAGTTTGTTTCTATATACCCATTTGGTTCCTATAATATTTTACTCACTTGGTAGGGGAACCAAATCCCATACATCACTCCTTTGAAATTGATTTAATTTGTCTTGCATGGCTTCTACCCAACTTTCATCTACTAATGCTTCCTTGACATTTTTGGGTTCTATTTAGGACATGAATGCATAGTTTGCAACTAGATTGATGGTTTGTGATCTTGTGGTTCTAGTATTGATGTCTCCTATGACTTGTTCTATTGGATGATCCTTAATATGTTTAAGGTCGGTTGTGGATTCTAAGTTGTCTTTACTAGGGACATTTTCCAAGTGAGATTCTCTCTCATTGGTTTCTTCGACTTCTTTGGACTCATTTTGGTTTGTGCTAGTCACAATGGCTTCTTGTTCAATCACATCATCATCTAGAAGTGGTTTGGACTTAGGTCGGGAAGTCTCATCAAAGGTGACATCTAATGACTTTTCTAAGACATTAGTGTATTGTTTAGAACCCTATAGGCTTTGCTCTCTAACGAATATCCTAGAAATACTCCTTCATAGGCTCTAGGTTCAAACTTTGTTAAGTACTCCTTTTTGTTTAAGATGAAACATTTACATCTAAATACCCTAAGATGACGCACTGTGGGTTTGCTACTATTTAGAATTTCATAGGGTGTTTTATCCATCGAGGGTCTAATTAGGACTCTATTTTGAATATATGTAGAGGTTGCGACCGCTTCACACCAAAATTTTTGAAGAATTGATTGTTCATTTAGCATTGTTCTATTCATTTCTTTCATAGTTCAGTTTTTCCTTTCAACAAACCTATTAGATTGAGGAGTGCGAGGACCCGAGAAATTATGAGAAATTCCATGTAAATCACAAAAGACTCCAAATTGGGCATCATTATCAAATTCTCTTCCATCATCCGTTCGTATGGTGACAATTGTACACCCAAGCAAGTTTTGTATCTTTGTAGTAAAAATTACAAATCTTTCAAAAGCTTCATTTTTGTGTTTTAGAAAAAGTGTCCATGTGTATCTTGAGAAATCATCAATAACTACTAGGGTGTAGAAATTTCCACCATTGCTTTGAACGGATGATGGACTAAACAAATCCATGTGTAAGAGTTCTAGATATATTTTAGTTGAAATGAAGTTCTTAGATTTATGACTAGCATGGACTTGTTTTCCTACTTTACATGCATCACAAAAATGACTTTCATATTCTAGCTTGGGTAAATCTCTAACCATTTCTTTAGAAGATATGTTATGAATTAATTTCATATTAGCATGCCCAAGTCTCCTATGCCATAGAGTGGTACTGTCATGAATGGAAGTGTGGCAAATATCTAAATGTTTGAAGTCATTTAGTTTACATGTGTAAAGGCCCTTTTTCCTAATTCTATTTATAACATTTTTACCATCTTTGGTGATATGTGAAGATAATTTAGTAAGTGTCATATTATACCCTTTATCACATATTTTACCAACACTTAGCAAATTAAAACTTAGATTCTTAATATGCAAGACATCTTCAAGTGTAATATTAGAGTTAGTAATGTTACCTTTACAATCGATTTTACCTCGTACGTCGCCGCCAAAGATTACGTCGCCACCATTATGTTCTTTATACTTTGTGAAGAAGTCTTTGTTCCCGTCATGTGCGTTGTACATCCACTATCTATTATCCAGTCTACTTCTTATACAATGCTATTTAGACAAACCTATATTTGGTTGATTAATAATATTGGTACTCAATGTTTGTTGGGTCCGGGATGATTAGCATCAAAGATTCCTACTCTAACCCATCTTTTTACAACTTTAGCATGGTGGTTTCCTTTTGGTTGACCCCTTATTTTAACAATTTCTCTTCTAGGGTTTCTATAGTGATTAGTCCTATGTTTCAAGGGATTCCTATTATTTTCTACCCTTTTAGGTGATCTAATCAGTGACAGAGGAACTGCGGTTGTCCCTACGGTCAGACCGTGCTTCGATCGCACACTTCCTGTAGCATTTTGAGATTTAACAAACACTATAGGTTGTTTTTTTGATGATTTTATTTTGAGGGAGCTTTCTTTTAACCCTAACCCGTGTTTGTTATCGCTAGGTCGTTGAACACTTAAGATGTCTTCTAGTAGTTATTCACTTTTATTAAATTTTGAAAACTTGATCTTATTCTCAAGTAGTTTGACGGTTTTGTTCAGTGTTCTATTTTCATGCTTTAGATCATCATAAGTAAGGCATTCATGTGAGTTAGCTATTCTTTCCTTTAGCCTAGACACTTCTAGCTTAAGTGAGTTATTTTCTTCCTTTAGGTTGGTATTACTAGTGCTAACTCTACTACTTAGATCACAAAGCTTAATGAAATTATCGAAATTGAATTCAAAAGAGTTTAGAAGAACCTCATTGTCGATTTGTCCGACTAGGCAATCTTCATCATCTCTTTCCAACCTTGGTGCATTGATGGCCATGAGACATGTTTCCTTTCCTTCTTCTTGTGTCTCATTTTCTTCATCGTCCCAAGCACCTCCTAGAAATGCCTTCTCGCTCTTTCTTTTGGGACATTCACTTATCAAGTGATTTAGATCACCACATCTAAAACATTTTCTTACGAACTTCTTCCTTGAATCATAGGGTGCCTTCTTTGAGTCCATTGGAGTTCGGACATGATTTCCGGGTCTTTGGTAGAACTTCTTGAATGATCGAACAATAAATGCAAGTTATTCGTCGTCATTTAGGATATCATCTTCATTCTCTTCGTATTCACCTTCTCACTTGCCTTGGCTTTCAAAGCAATTGACTTATTCTTTTCTTTCTTGACTTTGTCCGCTTCTTCATCTTTGTCTAGGATGACCTCATGGACTTTGAGATTTCCAATGAGTTCATCAAGCGACAATTTTTCCACGTCCTTTGACTCATCTATTGCCGTCACTTTAGGTCTCCATTTGGAAGGTAATGCTCTTAAGAATTTACGAACATATTGCTTGTTCGTGTAGATAGTACCTAAAGCTTTCAAACTCGAACAAATATTGTTAAATCTAGAATAGGCAATGTCAATTTTCTCATCATCCGATATAACAAATTGTTCATATTGAGCTACTAATAGTTCAATTTTATTTTCAATTACTTGCACATTTTCTTGATGAGTAACTATTAAAGTATCCCATATTTCCTTTGCATTCTTAAGCATAAAGACTCTTTCATATTCTTTTCAAGGCAAAGCGTTAAATATGACTAGTTTAGCTTGGTAATTTTTTCCTACATTCGTTTTATGTTCTTTGGACCAATTTTCTTCGGGCACAATTATTCTTGTTTTCCTATCCTCACTTAGAGTGAATGGAACATAATCGCCCTTAGTAATAATGTTCCAAACGTCTATATCTTTAGCACAGACATATGTTTCCAATCTTTGTTTCCAATAGAAAACTCCTTCACTCTCAAGTAGTGGAGGTCTTTTTATAGAGGAACCTTCACTATACTCAAGTTCTCAAATTTTTGTTCCATGATCTTTAACTCAAAAGTTTACAAAAATTAATTTCTATCTCCAAAATAGTAATTTTGGCAAAACGTTTAGAGAAACCGCTCTGATACCAATTGTAAGTAACTGGAGGGGTGGTGAATAGTTACTTGGTGTAACTTTTTTTAAAAAATTTTGATTTAGAACTTGAGATTACTATAGCGTGATTCGAGTAGTTTGTTCACAAGCAGAATAAATAAGTAGATAAAGGATAAGAGAACAAACACGGAGATTTATAGTAGTTTGGGTAGATGTTAACTAATCTTCCTTAATCCACTCCTCAATTCTTATGAATTGAGAGTTAGTTTCACTATGATGCTCCAAACTAGGTGGAGTGTCCGGATACAATACTAGCTCCTTGATAAGCCGCAACTTATGAACCCTTACGTCCTGTTGAAGAATTCAAATTCACCAATTAGCTTTTACCACAAGATCCTAATGCTATTACTAAGTGAAACCTCACTTATCTTCTAGATCCCTTTAAGAAGATAATTTACAAGTAAACTCACAACTAAGTTTACACACACTCTTGCTTGAATCACTCTAAATTGATTACAATGAGATTTAAATGATATCAGTAAATATATTGAAATGTAAGTGCAAGAGGTGAGTCTTCAAGTGCTCCAAGGTTTGAATTTTATAGGCAAGAGAATTTCAAACCTGGATAACTGCAGCTCACCTTACGGTCAACCGCAGGTCGACCGTGCAGACCTGTCCTCTGAATTTTATAGCCGTTTGAGATCTTTTACTTTGGCTTTTTTCCTTATTGGATGACTGCAATTAGATGTCAAAAACATCTGAAAATACCTGCATTACCCCTTTTGTCTTGGATGTATTCTTTGAGGTTGACCTTAGCTTGAAAGGGGTAAGTCACTTTGTACTAGAAGGATGTCATTGATTTCCTTTTAAGGTAAATGCGGAATTTTAATCCCATGACAACCATATGCTTCCAAACTTCAAGTCACAAGTCTTCAACTCTTTTGTCACCACTAGTTTTGTAAATATGTGTTCTCATTGGTTACTTGCAAGCTTCCAATTTAGACTACTTTTGTTTCTATGTGAAGACTTGAGGTAGTTTACACTAAACTCTTATTAAACACATAATTAGTGCTTAATGGTTAATCAAATGGAGAGCATCTCTTTAATTGGGACTTAATGACCATTCTTTATGTTTTATTACTTTTCATTTAGATTTATAAAAATACACTTTGAAAAAGAACTTTTAGCCCTACTTGAATGTTTAATCTTAATCATAGGCTAAAAGTGTCATTAAGTGTGATTAACCAAAATTAGTGTTTTAGTGACCAAAACCCATTTGCATATGAAGGTGGCAACTATTCTAAGTATGTTTAAACAAGTTTTGTGAATTATAGATGCCCCGAAGTAGTCAAACATTTTTCGATCAAAAATCGGGCAGTGGGTTTCTGCGGTCGACCCACAGCTGACTGTGGAGTCGACCGTGTACCTTGTTTCGAAGAATAAATTTACATGGTATCCACGGTCTGGCCTACGGTCGATCGTGGATCGACCGTGCTCCTTCAGTGGGTTTTCAAATAACTCTTTTGACTAATTGGTTTTGTAAATTGGTCGTTTGCTAGAGATAATGTAGGCTTATGAACGTGTGTTGTTCTATACCTTGGTGTAAGCATACGAGACTTGGTATCATCATCAAAACAAAGTGTTTAATATTTGAATATTAATATTCGATTACTAACCAACATTGTGTTTTCTATCCGTCATGTTTCATGTGTGTCTAATTTTGATTAGAGCACTACTGATGTGTGCAGCATCGTATACGAAATAGTTATATATTTATTTCAAAATACTATTAAATGCGATACAATTTTACACAAGTTATTTATTTATTTATAGAGTGGATATACCTAAACCTTGCTACAACACTTATAGGCAGTGTACCTAATCGTACAATAGTGTAGTTTTTAGTAAGTCCGGTTCGTTCCACAGGGATACAGTAAACAAGTTTAACGCCATAATTATTTTAAAACTATATTTGTATATATATATATATATATATATATATATATATATATGTATTTATATATGTATATATATATGTATATATATATGTATATATATATGTATATGTATATGTATATATATATATGTATATATATATATATATATATATATATATATATATATATATATATATGTATATATATATATATATATATATATATATATATATATATATATATATAAGTAGTCTTATTATTATAAAAGGGGGTTTTTACCGTTTAATGACTGGTTTGTCGATTTTATGTCTTAAGTCGCAATTAAAACCTAATGTAAAATATTAAATATAAATATAACTTAATTTAAAGCGTAAAGTAAATAACCATAATTAAAGTGCGATAAATTAAAGTACGATAAATAAAATGACAGTAAATAAAATTGTGATAACTAAAAAGTACGTTAATTAAAAAGTGCGATAAATAAAATGACAGTAAATAAAAGTGCGATGAGATATAAAATAAAGGAATTATGCTTATTTAAACTTCCGTAATCATGATGTTCGACGTGTTGATTTTAGTTTATTACCATGGGTTAATTGTCCTTTGTCCTGGATTATTCGATATGTCCATACGGTTTTGTCCATAAAAGTCCATCGATCATAATTATAAAGTGCGAGAGTCTTCATCAAATTATCCTTATACCCGAAGTCATATATTCAAACTAATTGGGGATTCGAACTGTAACAAGGTCTTAATACTTTGTTTAATGAATACACCAGGTTATCGACTGCGTGTAATCCAAGGTTTTACTACTTTGTTAACAATTACACCAATTACCCTTGAATGTAATCCACCCCTGTTTTAATGAGTCCATTAACTATTAATCCATTCCCGTGTCCGGTAAAATGAACAATAATTCTAATTTATATATATCCCGCCCACCGTACCCGATTAAGCGTATGTGGTTATATATAGATACGTCAAATTGTAACCTTTATATTAAATTAACGAGGTATCATTTAGTTAATATAAAGCCCATTAATAGCTCATAGTCCAATTTCCACAAGTGTCGTTCTTTTGTCCAAACCTCAATTATGGTACAAAGCCCAATTACTCCGTCTTTAATATTTTGCCCAACATCACGATTATTTCGGCTTAAATAAGCATAATAATAACTTAGCTACGAGACATTAATTTAAAAAGGTTGAACATAACTTACAATGAGTATTAATAGCGTAGCGTTACACGGACAGAATTTCGACTTACAAACTTACAACATTCGCCACTATAACCTTATTATTATTAAACTTAAATTAAAATTATAATTAAAATATAAATATAAATATATATTTATTTGTGTGAGAGAGAGAGAGATTAGAAAAAGATGTAAATAAATCGGCCAGAAACTGCGAAATTTATAGGACCTGACACGCTACAGTGTGCCGTGCGACCGCATGGATTTAACACTGCCTGGCCATGCGATCGCATGGCCACCTTTTCCTGGTCACAAAGCTTCCAAAATGTGGGCTGCTATGATTAATTTAATATATAATATAATATATATAATTTTATATAATTATATATATATATTATATTATATTCTTGTGCATCGTTGACTTGTAATTTTAGGTCCGTTGTATCACGCGTTGATAGTTGGTTCATGTCCCGGTTCCGGATTTTTGAACGTCCTTTCGTACTATTTAATATCTTGTACTTTGCGTTTTGCGGCTCGTACTCTTGTAACTTTTAGACGTTTCTCATCAATAATTTGAACCATTTTGATTGTACTTTGTACTTTTTAGCTTTTTGGTCATTTGCGTCTTCAAATCATCGAATCTGTCTTTTGTCTTCACCTTTTAATATTTAAACGAATATCACTTGTAAATAGAACAATTGCAACTAAAAGCTTGTCTTTCTTGAAGGATAATGCTATGAAATATATGTTTGTTTTTAGCATTATCAAATATTCCCATACTTGAGCGTTGCTTGTCCTCAAGAAATATAGTCTTAAAATAAAAATACTAGAATCACTTCTTTATTCTTCACACTTTGTACACCAGTGATTTCGATTTGGTGGTATGAACAATGATAGTAACGTTGTGGTTTACAGTCCCATATGACTATGAAAATTTAGATCCTTCAGGAATTTGGATCTTTATGAAAACATTTGATCTTTTGAAAACACATGCTAGTTTTTACCCTAGACAAGTTTTCCGGAATAACCCTTTACCAGTGTTTGCAAAATGTTTTTGTGGGTTTGGTGGGTTTCAGATTTGAAAATTTTAGCTCAAAACTTGCAGTTTTGTGTCACCCACTTGCTAACCTTGTATTAGGAAAGCAACACGTCCAGTATACTTGCTCCGGATATTACCTTTCGGTAAACTACCGTCCGGTTGTAAAGGAAAGCGTTGAACAAGCAACTGTTGAGGCAATGTCCCGTGACATGATTTTGATTATGGTCTATATCATGTCGGATGCAATTACTATCCTTTGTATGAGCAATAGTAAAGATCACCCTATAGTTTTTCGGTCTGGCACAAGGTCCTGTCTTCGACCATGCTATGCAACCACCGTTCTTACGGTTGACACCCGATTTGGTTCAGGTGACCTAATGTATTCCGGGTGAATTCCTAGGATTTTACGTTCAATGGTAATGAACGCATTGAAAATAGGGTTTTCAGAAAATAAATCAGTTTGTAATTTGATCAAAATATTTTCTCGTTCAAGCTCGAGTTTAGATATCATTGAATTCCATGAGTTTGAATTCTCAATCTTTAAGGTTAATCTCAAGGATTGAGTAATATCAGTCTTAAAAGCTGATTTTTGATCTTTAAGGAGATTATCCTTTCTGGGGATCTGATTCATTAGTCTTATAAGCTAATTTGCACGGTACCCCCATTGTACGAGACAGATCCTCTCATGGTTAGGATAAGTCTGACCACTTGGCGAACCTTTTTGATGCTGAGGTCCGTGGATTTCCAGCTGATTTTCGAGAAAACTTTTCAAGGTTTTTCGTAGACTCTACAACTGGTCTGGACGACAACTTCCTGACCTAAATCAAGAAGTGCGTGTATTTTTCTCTCAGAAGACTTTACTTCCTTTTAAATCAAGTGGCACATTTCTTTTAAATATATTATAAAAAATTGGATAAAACTGATAAAATTGTCCAAAACAAAAGTATCTTCAATTATTTGTATAAAAATATGTGATATATGTTCTAAATAACTTGGAAATTTTTCCCACACTTGGCTTTTATTTTCCTTTCTTTGCCTTTTTATTTTCCTCTATTCCATTTTAAATGAATTCAAGCGTTTTGAGTTGTTTCTCAATTTATGTCCTTTCCGAGGTAACAATAATTTCGGTGTTAACACCTAGTTTTATCGTTCATAAATATGTATAAACATGATTTTGAATTCATTTATTTGAAAATTTTGAAAATTTTTACTAGAATTGGGCAGTCAGTATATAAGACTAGGGCTGTTCTTTATTATCAGAGAGCACTAGATTCTAATACAACTACTGCGTTACTAGTATTTTTAATGGTAACCAAGTGTTTAAATTTAAAATTTTAAAAATCCGAAAGAATTTAACCCCTTCCCACACTTAAGATCTTGCAATGCCCTCATTTGCAAGAAATCAGTAGCAATTTAAATTATTGAGGGTGATTAGCGTAGAAAAATGATTAAATTTTACCAAAGTTTCCAAACATATTGGCGTTTGTTTGTTGAATGATAAATGGTGCACATCATTTGTTCATTCCTGCATTTGTTATTTCACATTTATTTACCCTCTTGTCGTCAAAATTAGTTGCTTTTGCTGAACTTAATGCCATTCTTTGAAAATTCGCTGTTTTACCCTGTTGTGTACATGAAATAAAATACATACAATACAAATATAAACATGCATGGTAATTTGAAATGGGACTTAACATCCCACTTTCAAATTATAAATACGAAATATTAGTAACAAAATAAAAAAAAGTTAAAAATTACTTAAAAGTATCACAATATTATATGTTTAAAACATAAGTAAATAAAAATAATAAAAGATAAAAATCACCAACGGGAACTGTATCAATCTGGATAGGGGTTCCAGTTCATGTCATCGGTCGGGTTCCACGGTTGGTTATAGGTGTGCTGATAGGCTTGGTTGGGGTCGTAGAGAGTAAATGGTGGTCGCATATCGGGCTGGTGTGGCAGATAGTAAGCAGGTCGGGTCGGTACGTAGTTATTTGGTACCTGAGATGATAGTTGGCTTATGATATGATGCTGATGATAGTGCCATCTATCGTGCTGTCGTTGCCTGGAATGCTCGTACACATTCTCGGCGTGCCACTGCTCGTACTGACTATGTCTAGCCTCGTTTGTCATTTCTACCTCATCTATACGCTGGTAAACGTCAGTAACAGCCTCCCTAATGACATCCCTAATGTCATTCGCTTTCTCCATTTCCTCATCTGAACCTCTCTCTACCTGTGGATGAGAGCCCTGATATGGTACTGCCTGATTGCGTCTGCTCTTTAATACCTTTGCACCTTGATAGACCCGCAATCCTAAAGTCTCATCCTGTTCCTTACACACCATCAGTAGACCCCCTTGATCCCTATCTACACCCAAATACTCTCCAATGAGAGTAACAAAAATACCTCCTCCTATTATTCCCCGTCCTGTATACCTTCCACCATTTTGGACAGATAAAAACCAACACAGTAGGGGATATTAACAAAGCTTCTAGTGTTTCGAATACACTTAAGGTAAAATAAATCGTGTAGGGTCATCTTCTCCTTGTTGTTACCTCTTTGCATAATCGAATTAGCTAAAAATCTATGTATAATACGAAGCTCTATGATATTGCTCAATTACATCATATATATATCTCGCAATATCGTGTGAAATACTCTCGAATCAAGGATAGTTAAGGCGGTTTCTATAAGTAATACACAAAGGTATGAAAAGTGTATCGGAAAGTGGTTTATAAAGAGTTTTGGTGAATTATAACCGTTCTATAAGTTTTGATTTCATCATAGTTGATTCCGATACAAGTTATGGTCAAATTAGCGCTCTAAAACGATAAAACGAGGCTGCAGATATGTTGGACGCCGTCCAAAATGATTGGGAAGCCGTCCAAATGAAGGGAGATTTGGAAAAAATGAGACAGTGAAATTCAGCACAACTGGACGCCGTCCATATTTCTGGACGCCGTCCAGCCCTTCACAACTGGACGCCGTCCAGAAATCTGGACGCCGTCCAGGCCTTTACAACTGGATGCCATCCAGAAATTTGAACGCCGTCCAGAAGTAGGTTTCAGCCTACTTTTGCTTTTTGACCAACTTTAACTGCTTTAAAACCAAATAATTGAGAGGGATACGAGCAGATACGAACCAGAGTAGTTCTGAGACAATTTTAGGAGCAAAATTGGAGAATTCCAAGCTCTTTGAAGAGGCTTAAACATCCAAGAATCAAGATTCAACACCTTCTCCATTCAAGATTCATTCTCTATTAGGTTGATTTCTTGTTCTTCACAATGAATTCTACTTATCAATTGATTGTTATTTTGTTTGTTAATATGATTATTGGCTAAACTCTATAATGTTCGTCTAGATTAATAACTGAGGTATTGGATGTAATCTTATTGATTGAATGTATCATGTGTGATAGATTAAAGCTTGAATTTAAGAACCATGCTTATTGATGTTAAATCATTTGTATCTAGTTAATTGATATGCTATTGATAAAGAGAACTCTTGTTGATGTATCATATTGATTTACAATCAACTTGTCTTAGATTGATTGTTTACTAAACCGGACCAAGGGGGTAAATTAGATCAAAATGATTAGACGATATAGGAATGAATTGTGTAGAGCGAATGCAAAAGACAATTGGTATTCAAGTCTTTGATCTAGCTAATCAACTAGTCACAAACGAAAAGGTCTAGGTGATAGGGAACCCTCCACTTAGTAATTATAGTTTGAGTACTTGCTAAAGAGAACTCTTGGCAAGTCAATTTGGGTGATTAGCATATATGTCATAGTTATTTGGTTACAAACACGAGAACTATAGATAAAAGGGAACCCTTGATCTTGTAATCGAGTTTGCGTGTTTACTAAGAGAACTCTTGGTAAATCTATTAGATAGCTTACACACATATTCATTCAATCGGGTCTTAACTATATAACTTACATCCAATACCGAGGGTAAAATATCTAGATGAACATTTCGTATCTTTGATCTTAATCAAACTATCTTATTTGCTTTCTTTGCACTTGTTTTCATTATATAAACTTAAAAGACCAAAAATATTGTTTTTACTTTTAATCTTCTCTGATTTGGCTAAATCGTTAAATAGCCACAAAAACATAATATCTTGTACCTTTAAGTTTCATTTACTTAGTAATCATAATATAGTTTCTAATTCTAGTTTGACTAATACAACTGTCCTTGGAACGATACACGGAACTAAACCATTATTTATACTACTACACGATTGGGTACACTGCCCGTTAGTGTGTAACAATATTTAATCGGTATTTTTCCATACTATTTCATATAACAATTCATATACCACGTTTTGCACATCAAGTTTTTGGCGCCGCTGCCGGGGACAGTTTTGTGTCAAAATAGAATTGTTAACTAATTTGTGATTAAATAGTTTCTTAATTATTTTAAATTACTAATAGTCTTTGATTTTTAGACTTATAGAATCGGTACGTTTAATAAGTTTTGTTAGTTGTGCGATTGACAGATTTTAGGTTGCATATGCCACATACCCAAAGTTCAGATTCTCCATTACTTACACCGCTTACAGAACCTGATAGAAAGCTTGGTAGGATCCCAAAAGAAGTACTTAAACTTTTGAATCTTCATCAAAGCAAGAAACTTTTGATTCAGAATTAAGTACAACCAAGCCAAGATACTCTGAATTTGGTGAAACCGTTCATCCTCCAAATTTTGAAATAGAAGGAGAGGCAAGGCAGGTGGTACCAAGACAATCAATGGCGGCCAAGATGAAAGCAACCGGAACCGAACAAGGTAGTGCCATTACTCCGCCCACAGGTGAGGAAAAATTTGAAATAAAAGGACCTATTCTCCAAATGATTAACAACAGGTGTCAATTTGGTGGTGGTCCGAATGAAGATGCAAACGAACATATTCATCTTTTTCAAGAGATATGTCTTCTATTCAAACTTAAACCAGACACTGATCAGGCCATATTTTTAAGACTTTTCCCATGGACACTCCACGGAGAAGCACGAAGTTGGTTAGATTCATTGGCCGAGGCTACGATAGAAACTTGGGATGGTATGTTGGAAAAATTTCTTAAGAAATATTTTTCAGCTTCTAAGTCCGCGAGACTCCAACAAGAAATTACCCAATTTTTGTAGTGACCCGAACTTTTCCATGTTTATATATATTAATTGAGATTGATATTTACATGATTAAATGTTTCCAACATGTTAAGCAATCAAACTTGTTAAGACTTGATTAATTGAAATATGTTTCATATAGACAATTGACCACCCAAGTTGACCGGTGATTCACGAACGTTAAAACTTGTAAAACTATATGATGACATATATATGGATATATATATATATATATATATATAGTTAACATGATACTATGATAAGTAAACATATCATTAAGTATATTAACAATGAACTACATATGTAAAAACAAGACTACTAACTTAATGATTTTTAAACGAGACATATATGTAACGATTATCGTTGTAAAGACATTTAATGTATATATATATCATATTAAGAGATATTCATACATGATAATATCATGATAATATAATAATTTAAAATCTCATTTGATATTATAAACATTGGGTTAACAACATTTAACAAGATCGTTAACCTAAAGGTTTTAAAACAACACTTACATGTAACGACTAACGATGACTTAACGACTCAGTTAAAATGTATATACATGTAGTGTTTTAATATGTATTTATACACTTTTTAAAGACTTCAATACACTTATCAAAATACTTCTACTTAACAAAAATGCTTAAAATTACATCCTCGTTCAGTTTCATCAACAATTCTACTCGTATGCACCTGTATTCGTACTCGTACAATACACAGCTTTTAGATGTATGTACTATTGGTATATACACTCCAATGATCAGCTCTTAGCAGCCCATGTGAGTCACCTAACACATGTGGGAACCATCATTTGGCAACTAGCATGAAATATCTCATAAAATTACAAAAATATGAGTAATCATTCATGACTTATTTACATGAAAACAAAATTACATATCCTTTATATCTAATCCATACACCAACGACCAAAAACACCTACAAACACTTTCATTCTTCAATTTTCTTCATCTAATTAATCTCTCTCAAGTTCTATCTTCAAGTTCTAAGTGTTCTTCATATATTCTACAAGTTCTAGTTACATAAAATCAAGAATACTTTCAAGTTTGCTAGCTCACTTCCAATCTTGTAAGGTGATCATCCAACCTCAAGAAATCTTTGTTTCTTACAGTAGGTTATCATTCTAATACAAGGTAATAATCATATTCAAACTTTGGTTCAATTTCTATAACTATAACAATCTTATTCCAAGTGATGATCTTACTTGAACTTGTTTTCGTGTCATGATTCTGCTTCAAGAACTTCGAGCCATCCAAGGATCCGTTGAAGCTAGATCCATTTTTCTCTTTTCTATTAGGTTTATCCAAGGAACTTAAGGTATTAATGATGTTCATAACATCATTCGATTCATACATATAAAGCTATCTTATTCGAAGGTTTAAACTTGTAATCACTAGAACATAGTTTAGTTAATTCTAAACTTGTTCGCAAACAAAAGTTAATCCTTCTAACTTGAATTTTAAAATCAACTAAAAACATGTTCTATATCTATATGATATGCTAACTTAATGATTTAAAACCTGGAAACACGAAAAACACCGTAAAACCGGATTTACGCTGTCGTAGTAACACCGTAAATGACTACCTTTATAAAAACGACTTGTAACTTATTTTTTCGACAATAAACCTATACTTTTTCTGTTTAGATTCATAAAATAGAGTTCAATATGAAACCATAGCAATTTGATTCACTCAAAACGGATTTAAAATGAAGAAGTTATGGGTAAAACAAGATTGGATAATTTTTCTCATTTTAGCTACGTGAAAATTGGTAACAAATCTATTCCAACCATAACTTAATCAACTTGTATTGTATATTATGTAATCTTGAGATACCATAGACACGTATACAATGTTTCGACCTATCATGTCGACACATCTATATATATTTCGGAACAACCATAGACACTCTATATGTGAATGTTGGAGTTAGCTATACAGGGTTGAGGTTGATTCCAAAATATATATAGTTTGAGTTGTGATCAATACTGAGATACGTATACACTGGGTCGTGGATTAATTCAAGATAATATTTATCGATTTATTTCTGTACATCTAACTGTGGACAACTAGTTGTAGGTTACTAACGAGGACAGCTGACTTAATAAACTTAAAACATCAAAATATATTAAAAGTGTTGTAAATATATTTTGAACATACTTTGATATATATGTATATATTGTTATAGGTTCATGAATCAACCAGTGGCCAAGTCTTACTTCCCGACGAAGTAAAAATCTGTGAAAGTGAGTTATAGTCCCACTTTAAAAATCTAATATTTTTGGGATGAGAATACATGCAGGTTTTATAAACGATTTAAAAAATGGACACAAGTACGTGAAACTACATTCTATGGTTGAATTATCGAAATCGAATATGCCCCTTGTTATTAAGTCTGGTAATCTAAGAATTAGGGAACATACACCCTAATTGACGCGAATCCTAAAGATAGATCTATCGGGCCTAACAAACCCCATCCAAAGTACCGGATGCTTTAGTACTTCGAAAATTATATCATATCCGAAGGGTGTCCCGGAATGATGGGGATATTCTTATATATGCATCTTGTTAATGTCGGTTACCAGGTGTTCACCATATGAATGATTTTTATCTCTATGTATGGGATGTGTATTGAAATATGAAATCTTGTGGTCTATTATTATGATTTGATATATATAGGTTAAACCTATAACTCACCAACATTTTTGTTGACGTTTTAAGCATGTTTATTCTCAGGTGATTATTAAGAGCTTCCGCTGTCGCATACTTAAATAAGGACGAGATTTGGAGTCCATGCTTGTATGATATTGTGTAAAAACTGCATTCAAGAAACTCATTTTGTTGTAACATATTTGTATTGTAAACCATTATGTAATGGTCGTGTGTAAACAGGATATTTTAGATTATCATTATTTGATAATCTACGTAAAGCTTTTTAAACCTTTATTGATGAAATAAAGGTTATGGGTTGTTTTAAAATGAATGCAGTCTTTGAAAAACGTCTCATATAGAGGTCAAAACCTCGCAACGAAATCAATTAATATGGAACGTTTTTAATCAATAAGAACGGGACATTTCAGTTGGTATCCGAGCGTTGGTCTTAGAGAACCAGAATTTTGTATTAGTATGTCTTATCGAGTTTGTTAGGATGCATTAGTGAGTCTGGACTTCGACCGTGTTACTTGAAAAATGATTGCTTAACAAATTTTGTTGGAAACTATATATTTTTAACATGTGAATATTATGTGATATATTAATCTCTTAACGCGTTTGATATTATGTGATAGATGTCTACCTCTAGAACAAGTCACATTGAATCACCTAATAATAATGAAGAGTCAAATGTAAATTGGAATGATTCGTGGACTGATTCACAAGTTCCCGAAGTAGAACCGGAAGAAGAGTCAGAACCGGAAGAAGAATCGGAACCGGAAGAAGAATCGGAACCGGAAGAAGAAATAGAACCAGTGGGGGAAATAATAAAACGGTTAAGTAGAAGAAAATCCTCAACCAACCGACCAAAGTTAATTATGGTCAATGGTGTTTCCGCCAAGGAAGCAAAGTATTGGGAGGATTACCAATTCTCTGATGAATCGGATCCTGACAAGGATTCCGATGATGTTATAGAAATTACCCCAACACAATTTAATAAGGCAAAAGAGAACAATAAGGGAAAGGGCATAAAAATAGAGAAATTTTATTCCAAACCCGATGATCTTTATATGTATCGTCAACACCCGTATTTCTTAAGTTGTGACAATAACCCGGGAACCTCTAAACCACAAGGTTTTTCTAAACCAATGTGGAAAACGACGGCTCATATTAGGGGAACATCATATATCCCTAGAAACTTGGCAAAACGAACCAAAACCGAAGAAGAAGAAACGAGCGAGTCGGAATAAGATAGTTGTATTCGTGTGGTGTAATATATGTAATATAGTGTGCTTATGCTTTATGATATATGTAAAAATTGCTTGTATTAATAAGTATTTTTTTTTATGAATCTAACTCTTGTCTATTTTACAGTATAAAAACACAAAATGGATAGACAACCCAATATTTTAAGAGACCTACCCGGAGACATGATTGATGAAATCTTGTCTAGAGTCGGTCAGAATTCTTCGGCACAACTATTTAAGGCGAGATCAGTTTGTAAGACATTCGAAGAACGTTCCAAGAATGCCTTGGTTTATAAAAGGCTTTCGTTCGAAAGATGGGGGATATCACATTGGGAAATCCATAAGTTACGATGTGTTTACTTTGACGCATATATTGCGGGGAACCCAAATGCTATTTTACGCAATGGGTTAAGAAATTATTTTGACTCAATATATCCGAATATTGGACTTCGTGATTTAGAAAAAGCGGCTAACATGCAACATAAAGAAGCATGTTATGCTTACGGATTAGTAATGTTCGCTTCTCACCAAAGTGAGAACAAGAACATCGGGCTACAACTATTAAACAAAACGTTCCCACAAGTGACGGAGTCGGTAATTGGGGTAAGAAATGAGGTTTTTAAATTGTTACGGGACTGTTGGACATTACGTAACCCTCGTCCCTTTGATGACGTTACAACACGCTGTCTTATCAACGGCCATAACGGTTATGTTCCACAAGACCAAGGATGGGAAGTAATCCTAGTAAAACCAGAATGCATGACTTGTTTCTGGACGTATGAATTACGTGTCTTTATTGCCTTTGCTGAACGACTTGTGTACTAGCTAGAATTATCTTCACAACCATCTTGTATCAAATTTATTGTGTGCTATATTTCATGCTATATGTAAAATAAGCGGTATTGTAAGTTTGTAAAATATTGTGTAAAAGTTTGAACGCGAAATATTATTATAATTAGTTTTTCATATAGAATTTTAGTAGTTGAATTGTATATTAGCTACTAAGTATGAACTTAACGGGTAGGTACTACCCGAATTTAAACTTATAAAACGCTAATATGAAGAAAAAGCTTTTATAAATGAGTTCATATTATGCTATGAAATACTATTAACTACTCTTAATATTCTGTATGATTAACTTGTTCCATTTGACTATTTTGAAGGAAATGGCACCGACTACTCGACACACCGTGAATATGAATGAAGAGGAATTCCGTACTTTTCTAGCTTCAAACATAGCCGCAGTACAGGCTGCGCTACATACCAACAATAACCTTGGATCTAGCAGTACAGGAAATCGTGTAGGATGCACCTACAAAGAATTCACTGCCTGCAAACCTTTGGAATTTGATGGAACCGAAGGACCGATCGGATTGAAACGGTAGACCGAGAAGGTCGAATCGGTGTTTGCCATAAGTAAGTGTACTCAAGAGGACAAAGTGAAGTACGCTACGCATATCTTCACAGGTTCTGCGTTAACATGGTGGAATACCTATCTAGAGCAAGTGGGACAAGACGATGCGTACGCACTACCGTGGTCAGCATTCAAGCACTTGATGAATGAGAAGTACCGTCCCAGAACCGAGGTCAATAAGCTCAAGACAGAACTTAGAGGGTTACGAACCCAAGGATTTGATATTACCACGTACGAAAGACGATTCACAGAATTGTGCCTATTGTGTCCGGGAGCATTCGAAGATGAGGAAGAGAAGATCGACGCGTTTGTGAAAGGATTACCGGAAAGAATCCAAGAAGATATAAGTTCACACGAGCCCGCCTCCATACAACAGGCATGTAGAATGGCTCACAAACTAGTGAACCAGATTGAAGAAAGAATTAAAGAACAGGCTGCTGAAGAGGCCAATGTGAAGCAAGTCAAAAGAAAGTGGGAGGAAAACGGTGATAAGAATCACCAATACAACAACAACAGCAATTACAACAATAATCGCAACAATTATCCCAACAATCGCAACATCAATCGCAACTACAACAAACGGCCCAACAACAACAACAACAACAACAACAACAACAGCAACTACAACAATCATCCCAACAACAATAATAACCGCAACAACAACAACAATCAGAAGCAGCTATGCCAAAGGTGTGAAAAGTATCACTCGGGGTTCTGCACCAAATTTTGCAACAAGTGTAAAAGAAATGGTCATAGCGCGACGAAGTGTGAGGTCTATGGACCAGGGGTTAATAGAACGAAAGGAACAAATGGTGTCGGAATGAGTAATGGCGGTGCAAGTAGTGTCGGAGCAAGTTATGCCAATGTAGTTTGTTATAAATGTGGAAAACCGGGCCACATTATTAGAAATTGCCCGAACCAGGAGAACACGAATGGACAAGGCCGCGGAAGAGTTTTCAATATTAATGCAGCAGAGGCACAGGAAGACCCGGAGCTTGTTACGGGTACGTTTCTTATTGACAATAAATCTGCTTACGTTTTATTTGATTCGGGTGCGGATAGAAGCTATATGAGTAGAGATTTTTGTGCTAAATTAAGTTGTCCATTAACGCCTTTGGATAGTAAATTTTTACTCGAATTAGCGAATGGTAAATTAATTTCAGCAGATAATATATGTCGGAATCGAGAAATTAAACTGGTTAGTGAAACATTTAAGATTGATTTGATACCAGTAGAGTTAGGGAGTTTTGATGTGATAATCGGTATGGACTGGTTGAAAGAAGTGAAAGCAGAGATCGTATGTTACAAAAATGCAATTCGCATTATACGAGAAAAAGGAAAACCCTTAATGGTGTACGGAGAAAAGGGCAACACGAAGCTACATCTTATTAGTAATTTGAAGGCACAAAAACTAATAAGAAAAGGTTGCTATGCTGTTCTAGCACACGTCAAAAAAGTACAAACTGAAGAAAAGAGCATCAATGATGTTCCCATTGCAAAAGAATTTCCCGATGTATTTCCGAAAGAATTACCGGGATTACCCCCACATCGATCCGTTGAATTTCAAATAGATCTTGTACCAGGAGCTGCACCAATAGCTCGTGCTCCTTACAGACTTGCACCCAGCGAGATGAAAGAACTGCAAAGCCAATTACAAGAACTTTTAGAGCGTGGTTTCATTCGACCAAGCACATCACCGTGGGGAGCTCCTGTTTTGTTTGTCAAGAAGAAAGATGGTACATTCAGGTTGTGTATCGACTACCGAGAGTTGAACAAACTTACCATCAAGAACCGCTACCCACTACCGAGAATTGACGACTTATTTGATCAACTACAAGGCTCGTCTGTTTATTCAAAGATTGACTTACGTTCCGGGTATCATCAAATGCGGGTGAAAGAAGATGATATTCCAAAGACTGCTTTCAGAACACGTTACGATCATTACGAGTTTATGGTTATGCCGTTTGGTTTAACTAATGCACCAGCTGTGTTCATGGACCTTATGAACCGAGTGTGTGGACCATACCTTGACAAGTTTGTCATTGTTTTCATTGATGACATACTTATTTACTCAAAGAATGACCAAGAACACGGTGAACATTTGAGAAAGGTGTTAGAAGTATTGAGGAAGGAAGAATTGTACGCTAAGTTTTCAAAGTGTGCATTTTGGTTGGAAGAAGTTCAATTCCTCGGTCACATAGTGAACAAAGAAGGTATTAAGGTGGATCCAGCAAAGATAGAAACTGTTGAAAAGTGGGAAACCCCGAAAACTCCGAAACACATACGCCAGTTTTTAGGACTAGCTGGTTACTACAGAAGGTTCATCCAAGACTTTTCCAGAATAGCAAAACCCTTGACTGCATTAACGCATAAAGGGAAGAAATTTGAATGGAATGATGAACAAGAGAAAGCGTTTCAGTTATTGAAGAAAAAGCTAACTACGGCACCTATATTGTCATTGCCTGAAGGGAATGATGATTTTGTGATTTATTGTGACGCATCAAAGCAAGGTCTCGGTTGTGTATTAATGCAACGAACGAAGGTGATTGCTTATGCGTCTAGACAATTGAAGATTCACGAACAAAATTATACGACACATGATTTGGAATTAGGCGCGGTTGTTTTTGCATTAAAGACTTGGAGGCACTACTTATATGGGGTCAAAAGTATTATATATACCGACCACAAAAGTATTCAACACATATTTAATTAGAAACAACTGAATATGAGGCAGCGTAGGTGGATTGAATTATTGAATGATTACGACTTTGAGATTCGTTACCACCCGGGGAAGGCAAATGTGGTAGCCGATGCCTTGAGCAGGAAGGACAGAGAACCCATTCGAGTAAAATCTATGAATATAATGATTCATAATAACCTTACTACTCAAATAAAGGAGGCGCAACAAGGAGTTTTAAAAGAGGGAAATTTAAAGGATGAAATACCCAAAGGATCGGAGAAGCATCTTAATATTCGGGAAGACGGAACCCGGTATAAGGCTGAAAGGATTTGGGTACCAAAATTTGGAGATATGAGAGAAATGGTACTTAGAGAAGCTCATAAAACCAGATACTCAATACATCCTGGAACGGGGAAGATGTACAAGGATCTCAAGAAACATTTTTGGTGGCTGGGTATGAAAGCCGATGTTGCTAAATACGTAGGAGAATGTTTGACGTGTTCTAAGGTCAAAGCTGAGCATCAGAAACCATCAGGTCTACTTCAACAACACGAAATCCCGGAATGGAAATGGGCAAACATTACCATGGATTTCATCACTAAATTTCCAAGGACTGCAAGTGGTTTTGATACTATTTGGGTAATAGTTGATCGTCTCACCAAATCAGCACACTTCCTGCCAATAAGAGAAGATGACAAGATGGAGAAGTTAGCACGACTGTATTTGAAGGAACTCGTCTCCAGACATGGAATACCAATCTCTATTATCTCTGATAGGGATGGCAGATTTATTTCAAGATTCTGGCAGACATTACAGCAAGCATTAGGAACTCGTCTAGACATGAGTACTGCCTATCATCCACAAACTGATGGGCAGAGCGAAAGAACGATACAAACGCTTGAAGACATGCTACGAGCATGTGTTATTGATTTCGGAAACAGTTGGGATCGACATCTACCGTTAGCAAAATTTTCCTACAACAACAGCTACCATTCAAGCATTGAGATGGCACCGTTTGAAGCACTTTATGGTAGAAAGTGCAGGTCTCCGATTTATTGGAGTGAAGTGGGGGATAGACAGATTACGGGTCCGTAGATTATACAAGAAACTACCGAGAAGATCATCCAAATTCAACAACAGTTGAAAACCGCCCAAAGTCGACAAAAGAGCTACGCTGACATTAAAAGAAAAGATATAGAATTTGAAATTGGAGAGATGGTCATGCTTAAAGTTGCACCTTGGAAAGGCGTTGTTCGATTTGGTAAACGAGGGAAATTAAATCCAAGGTATATTGGACCATTCAAGATTATTGATCGTGTCGGACCAGTAGCTTACCGACTTGAGTTACCTCAACAACTCGCGGCTGTACATAACACTTTCCACATCTCGAATTTGAAGAAATGTTTTGCTAAAGAAGATCTCACTATTCCGTTAGATGAAATCCAAATCAACGAAAAACTTCAATTCATCGAAGAACCCGTCGAAATAATGGATCGCGAGGTTAAAAGACTTAATCAAAACAAGATACCAATTGTTAAGGTTCGATGGAATGCTCGTAGAGGACCCGAGTTCACCTGGGAGCGTGAAGATCAGATGAAGAAGAAATACCCGCATCTATTTCCAGAAGATTCGTCAACACCTTCAACAGCTTAAAATTTCGGGACGAAATTTATTTAACGGGTAGGTACTGTAGTGACCCGAACTTTTCCATGTTTATATATATTAATTGAGATTGATATTTACATGATTAAATGTTTCCAACATGTTAAGCAATCAAACTTGTTAAGACTTGATTAATTGAAATATGTTTCATATAGACAATTGACCACCCAAGTTGACCGGTGATTCACGAACGTTAAAACTT
The DNA here is from genome assembly GCF_046630445.1 of Rutidosis leptorrhynchoides. Classification (NCBI taxonomy): domain Eukaryota; kingdom Viridiplantae; phylum Streptophyta; class Magnoliopsida; order Asterales; family Asteraceae; genus Rutidosis; species Rutidosis leptorrhynchoides. Next base: position 380,050,675 of record NC_092334.1, read on the forward strand.
GTAAAACTATATGATGACATATATATGGATATATATATATAGTTAACATGATACTACGATAAGTAAACATATCATTAAGTATATTAACAATGAACTACATATGTAAAAACAAGACTACTAACTTAATGATTTTTAAACGAGACATATATGTAACGATTATCGTTGTAAAGACATTTAATGTATATATATCATATTAAGAGATATTCATACATGATAATATCATGATAATATAACAATTTAAAATCTCATTTGATATTATAAACATTGGGTTAACAACATTTAACAAGATCGTTAACCTAAAGGTTTTAAAACAACACTTACATGTAACGACTAACGATGACTTAACGACTCAGTTAAAATGTATATACATGTAGTGTTTTAATATGTATTTATACACTTTTTAAAGACTTCAATACACTTATCAAAATACTTCTACTTAACAAAAATACTTACAATTACATCCTCGTTCAGTTTCATCAACAATTCTACTCGTATGCACCCGTATTCGTACTCGTACAATACACAGCTTTTAGATGTATGTACTATTGGTATATACACTCCAATGATCAGCTCTTAGCAGCAAATGTGAGTCACCTAACACATGTGGGAACCATCATTTGGCAACTAGCATGAAATATCTCATAAAATTACAAAAATATGAGTAATCATTCATGACTTATTTACATGAAAACAAAATTACATATCCTTTATATCTAATCCATACACCAATGACCAAAAACACCTACAAACACTTTCATTCTTCAATTTTCTTCATCTAATTAATCTCTCTCAAGTTCTATCTTCAAGTTCTAAGTGTTCTTCATATATTCTACAAGTTCTAGTTACATAAAATCAAGAATACTTTCAAGTTTGCTAGCTCACTTCCAATCTTGTAAGGTGATCATCCAACCTCAAGAAATCTTTGTTTCTTACAGTAGGTTATCATTCTAATACAAGGTAATAATCATATTCAAACTTTGGTTCAATTTCTATAACTATAACAATCTTATTCCAAGTGATGATCTTACTTGAACTTGTTTTCGTGTCATGATTCTGCTTCAAGAACTTCGAGCCATCCAAGGATCCGTTGAAGCTAGATCCATTTTTCTCTTTTCCAGTAGGTTTATCCAAGGAACTTAAGGTAGTAATGATGTTCATAACATCATTCGATTCATACATATAAAGCTATCTTATTCGAAGGTTTAAACTTGTAATCACTAGAACATAGTTTAGTTAATTCTAAACTTGTTCGCAAACAAAAGTTAATCCTTCTAACTTGACTTTTAAAATCAACTAAACACATGTTCTATATCTATATGATATGCTAACTTAATGATTTAAAACCTGAAAACACAAAAAACACCGTAAAACCGGATTTACGCCGTCGTAGTAACACCGCGGGCTGTTTTGGGTTAGTTAATTAAAAACTATTATAAACTTTGATTTAAAAGTTGTTATTCTGAGAAAATGATTTTTATTTTGAACATGAAACTATATCCAAAAATTATGGTTAAACTCAAAGTGGAAGTATGTTTTCTAAAATGGTCATCTAGACGTCGTTCTTTCGACTGAAATGACTACCTTTACAAAAACGACTTGTAACTTATTTTTCCGACTATAAACCTATACTTTTTCTGTTTAGATTCATAAAATAGAGTTCAATATGAAACCATAGCAATTTGATTCACTCAAAACGGATTTAAAATGAAGAAGTTATGGGTAAAACAAGATTGGATAATTTTTCTCATTTTAGCTACGTGAAAATTGGTAACAAATCTATTCCAACCATAACTTAATCAACTTGTATTGTATATTATGTAATCTTGAGATACCATAGACACGTATACAATGTTTCGACCTATCATGTCGACACATCTATATATATTTCGGAACAACCATAGACACTCTATATGTGAATGTTGGAGTTAGCTATACAGGGTTGAGGTTGATTCCAAAATATATATAGTTTGAGTTGTGATCAATACTGAGATACGTATACACTGGGTCGTGGATTGATTCAAGATAATATTTATGGATTTATTTCTGTACATCTAACTGTGGACAACTAGTTGTAGGTTACTAACGAGGACAGCTGACTTAATAAACTTAAAACATCAAAATATATTAAAAGTGTTGTAAATATATTTTAAACATACTTTGATATATATGTATATATTGTTATAGGTTCGTGAATCAACCAGTGGCCAAGTCTTACTTCCCGACGAAGTAAAAATCTGTGAAAGTGAGTTATAGTCCCACTTTAAAAATCTAATATTTTTGGGATGAGAATACATGCAGGTTTTATAAATGATTTACAAAATAGACACAAGTACGTGAAACTACATTCTATGGTTGAATTATCGAAATCGAATATGCCCCTTGTTATTAAGTCTGGTAATCTAAGAATTAGGGAACAGACACCCTAATTGACGCGAATCCTAAAGATAGATCTATCGGGCCTAACAAACCCCATCCAAAGTACCGGATGCTTTAGTACTTCGAAAATTATATCATATCCGAAGGGTGTCCCAGAATGATGGGGATATTCTTATATATGCATCTTGTTAATGTCGGTTACCAGGTGTTCACCATATGAATGATTTTTATCTCTATGTATGTGATGTGTATTGAAATATGAAATCTTGTGGTCTATTATTATGATTTGATATATATAGGTTAAACCTATAACTCACCAACATTTTTGTTGACGTTTTAAGCATTTTTATTCTCAGGTGATTATTAAGAGCTTCCGCTGTCGCATACTTAAATAAGGACGAGATTTGGAGTCCATGCTTGTATGATATTGTGTAAAAACTGCATTCAAGAAACTCATTTTGTTGTAACATATTTGTATTGTAAACCATTATGTAATGGTCGTGTGTAAACAGGATATTTTAGATTATCATTATTTGATAATCTACGTAAAGCTTTTTAAACCTTTATTGATGAAATAAAGGTTATGGGTTGTTTTAAAATGAATGCAGTCTTTGAAAAACGTCTCATATAGAGGTCAAAACCTCGCAACGAAATCAATTAATATGGAACGTTTTTAATCAATAAGAACGGGACATTTCAATTTTGTCAAAAGCCGATGGAAACCTTGTACGAAGCATGGAATCGATTTTCCAAAATGCTAAGAGGTTGTCCATACCATGGTTTGGATACCTTCCAAAAAGTCCAAATCTTTTACAAGGGTTGTGATGTTGCAACCCGAATTTCCATTGATCAAGCTGCCGGAGGTTCACTCATGGACAAAATCGAGCAAGAGGCTTATGAGATAATCGAGAAGCTAGCCGATTATTCTCATGAGTGGCATCAAGAATGACCAATTACTCGTAATGCTCAAGTCCATAGCACCGGTGCTTATGATGACCTTAGTTCCCTAAGTGTGAAAATAGACGGTGTTGCTCGAAACATGGACAAAATCACCAAGGAAATTCATAGTATGAAGGTAGGTTATGAATACTGTGGTGGCCTCCATTTAGGAAAAGATTGTGATGCCGGTTTAACAATGGCTCAAAAAGAAGAAGTGGCTTTCATAAGCCAAAGAAATAATAATCAATTTCAAGGAAGAGCCCAATTTAACCGAAACTTTAACAACCTATACAACCCTCAAGGACAAAATTCCAATTACCAACAAGGGTCAAGTAGTGGGTTACAACAACAAACTCCGGGTTTTTATCAAAAACCCCAACAGGAAGATAAAAAGTCAAATTTGGAGAGTATGTTGGAAAAGTTGATTGCATCACAAACTCAGCTTGTTACAAACATAAACCAAACAAACGAGAAAAACAAATACCAGTTTAGAAACCAACAAGCCTCAATTCAGAATTTGGAGAAGCAAATGAGTGGTTTAGCTAGTTTACTGAGTGAAAGAAAACCAGGGAGTTTACCGGGCGATACCAATAAGAACCCCTGAAATGAGCACGCCAATGTTATCACCACATGGAGTGGCCTAGCATACGAAGCTCCAAGAATGCCCGAAGATTCTGATTTCAGTGTTCCGTTGAACAAAAATGATGAACCGATTAAGGAGCCGGAACAAGTGGTTGAAAAGGAAGAACGGGAGAAACCCGTAGTGAAGCCATATCAACCACCGCTCCCATACCCACGGAAGCAACAACAAGAAAGGGTAGAAGCCGAAAGGTCAAAATTTCTAGATATGTTTAAACAAATTAACATAAATATGCCTTTCATTGATATAATCTCAGGTATACCCAAGTATGTTAAGTTCTTAAAAGACTTACTTACTAATCGGAAGAAAATGGAGGAACTTTCATCAGTCACCATGAATGCTAATTATTCTGCAATCTTGATGAACAAAATACCAAAGAAGTTAGCAGATCCTGGGAGTTTTACCATACCATGTCTCCTAGGAGATTTGGAATGCATTAAAGCATTAGCGGATTTAGGGGCTAGCATAAATTTAATGCCTTATTCATTATATGTTAAGCTAGACCCCGGGGTATTAAAACCAACCCGAATGGCAATTTAACTAGCAGACTGCTCTGTTAAATTCCCTCGTGGAATTTTAGAGAATATGTTAGTAAAAGTGGGTACCCTAGTATTTCCGGCCGATTTTGTAATTTTGGACATGGAAGAGGACACACGTGTGCCTCTTATATTGGGTCAACCTTTCCTTAATACCGTTAGGGCTATGATAGATGTTTATGGGCAGAAATTGACCCTTAGTATTGAGGATGTCAAGGTAACTTTTTCCGTTGACCATGCCATGCAATACCACGAGTCTACTGATGATAAATGTTATTATGTGCAAACTATAGACACATATTCGGAGTTGTTGCAGGAATTTCCAGAATTGCAAGGTTCGGGAGAATGCATTTTGGCAGAAGGTGATGAAGAAAATATGGTGGAAGAAGTGGAGATGTTGACCACCTTGATGGCTAACGGTTATAAGCCAAATGATGAAGAATACAGAAAGTTGGATTTAAAAAATGAGTACCGATCTAAAACATCGATTGAAGAACCTCCTGTTTTGGAACTCAAGCCACTTCCAAGTCACTTGAAATATGCTTACCTTCAAGAGGATTCTACTCTCCCGGTTATCATTTCATCCGAACTCTCTGTAAGTGAGAAGTCTAAACTTGTTTCCATGTTAAAAGCCCATAAACCGGCTCTAGCATGGAAAATTCATGACATCAAGGGTATAAGTCCCTCTTATTGTACACATAAGATATTAATGGAAGATAACTATAAGCCATGTGTACAAAGACAAAGGCGACTGAACCCTAATATGCAAGAGGTCGTTAAAAAAGAGATTGTCAAACTCCTAGATGCGGGTCTTATTTACCCAATTTCGGATAGTCCTTGGATGAGTCCGGTCCAATGTGTACCCAAAAAGGGTGGCATGACCGTTATCACCAATGAAAATGATCAATTACTTTCCACTAGGACTATCACGGGTTGGAGGGTATGTATTGATTATAGAAAATTAAATGATGCTACCTGAAAAAACCACTTTCCCCTTCCTTATATTGATCAAATGTTGGAAAGGTTAGCAGGAAAGAACTTTTATTATTTTCTTGACGGTTTCTTGGGATATTTCCAAATCCTTATAGCACCTGAGGACCAAGAGAAAACCACCTTTACATGCCCTTATGGTACTTTCTCCTATCGACGTATGCCCTTTGGCTTTCAAAGGTGTATGGTAGCTATTTTTCATGATATGATTGAAGACTTTATGGAAGTATTCATGGATGACTTTTCAGTCTTCGGTGATTCTTTTGACTCATGTCTTCATAATCTTGAGCGTATGTTGATTAGGTGTGAAGAATCTAATCTTGTACTTAACTTGGAAAAATGCCATTTTATGGTAAGGGAGGGCATTGTATTAGGTCATAAAATTTCTTATGCGGGATTGCAGGTGGATAGAGCTAAAGTGGAAGTCATAGCCAAATTACCACCACCGTCAAATGTGAAAGGTGTAAGAAGTTTTCTGGGGCACGCCGGTTTTTACCGTCGGTTCATTAAAGATTTTTCAAAAATTGTGACCCCGATGAACAAACTTCTTGAGAAAGACGCTCCATTTGTCTTCACGGATGAGTGTCTTAACGCCTTTAACCTCCTTAAATTAAAACTCACGCAATCACCCATTCTCATATCGCCGAATTGGTCAATTCCATTGGAACTTATGTGTGATGCTAGTGACTTTGCTATTGGTGCCGTCTTGGGGCAAATATTTGAAAAACATTTCCAGCCCATTTATTATGCTAGTAAGACATTGCAAGGAGCTCAACTTAATTACAATACCACTGAGAAGGAACTCCGGGCAATTGTCTTTTCGTTTGATAAATTCCGATCCTATTTGGTACTAGCAAAGACGGTTGTTTATACAGACCATTCAGCATTAAAGTACTTGCTTGCTAAGCAAGATGCTAAACCCCAGTTAATACGTTGGGTCTTGCTTTTGCAAGAATTCGACATTGATATTAAAGACAAAAAGGGGGCCGAAAACCTAGCTGTCGATCACCTTTCTCGCCTTGAGAACCCGAATCTTGAGGTTCTCCATGAGACTGTTATCCAAGATAACTTTTCGGACGAAAATCTCATGAAAATTGAGAAAATTGGTGATCCTTGGTTTGTTGAAATAGCCAACTATCTTGTTGGAGGGTACTTAGAAACCGGTTGGTCACATCAGAAAATAAAGAAATTCTTTAGTGGCCTAAAATACTACTTCTGGGAAGACCCTTATCTTTTTAGGTGTTGCGCTGATGGTATGATTCGGAGGTGCGTTTCGAGAAAGGAATGCACTCAAATTCTTCTTGATTGTCACCGTGGTCCAACGGGTGGGCATTTTGGTCCTCAAATTACGGGGAGGAAAGTTTACGAGGTCGATTTTTATTGGCCTACAATATTCAAAGATTCCTAGGCCGTTTGTAAGGCTTGTGATGCGTGCCAACGGGCCAGTCAAATCACTAAACAGGATGAAATGCCTCAACAAAGCATCCATGTATGCGAGGTGTTCGATGTTTGGGGAATTGACTTTATGGGGCCCTTTCCAAAGTCTCATTCTTACCTCTACATACTTGTTGCCATAGACTATGTTTCAAAATGGGCGTAGGAAAAACCTCTACCCACAAATGATGGCCGAGTTGTAGTAACCTTTTTAAAGGAACTTTTCTCAAGGTTTGGCACTCCTAAAGCCCTTATCAGTGACCGAGGCACCCACTTTTGCAATAAGCAATTAGAAAAGGTGTTGAAAAGATATGGAGTGATCCATAAAATTTCAACATCTTATCATCCTCAAACAAGTGGGCAGGTAGAGAATACCAATCGATCTCTAAAATGCATACTTAAAAAGACCGTTGGTGCAAATCCAAAAGAGTGGTCTGTTAAGTTAAACGATGCATTGTGGGCCTTTCGCACGGCCTACAAAACACCTATTGGAACCACTCCTTTCCGAATGGTATACGGAAAAGCATGCCATCTCCCTTTGGAGATTGAACACAAAGTGCATTGGGTACTAAGGGCATGTAATTTGGATTACCAAGAGGCGGGTCGATTACGTTTGACCCAGTTGAATGAATTAGACGAGTTGAGGCTTGAAGCCTATTACAACTCTCTAATTTATAAGGAAAAGACCAAACAATGGCACGACAAGAGATTGAAAAATCTAAAGGAATTCATGGAAGGAGATCGTGTCCTTGTTTATAATACTCGTTTCAAGTTATCACCAGGAAAGCTTAAGTCCCGATGAACGGGACCATTTGTTGTTAGAAGGGTGTACCCTTATGGTACAATTGAAGTGGTGAACTGGAAGGGCGACATTTTTAAAGTGAATGGCCACCGGGTCAAGCACTATGTTGATGGTCCCCTGGAAATCGAAGATGAGGTTAGCCTCAACTTCGAGAACAAAGCCTAAATCAAAATGGGGACGCGTTGGGTGAACGACTCATTAAAGAAAGTTCGCGCATGTAAATAGTGTGAATTGAGTGTTTTATGATTGGTTTTATTGTTTTTAATGTACAAAATGATCTATGATGATGATATGAGCTTTTGTGTGTTGAAAATGGGAATTTTTATGAGTTTTATGAAGATTTTGAGCCACCAGACCATTGGGACGCCATCCAAAATCCCTTGGACGCCGTCCAATTTCAAAGGATTTTCTCAAAAAGAAGTCAGTACGATTTAGTGTAACTGGACGCCGTCCAGCTTTTCTTTACTGGACGCCGTCCTGATTTCTGGACACCGTCCAGATCTTTAATACTGGACGCCATCCAGAATTTTGGACGCCGTCCAGATGCCTGACCCAGAAAAAAAACGCGTTTTATACCATTCTAACCCAATTTTCAACCACAAAACTGTAGTGACCCGAACTTTTCCATGTTTATATATATATTAATTGAGATTGATATTTACATGACTAAATATTTCCAACGTGTTAAACAATCAAACTTGTTAAGACTTGATTAAATGAAATAAGTTTCATATAGACAATTGATCACCCAAGTTGACCGGCGATTCACGAACGTTACAAATTTGTAAAAACTACATGTTATGGTATATATAGACATATATATATATATATGGTTAACATGAGATTATGATGAGTAAGTATCTCACTAAGTATATTAACAATGTGTGATATACATAAGAAATGAGATTACTAAGTTAAGAAACTCGAAATGATATATATAACGATTATCGTTATGATAACGTCTACTAAATACATATGTATCATATTAAGATATTGATACACTATATTTAACATGATAAAATGATATTTAAATATATCATTAAGTGTGTTAACAATGAACTACATATGTAAAAACAAGACTACTAACTCAAGAATTACGAAACGAGACTTATATGTAACGATTATCGTTGTAACGATATTTTAATGTATATATCATATTAAGAGATATTCATACATCATAATATCATGATAACATAATAATTTAACATCTCATTTGATATAATAAACATTGGGTTAACAACATTAATTGAGATCGTTAACTTAAAGGTTTCAAAACAACACTTACATGTAACGACTAACGAAGACTTAACGACTCCATTAGAATGTATATACATGTTGTGTTTTGATATGTATTCTTACACTTTTGAAAGACTTCAAGACACATATCAAAGTACTTCTACTTAACAAAAATGCTTACAATTACATCCTCGTTCAGTTTCATCAACAATTCTACTCGTATGCACCCGTATTCGTACTCGTACAATACACAGCTTTTAGATGTATGTACTATTGGTATATACACTCAAATGATCAGCTATTAGCAGCCCATGTGAGTCAACTAACACATGTGGGAACCATTATTTGGCAACTAGCATGAAATATCTCATAAAATTACAAAAATATTAGTAATCATTCATGACTTATTTACATGAAAACAAAATTACATATCCTTTATATCTAATCCATATACCAACCACCAAAAACACCTACAAATACTTTCATTCTTCAATTTTCTTCATCTAATTGATCTCTCTCAAGTTCCATCTTTAAGTTCTAAGTGTTCTTCATAAATTCCATAAGCATAGTTTCATAAAAATCAAGAATACTTCCAAGTTTGCAAGTCTACTTCCAAGCTTTCTAATCCATTCCAAGTATTCATCTAAGATCAAGGAACCTTTGTTATTTACAGTAGGTTATCTTTCTAATTCAAGGTAATATTCATATTCAAACTTTGATTCAATTTCTACAACTATAATAATCTTATTTCGAGTGAAAATCTTACTTGAACTGTTTTCGTGTCATGATTCTGCTTCAAGAACTTTCAAGCCATCCAAGGATCCTTTGAAGCAAAATCTATTTTTCTCATTTCCAGTAGTTTTATCCAGAACACTTGAGGTAGTAATGATGTTCATAACATTATTTGATTCATACATATAAAGCTATCTTATTTGAAGGTTTAAACTTGTAATCACTAGAACATAGTTTAGTTAATTCTAAACTTGTTCGCAAACAAAAGTTAATCCTTCTAACTTGACTTTTAAAATCAACTAAACACATGTTCTATATCTATATGATATGCTAACTTAATGATTTAAAACCTGGAAACACGATGAACACCATAAAATCGGATATACGCCGTCGTAGTGAAATCGGGGGCTGTTTTGGTTTGGATAATTAAAAACTATGATAAACTTTGATTTAAAAGTTGTTCTTCTGGGAAAATGATTTTTCATATGAACATGAAATTATATCCAAAAATCTTGGTTAAACTCAAAGTAAAAGTATGTTTTCAAAATGATCATCAAGATGTCGTTCTTTCGACGGAAATGACTACCTCTTTAGTAATTGAAATGTAACTTAAATTTCCGACTATAAACCTATACTTTTTCTATTTGGATTCTTAAATTAGAGTTCAATATGAAACCATAGCAATTTGATTCACTCAAAACGGATTTAAAATGAAGAAGTTATGGGTAAAAGAAGATTGGATATTTTTGATCTTTTTAGCTACGGGAAATGTTTAACAAATCTATAAAAATCATATCCTAGCTAACTTATATTGTAATATACATGTATTCTAATATATTATGTAATCTTGGGATACCATAGACACGTATGCAAATGTTTTGACATATCATATCGACCCATGTATATATATTATTTGGAACAACCATAGACACTCTATATGCAGTAATGTTGGAGTTAGCTATACAGGGTTGAGGTTGATTCCAAAAATATTTATACTTTGAGTTGTGATTTAGCCTGACACGTGTATACACTGGGTCGTGGATTGATTCAAGATAACATATATTGATTTATTTCTGTACATCTAACTGTGGACAACTAGTTGTAGGTTACTAACGAGGACAACTGACTTAATACACTCAAATCTTTAAAACATAATAAAAATGGTTGTAATTATATTTTGATCATATTTTGATATATATGTACATATTTGTATAGGTTCGTGAATCGATCCGTGGCCAAGTTATATTTCCGAGGAAGGAAATATCTGTGAAAGTGAGTTATAGTCCCACTTTTAAAATCTAATATTTTTTGGGATGAGAATACATGCAGGTTTTATAAATGATTTACAAAATAGACACAAGTATGTGAAACTACATTCTATGGTTGAATTATTGAAATCGAATATGCCCTTTTTTATTAAGTCTGGTAATCTAAGAATTAGGGAACAGACACCCTAATTGACGCGAATCCTAAAGATAGATCTATTGAGCCTAACAAACCCCATCCAAAGTACCGGATACTTTAGTACTTCGAAATTTATATCATATCCGAAGGGTGTCCCGGAATGATGGGGGTATTCTTATATATGCATCTTGTTAATGTCGGTTACCAGGTGTTCACCATATGAATGATTTTTATTCTCAGGTGAATACTAAGAGCTTCCGCTGTTGCATACTAAAATAAGGACAAGATTTGGAGTCCATGTTTGTATGATATTGTGTAAAAACTGCATTCAAGAAACATATGTCGATGTAATATATTTCTATTGTAAACCATTATGTAATGGTCGTGTGTAAACAGTATATTTTAGATTATCATTATTTGATAATCTACGTAATGTTTTTAAAACCTTTATTGATAAAATAAAGGTTATGGTTGTTTTAAAAATGAATGCAGTCTTTGAAAAACGTCTCATATAGAGGTCAAAACCTCGCAATGAAATCAATTAATATGGAACGTTTATAATCAATATGAACGGGACATTTCAAAAACACACTTTTCTCTTATTCCTTATCCCAAAAACGAACCAACACTCTAAAAACCCTAACTTCTTCCGTCAAATTCGTGATTTCTTCCTTCAATTCCAAGCTTGAATCATGTTTTCTAGGGTATTGCTAATCTCTTTTCATACTTTTATTTCTTAATTACTTAATTTGTATGTCTATATGTATAATTTGGTGAAAGATAAGTGTGGGGTGTTTGATTTGCATGATTCTTGTTTAGATTAACATGCCTTAGTTGTTTAATTACCCATTATGTAGTGACCCGTCCTAATCAATCTGAACGAATACATTACATTTGGTTACATCGCGAGGTACTTGACCTCTATATGATACATTTTACAAACATTGCATTCATTTTTAAAAGACAAACTCTGATTTCATCGAAAGTTGACGGCATGCATACCATTTCATAATATATATCCAACTATAATTGACTTAATAATAATCTTGATGAACTCAACGACTCGAATGCAACGTCTTTTGAAATATGTCATGAATGACTCCAAGTAATATCTCTAAAATGAGCAAATATACAGCGGAAGATTTCTTTCATACCTGAGAATAAACATGCTTTAAAGTGTCAACCAAAAGGTTGGTGAGTTCATTATTTTATCATAAATATTCATTTCATTATTTTAATAGACCACAAGATTTCATATTTCCATTTCTCATAAATATACCTCCCATGCATAGAGACAAAAATATCATTCATATGGATTGAACACTTGGTAACCGACACTAACAAGATGTATATAAGAATATCCCCTATCATTTCGGGAAATCCTTCAGACATGATAAAAACAACATCGAAGTACTAAAGCATCCGGTACTTTGGATGGGGTTCGTTAGGCCCAATAGATCTATCTTTAGGATTCGCGTCAATTAGTAGATCGGTTTACTAATTCTTAGGTTACCAAGCAAAAGGGGCATATTCGGCTTCGATCATTCAACCATATAATGTAGTTTGGATTACTTGTGTCTATTTCGTAAAACATTTATAAAAATTGCGCATGTATTCTCAGCCCAAAAATATAAAGGGTAAAAAGGCAAATGAAATTCACCTAATGTATTCTGTAGTAAAAATACATATGACTATATTGAATAACTGAACAATACAGGGTTGGCCTCGGATTCATGAACCTATATCATTCATATATGTATTAATACATATTCTTGAAATCGAACAAATATTTATATTCATATATATATATATATATATATATATATATATATATATATATATATATATATATATATATATATATATATATATATATATTATATTTAATTGTTTATAGGTTTTGTTTATTAATTAAGTATACCTATTTTTATATATATCTTAGATGAATAATTAAATTATTATTATAAACATAATAATATAGTGATGTTATGTATATTCAATATGTTTTTATGTAACTAATATTTATTTGATAAAAGTTATATTAATAATAATTAAAAAGTTTGTATTTCTATAATAATAGTAATAGTAATTACTTTTTAGTGATAGTAATTATAGTCATGATAGTAATAATGTTAATAATAATGATAATATTAATAATGAAAATTTCAATAAGAGTGATAATTTTTACAGATGTTAATTTTAATAATAATACTAATTTTAATAAAATTGCTATTTTTAAAAATAATAATACTTTTAGTAATAATGATAATAATAATAATACTAATAATAATAACAATAATAACTATACTAATAACAATTTTACTACTAATAAGAGTAACTTTAAGAATAATACCTTCTTATATATATAATTGATAACCAAAATCTTAAAGTTTAATCCTAAATCGATTATACATGACTTACATCCATGAAAGAAACATATTATCTTGATATTCATATCCATAGTTTATATATAATAAGTATAGCCATAATCATGAATATTATTATGTCGTTAATCACAATTTTAAATGCTTCATAGTGCTTTTTATATATATTTTCATACTTGAAACTATAATTATAACATGTCGTTTATTATCGTTAAACTTTTGATTCGCAAGAAAAATCATGATACCAAGAATTTAATGTAAATTTCGTCAATAATAATACTAACTATAATAATACTTATAATTCAATTACTTATAACAATAATAATCTTAACATTAACATTAATAATCATACTAATGGCAATAATAATAATAATAATAATAATAATAATAATAATAATAATAATAATAATAATAATAATAATAATAATAATAATAATAATAATAATAATAATAATAATAATAATAATAGCAATAAAATGATAATAATAATTAGGTAACTACCTTATTAACCATTGCTCCATATTAGTTTTTCTGAATATATTCCATCCTATATCTATATATGCTATATCCGTTTATTTCTAACTTCATCTTCTTCTTTTCAGTTCCAAATTCGACAAGGGGGTATCTCAATCATCAAAACAGAAATTCAATTACTTCAAAATAATAACAAATTAATATCAAATGTTTATATTACATGAAAATAACAAAAAAAAAATTAAAAGGATTGCAACCCAAAACAGAAGCTGCTGTTGCAGCTTAAAGGAAAAAAAAATTTAATGTTTTCAATTTTTTTTGAACATTTTGGATGATGGTTACAACATGAAATATGTTTTGATTACTTCCTATGAACCTTCCAAATCATCAATGTGACTTGAATCGTAACACATAGCTCGAATTCGATTGAAGAAATATGTTTGACTTTTTGTTTCAAAAACTTTGACTCGTAAATTCGTAATCAATACCTCAAATTGTGACATGAAACTTTACAGAAAGTTCAATCATATGAATCCTAACATAACTGCTATTTTAGATTTTGAAAATTCATTTGAATTCGAACTTTGGATTAAATGAGTCACGAACAGGGGTTTTTCAAGTTTTTTTTTCTCGGTTTAATTCATTTGGTACCAGATTTAAAATGGATAATTGATAGGAATTGTGGAATAATTGAATGATTTGGTGATTGTGTTGTAGTACTACCTGTCGACAATAATCACGATCAAGAGGAAAAAAATGAAAAGCAGACAATGACTTAAAACCATATTTGTTTGATTCTGATAAAGTTTATATGTAATTATTATTTATAATTAATAATTATATTAATAATATAAATCTTAATAATAATAATTATATTAATAATAATAACAATGAATAATAATGATAAAAAATGATAATAATCTTATTATTAATGTTAATAATAATAACATGTATTATTTTCTAATAAATATAACACTAATAATAATAATAATAATAATAATAATAATAATAATAATAATAATAATAATAATAATAATAATAATAATAATAATAATAATAATAATAATAATAATAATAATAATAATAATAATAATAATAATAATAATAATTATAATAATAACTATAAACTGAAAATGGTCATATTATTAAGGGTAATAAAATAATGATTTTAATGTTCAAGGTAATAATAATATATAATGATAATATAAGTAACATAAAGGATATAGCAAGTTATTTTTATTCAATTTCTCATTATATATATATATATATATATGTATTTTATATTTAGAAATAATAATGTTAGTAATACAAATATCAATACTATTATTAATATTAGTAATAATAATAAAAGTAATGATGTTAATATTAATATAACAGTTATATTAAGTTTAATGTATTACAATTTTATAAATTTGATCATATTTACTAATTATATAATTATATGATAACTTGTATTAAATATTTAATATTTATAGTTTACAATGTATAGTATCACTTATGTTTAGATTTCATATATATATATATATATATATATATATATATATATATATATATATATATATATATTCATTTTAATAGCAACTTAATTATTCTTTATTTTATTTGATATTTAATTCAAATTGATTAAAGTGTATTTCATTATTTCAAAATATTATATATACACTTATATTTATATTTATATCCATATATTTCTATATTTATTTATTTACATATTTATTTACACACAATATTTCGTGAATCGTTGGAAATGGTCGAAGTCAAATGAATCTATGTAAACAGTTCAAAAATTCTTAAGACTCAACTTTTCAAACCTTGCTTATCGTGTCGGAATCATAGTAAGATTAAGTTTAAATTTGGTCGAAAATTCCCGGGTCATCACAGTACCTACCCGTTAAAGAAATTTCGTCCTGAAATTTTAGTGTGGTCGTCATGGTTAACGATAATAATGTTTTCATGACGGATACAAGTTGATATATAGAGTTTTATCATCATAGAGTAATATGGATAAAACAATTCGATTATTAGAAGAGCATGAATGAAGCGATCACAAAATAGTGAAATGAGAAAGATAAGTTTCATCATACTTTTGACTAGTCATGGTTGAATTTAGAAAATAAGGTTCGTCTTAACTTTTGACGTCGTCTTGATTGAATTCCGGAATTCAAGGGATTTTAAGAAAAATTTTGAAATCTAAAAGATTTGATTCTTCGGCGAATAAGGGAATTAAGATCTCTATAATTAAATACGGTGATCTGCCTCGATTACTCTGTCTGATATTTCCATTATAAATTTACCTTTTCCGTTCCATTAGTTTCCACCACTTCTATACCTTCTTTCTCAGTTCATATATCCAAAAGATTATAATAATGCTTAATCCGATTCTAATCCTTGTTCTTATTCTGACTATCACAATGATCGTTCTTCTTTTCCAACTCCCACTGGAAGAATCTGTTTATTTCTACTATGCTCTAGGGATTATTATATTTATAATCCTCCCGTGTCTTTATATTGCTATACGCACTGATATCCACAGTTTGTAATTTCGGTGTTGTTGTTGGGCTTTATATTTTCCCTTATATATCGGAGCTTCATGCTCTTGTTTTCTCTTCCCGACTTTAAATCAAGCGAATAATGGTCCAGAATTCGTAGGTATGAAGTTTCAAATGAACATGACTAATGTTCTAAGAGAGAATT
The DNA here is from genome assembly GCF_046630445.1 of Rutidosis leptorrhynchoides. Taxonomy (NCBI): domain Eukaryota; kingdom Viridiplantae; phylum Streptophyta; class Magnoliopsida; order Asterales; family Asteraceae; genus Rutidosis; species Rutidosis leptorrhynchoides. The sequence goes on from NC_092334.1 coordinate 380,067,316, forward strand.
TGTAATAGCACGATCTTAATTGGTTAAATTACCAGAGTTCAAGAGAAAAGATAGAACTATCAAGATAATATGTTCTTGATATGTTCAGAAGTTAAGCAGAATGAAAGAGTTATGTAACATGGCACATGATGACGTTATGATCTGTGAATCATCACGTTCCATTAGAAACTCAGCATGACTTACTATAATATAATCACGTTGATCAAGTGTCATTATATTATACTAACTCATGCATCAGTTCCCAACATTACTTCAATAACATTCATATTTTAAGCTCGAAAGTTTACAGAATATAGAAACTAACAGTTTCTATATGATGTAACACTGATAGCACGAAGAGATTAATGATTTCAGATAAGAATAGTTATGAAAACATCTTCAGAAATATGGAGGATATTTATTATGAAAGATACGATGATATCTTGGAATTTCTAATATCGAAGGATGGTGGAGAAAATTTGTCCGCAAGAGTTTGGAGTCAGAAGCAAGGTATTCGCTAAAGATTTCATCAGAAACAGAATCATCAGGATTCTTAATGTACAAGTTTAGTCCTTGTGATTTGTTCAGAGTCTCCTTTATAGTTTGCTCAATCCATTTTTCCAGTACAAATTTTCCATTGAGTGTTTCCAACACTCCATTCTTTATCATTAAACTTTTGACTGTTAAGGTGTGACGACCCGGAAATTTCTGACTAAATTTAAACTTTATCTTTATATTATTCTGACACGATAAGCAATGTTTGTTAAGTTAAATCTCAAGGATTTTAAACTATGTTTATATATTCATTTAAACCTCGACCAAATTCCAATGATTCACGAACCATTAAATGAACATATATGAATATGTATGTATATGTGTATATGTTATAAATTGAAACTGTCAACAAAGTATTTAAAAGTATAATGCTTTATATGAACGTATTTGTTTCAATATGATTATCAATGAAATTAAAAAAAAATATGTATTAAATGATTGAATTATCAGAAACATTGAATTATGATTACAAGTCTCTGTTGAGAGGTCCACTATGATTTGAGAAATCTATTCCTCTTAACGATATTCGGAATAATTTGTAAAGCTATTTATAAATAAAAATAAAAGTGTCATTTACGAAAGTTAGACAAAAGCTAGTGGAGAATTGGTTTCCATAATATTCTATTAATCTATTTTCAAACGTACAAAAACGTTTTCAGTTTAAAAAGAACTTTATTATTAAAACGTATATAACTTTTATAAATATCTAGAATCACTTTTGACAACTCATTACTTAACCAGTATAATAAATATAACGATATTTATATTTTATTTCATTAAATATATATAACAATTTAAATTAATATTATATATATTTATACGCGTATTATACATACATAGTTTTTATACTTTTACTATACTTTAACTTTACCTTTACTTTACTTTTACTTTACTTTAACTTTAATAATTCACTTTAATAATTCATACTTTAATAATTCATACTTTAATAATTCACTTTAATAATTCATACTTTAATAATTCACTTTAATAATTCATACTTTAATAATTCACTTTAATAATTCAAAAATCTATTATAAATAGAATTCAATAGGTTTTATTATTTCATAGAAACTTGAAAATATATTTCTCTAAACTCTCTCAATCGATTTACATATATATATATATATATATATTTGCTCTGTATTATTTCAAGATATTATTAGTATACATAAAATATCATGACGGAGTGATGTCCGAGTGATTTCAAAATAGTTTTTTGAATGAGTCGAAGCTAAGGAAATTATGGGTTATAGCTATGGAGGTGATGGGTATGGTTCATGAGTATGCTCGTGAGGTCAATCTAGTGTTTATCATCTCCGTTGCGTCTACGTACTTTCCTGCAATATTGAATCTCAATATTGATACGTGAGCACTCATAACTTAACTTTTATATATCAATAGTGTATCCCTAACTAGTGCTCGAGTATATAGAATTATGCATGCTTGTACATTAGATATTGTCCTTAGATAGGTTTGTTGAATCCTGAATTAGATACATATGCTACTGAGATAGGGTATATAATATGCATGTCATTGGAAAGCTAGCGAAAAATTAAAAACTTTTCATTTAGATATCGAATGGTTTCGATGAACGGATTTGAAGTTATAGTCAACTGAATTTTAGTATTATTGTTAAAATGATTATTATTACTATCGTCGTTATTATTTTAATAGAAATATCATTGTTATTATAAAATATCATTATTACTATTATGTTAGTATTATCATTTTATCATAATAACATTTTTAGTAAATATAAATATTGTTATTTTTTTATAGAATAATAATAATTATTATTACAAAATAATACAACTTTTACTTATTATTATTATGATCAATATTATTTTATCAAATAAATAGGGGATACAAATATATTTTTCACCACGCGTAATATAATTACATTAATAATACTTACCACTATAGTTTTAAGATATTAAGTGAACTTTATAAATTTTACTACTTAAGATATATAAAAGTATATTTTATCATATATAAACGTTAATATAAATTTTTATTAATAAATGACTTTTATTATTATAAAATCTAATAAATATATTTAAATATATAAAACGACTATAGTTAAGTTATATAATAAACACGTATAAATTTTAGAAGTCATTTTGGGTCAAGTTGACTTTTGTTGACTTTTGCATATTAGTCTCGAGCATTAGGATTGTAGTACACTATGACTTGACCAAAAATTGTTAGACAAATATTGACCAACATATAAATATATATAATTAATATAGGTTCGTGAATCCGAGGCCAACCTTGCACTTGTTAAATGACGTTATATGTATTTTTACTACGAAATACAGTATGGTGAGTTTCATTTGCTCCCTTTTATATATATTTTTGGGACTGAGAATACATGCGCTGTTTTTTATAAATGTTTTACGAAATAGGCACAAGTACTAAAACTAATTCTATGTGGGTTTAAACCAGAAATATACCCTTAGCTTGGTAACATTAAACTACTTGTCTATGTACGGTAGGCGCGAATCCTAAAGATAGATCTATTGGGCCTGACAAACCCCATCCTGACTATGGGATGCTTTAGTACTTCGAGGTTATTTTAAACACACCTGATCTGGTGTACTTCAGAGGGTAAAACATGAACGTTAAGGCTTGTTACCGAGTGCCTACAACTTATAGAATACTTTTATACACTTGCGATTGTACATATATTTATAAACGAAAATCTTGTGGTCTATTAATATATTGAAATGATTGTTATGATAAACCTATGAACTCACCAACCTTTTGGTTGACACTTTAAAGCATGTTTATTCTCAGGTATTAAAGAAATCTTCCGCTGTGCATTAGCTCATTTTAAGGATATTACTTTTAGTCATTCATGGCATATTTTGAAAGACGTTGCATTCGCGTCATTGAGTTCATCAAGATTATTATTATGTCAATTATAGTTGGATGTATTATCAAATGGTGTGCATGCCGTCAACTTTCGTTGTAAAGAAAGTTTTTCTTTTAAAAACGAATGTAATGTTTGTAAAATGTATCATATAGAGGTCAAATACCTCGCGATGTAATCAACTATTGTGAATCGTTTATAATATATATGAACGGGTCCTTTCAGTTGGTATCAGAGCGGTGGTCTTAGCGAACCAGGTCTGCATTAGTGTGTCTAACTGATAGTCGTTAGGATGCATTAATGAGCCTGGACTTCGACTGTGTCTGCATGTCAAAAGTTTTGCTTATCATTTTTGTCGGAAATTGCCTGCTTATCATTCTTAGTCTAGACACGTCTTACTGCATTGATTGCATGAATAGTGTATAGACAAAATTCATATCTTAGCGTATCTGCTAATCCATATCTTAGCGTATCTGTTACTGTAAACTTTGCCTGACATATCCCGTAATTTCCTCCGTAATCTACGAAATCTTTTGCGCTATATATATAGATATTCTATGTAATTAGAATACCACCCTATAGCCGAAAAATCATTTCATATCGAAAAATTCTTTATTCAATCGAACGAAATGGAATTCGTCATTAGTTCAAGTCCCTCGAATTCCGATATGGAATCCCACTCAAGCTCCGAAAGCAGTGTGACCGGAATGGATCAACCAATTAGCCATCATCTATTCTGGATGAATTGGGGATAGGTTCGTAGCCTCCTCAATAATTGAAGACAAGAAGAAGGTGATCCCTTCCATCCACCACATTGCCCTCTTGGCAATGAACCTGAAGCACTTACCGGCGAACCGGTCCGAAACACCATTTTCTCTCTCATTTTCAGAGTATCTCGTCAAGATTATATACTACATCAAATTCTAGATTTTATTTATCCGTTCGTCCGAACCGACAATCACCCCGGTGTAATAGAAGAAGTCAACGAGCTTCGCGCTCGAGTAGTGGCTTTAGAAAATATGGTGCAAGGGTTACAAACACCAACAAATAACGAAGTATTAATTCATAATTTCAATTTTATTGAATAAATACTCCGTAAAAGTTATGTAATTTCTAAAGTTTTTAGGGATTATTCAGATCTAGTTTCAACCGTAAATCAAATGAGTTTAATTTAATATTAACTCATTAAATCTATGTTACATCTGAAGAAAATATGCACATATATATTTTCATAAAGACTGTAATAAAATTCTGTTGTACAAAATATTAATTGTGAATTTTTTTTAACGGGTAGGTAATACCCGAGAGATATATAAATTCACAATTAATATATTACATTTTTTGAATCTGATTAAGCAAATCATCAACTATACTCCCAAAATCTCACAACAATATACATTCTTGTATAGAAATCAAAGCAACCATTCTCACCCAAATTTGATTACGCATTCTGATTTTGACAAATCAAAATCCAAGTCATGATTTAACAGAAGAGATCACTCTTAGATTCCTACATCTTTCAAAGCTATACTTTGACTTCAAAACCGTGTTAGAACATCATATGTATATTAATGATTACAAACTGTGTTCAAACTCTCCGAAGTTTTCGAAGACACTTCAAACAATGAACAATCGAGATGATGATCCAACCACATATTACCCACATTTATGTACCTAAAAAGCTCTCGAAGCCAAAGTCATAGTTCGACGCGTATCCGTGTCAGACCCTTTGGCATTTATTAGCTAAAATGACTTTTCAATTCCTTTTCAAGGTAGACAGTTTTGTCACAGTTCCAGCAAGTCAACTTCGACTTTTCAGTCGGACTAGTCTTATTATAACCTCGATAGATACGTTGCCCTTTCGTCATCGTTACTGGGGACCTTTCATATCTCGCCACCTTAGCAATAAACTTACCAACAACTTCAATTATCTTTGACTTTTCGAAAAATCATTATATTTATTGAAATCACATCATTTACTCATTCGCATCTTGTAACGAGAATTGTCATATGAATCATCGAAAAATAGTAACCAGTATTTTGAAATCTCGCAGCATGTCTACGCCAACAGTTATATGTGTACGTAAAACGTCTATCTCCTAGACTTACATACTTTGAATGTGAAGTTCTGAAAAATATTTTGAACTGCAAACTAGTTCTTGAAATGCTGACGAAGCATCAATAACTGTAAACGATCTTAACAGTAAAAAGTTTGATGACAAAGAATAGTAAGGTGGAAAAGCTGAGAAAAAGAGAAGGTTTGGAACTGGAAAACGGATTGAACAGACTATGAAGGAGGCTGTGGATAAATCACAAAGACTAAATCTGCCTTCAAAGAATCCAAATGATTCAGTGCCTGCTAAAGTCATTAACGAATACCTTACTCTTTATTCTAAACCTTTACAGACAAATCTTCATCATCATCCATCAATATTAGAAATTCTAAGATATTATCATATCTTTCATTATAAATATCCGCGATATTTCTGAAGATATTTTCACAACTAATCTTATCTGAAGTCATTTCTCTCTTTGCGCTAAAGAAACTATTAGTTTCTATATTCTATAAACTTTCGAGTTTAAATTATGAATGTTTTGAAGTAGTGTTGGGAACTGAAGCATGAGTTAGTATAATATAATGACACTTGATCAACGTGATTATATTACAGTAAGTCATGCTGAGTTTCTAATGGGACATGACGATTCACAGACCATGCCGTCATCATGTTCCATGTTACACGACTCTTGTATTCTATTTAATCTCTAAAAATATCAAGAATATATTTTCTTGATGATTCGGTCTTTTCAGGGTATTCTGGTAAATTAACAAATCAAGATCGTGCCATTACCATTTCCTTCTTAGAACATTAACTATGTTCATTCTGAAATTCATATCTGCGAATACTGGACCATTACAAACGTTGCTTAATCGCAAGAAGAAGAAACGAAAGGACAAAACTCCAAAATAGAAATTGGAGTATAAATCGCAGCAAATAGAAGGGAGCATTAACTGTGGATGTCAATGATTATAGAAGACAAAAGCAGGGGCTTTGAAATATAAGGGAAGATATAAAACCCAACAACCACCCAAAAATTATAAACTGTATATATCGATGCATATAGCAATATAAAGACACGGAAGAACTAAAAACAACATAAAACCGAGAGTATAGTAGAAGTAAATAGATTCTTCCGGAGGCAGATGAAAAAGAAGAACGACAGATATGAAAGTGAGGAGTATATCGAGAATCAGTACTGGATGAAGCATATTGACAAATACTTTAAAATATGAGTTGAGGAAGAAAGAATAGACGGTGTGAGTTGTAAGAAAATGAAGGAGGTGGATTTATAGTGAAATACCCGACAGAGAAATCAAGATGGATTATCGTATTAATTCGAAGAGAATCATAATCTCCTTAATCACCGAAGCATCAAATCCAACATATATTACAAAGATTTTCTTTAAATTCGGAGATCAATTGTGATGACGTCAAATGATATGACGAATCACTATAATCTTATTTCCTTCATTTACGATAACTTCCCTCATACGCTTTGAGTAATCGAATTATTTTATCCATACTTCTTAGACATGATAAAACTTCATAATCGTCATAATAACATTCTCATTGTTAGCCATAACGACCTCTATCAAATTTCGGGGACGAAATTTCTTTAACGGGTAGGTACTGTGACGACCCAGAAATTTCCGACTAAATTTAAACTTTATCTTTATATTATTCTGACACGATAAGCAATGTTTGTTAAGTTAAATCTCAAGGATTTTAAACTATGTTTATACATTCATTTAAACCTCGACCAAATTCCAATGATTCACGAACCATTAAATGAACATATATGAATATGTATGTATATGTGTATATGTTATAAATTGAAAATGTCAACAAAGTATTTAAAAGTATAATGCTTTATATGAACGTATTTGTTTCAATATGATTATCAATGAAATTAAAAAAATATATATTAAATGATTGAATTATCAGAAACATTGAATTATGATTACAAGTCTCTGTTGAGAGGTCCACTATGATTTGAGAAATCTATTCCTCTTAACGATATTCGAAATAATTTGTAAAGCTATTTATAAATAAAAATAAAAGTGTCATTTACGAAAGTTAGACAAAAGCTAGTGGAGAATTGGTTTCCATAATATTCTATTAATCTATTTTCAAACGTACAAAAACGTTTTCAGTTTAAAAAGAACTTTATTATTAAAACGTATATAACTTTTATAAATATCTAGAATCACTTTTGACAACTCATTACTTAACCAGTATAATAAATATAACGATATTTATATTTTATTTCATTAAATATATATAACAATTTAAATTAATATTATATATATTTATACGCGTATTATACATACATAGTTTTTATACTTTTACTATACTTTAACTTTACCTTTACTTTACTTTTACTTTACTTTAACTTTAATAATTCACTTTAATAATTCATACTTTAATAATTCACTTTAATAATTCATACTTTAATAATTCACTTTAATAATTCATACTTTAATAATTCACTTTAATAATTCATACTTTAATAATTCACTTTAATAATTCAAAAATCTATTATAAATAGAATTCAATAGGTTTCATTATTTCATAGAAACTTGAAAATATATTTCTCTAAACTCTCTCAATCGATTTACATATATATATATATTTGCTCTGTATTATTTCAAGATATTATTAGTATACATAAAATATCACGACGGAGTGATGTCCGAGTGATTTCAAAATAGTTTTTTGAATGAGTCGAAGCTAAGGAAATTATGGGTTATAGCTATGGAGGTGATGGGTATGGTTCATGAGTATGCTCGTGAGGTCAATCTAGTGTTTATCATCTCCGTTGCGTCTACGTACTTTCCTGCAATATTGAATCTCAATATTGATACGTGAGCACTCATAACTTAACTTTTATATATCAATAGTGTATCCCTGACTAGTGCTCGAGTATATAGAATTATGCATGCTTGTACATTCGATATTGTCCTTAGATAGGTTTGTTGAATCCTGAATTAGATACATATGCTACTGAGATAGGGTATATGATATGCATGTCATTGGAAAGCTAGCGAAAAATTAAAAACTTTTCATTTAGATATCGAATGGTTTCGATGAACAGATTTGAAGTTATAGTCAACTGAATTTTAGTATTATTGTTAAAATGATTATTATTACTATCGTCGTTATTATTTTAATAGAAATATCATTGTTATTATAAAATATCATTATTACTATTATGTTAGTATTATCATTTTATCATAATAACATTTTTAGTAAATATAAATATTGTTATTTTTTTATAGAATAATAATAATTATTATTACAAAATAATACAACTTTTACTTATTATTATTATGATCAATATTATTTTATCAAATAAATAGGGGATACAAATATATTTTTCACCACGCGTAATATAATTACATTAATAATACTTACCACTATAGTTTTAAGATATTAAGTGAACTTTATAAATTTTACTACTTAAGATATATAAAAGTATATTTTATCATATATAAACGTTAATATAAATTTTTATTAATAAATGACTTTTATTATTATAAAATCTAATAAATATATTTAAATATATAAAACGACTATAGTTAAGTTATATAATAAACACGTATAAATTTTAGAAGTCATTTTGGGTCAAGTTGACTTTTGTTGACTTTTGCATATTAGTCTCGAGCATTAGGATTGTGGTACACTATGACTTGACCAAAAATTGTTAGACAAATATTGACCAACATATAAATATATATAATTAATATAGGTTCGTGAATTCGAGGCCAACCTTGCACTTGTTAAATGACGTTATATGTATTTTTACTACGAAATACAGTATGGTGAGTTTCATTTGCTCCCTTTTATATATATTTTTGGGACTGAGAATACATGCGCTGTTTTTTATAAATGTTTTACGAAATAGGCACAAGTACTAAAACTAATTCTATGTGGGTTTAAACCAGAAATATACCCTTAGCTTGGTAACATTAAACTACTTGTCTATGTACGGTAGGCGCGAATCCTAAAGATAGATCTATTGGGCCTGACAAACCCCATCCTGACTATGGGATGCTTTAGTACTTCGAGGTTATTTTAAATACACCTGATCTGGTGTACTTCAGAGGGTAAAACATGAATGTTAAGGCTTGTTACCGAGTGCCTACAACTTATAGAATACTTTTATACACTTGCGATTGTACATATATTTATAAACGAAAATCTTGTGGTCTATTAATATATTGAAATGATTGTTATGATAAACCTATGAACTCACCAACCTTTTGGTTGACACTTTAAAGCATGTTTATTCTCAGGTATTAAAGAAATCTTCCGCTGTGCATTAGCTCATTTTAAGGATATTACTTGGAGTCATTCATGGAATATTTTGAAAGACGTTGCATTCGAGTCATTGAGTTCATCAAGATTATTATTATGTCAATTATAGTTGGATGTATTATCAAATGGTGTGCATGCCGTCAACTTTCGTTGTAAAGAAAGTTTGTCTTTTAAAAACGAATGCAATGTTTGTAAAATGTATCATATAGAGGTCAAATACCTCGCGATGTAATCAACTATTTTGAATCGTTTATAATATATATGAACGGGTCCTTTCATAAGGCAGTCTTCAGTTTTCACTGTTTCATCAGCTTTTTCAAAGTTCAATGTATTGATTCGTAGGCTGAGTGTTTTTCCGAATTTTCAGAATGGAAGATCATAATTCTAAGAGGTAAATGTTATATTTATACATATAACTATTGATGTAGACATGCTGCGAGATTTCAAAATACTGATTGCTGATTCGCGGTAACTGGTACGGCAATTATCGTTACAAAATGTGGATGAGTATATGATAGGGTTTTAATGAACGAATATAATAGTTCTTCGGAGTGACTTAAGTTAATGAGTAATGAAGTTGCTGGTAAGTTTACTGCTAATGTGGTGGAATATAAAAGGTTCCCCGACAACGATGACGAAAGGCAGACTTATATATCAAGGCTATAATAAGGCTAATCCGAATGAAAGTCGAAGTTGACTTGCTGGAGTTGTGACAAAATTTGCTAATTTGTAAAGAGATTGCAAAGTTATTTTTGGTAATAACAATGCCAAAGGAGCTAGTACAGATATGTGTTAAACGTTTACCTAGGTTCCGAGTGTTTTCAGGTGCATAACTATATGCATCAATCTTTCCTTCCGTAGATGAAGTGCGATTGGTTCATCATCTCGATTGAGGTGTTTTCAAGAATCATGAAAGGTTTGAACGCAGATTGTAATCGTCAAGATACAAATGAGGTTTAAGATGAAATCAAGTGGTAAACTTGGAGAATTGTTTAGTTTCATATGTTATAATCAATATTTTAATTTATTTTAATTGTTCAATGTTGGTAGTCCTCAGTTGATAGTCCACAGTTAGTAATTCAATAATTCATATTTAGTTTAATATATAATATTCGAATTAATTAATACGTGTCGTGACCCGTGTACATGTCTCAGACTCTCACAACTCAAAGTATATATATTATTGTAGAATCAACCTTAACCCTGTATAGAGAACTCGATCATTACTGCATATAGAGTGTCTATGGTTATTCCAAATAATATATATATATATGTATATATATATATATGTATATATATATATGTATATATATATATATATATATATATATATATAGTTTACATGTCTCAGACTCGATCACAACTCAAAGTATATATATTATTGTAGAATCAACCTTAACCCTGTATAGAGAACTCGATCATTACTGCATATAGAGTGTCTATGGTTATTCCAAATAATATATATATATATATATATATATATATGTATATATATATATGTATATATATATGTATATATATATATATATATATATATATATATATATGCGTCGATATGATATGTCAAAACCTTGTATACGTGTCCCGATATTTAAAGTGCGTAAAATAAATAACAGAAATTAGATGACGATAAATAAAATTGCGAGAATATAAATTTTGATAAATAAATTGCGATAAATAAAATGTAATACAGAATTAACAGTTAGCTAGGAACAGTTAGCGTGGATTCTTAACAAAAATTTTCTCATAGTTAATTTGTTTGTTTCTAACAAATTTTATTTTGTCCAATGTTTTCTTCATTATGCCACTTGTTGGATTCTGATAGGTCAAAATCTAAATATGAAATTGAATGAAAATGGTTATTCTGTGATGAACGGATTCGTACTTCTGTGGTCATAAGTAGGATAGTAAATGACTATTGAATCAGATTCGAAGATTGTACAGTGTAACTTATTAATGTGAAATCTAAATATTTTTAGGGTATTACCTACCCGTTAAAATATTTTCGCCATTAACAGTTTGTACAAAAGAATTTTTAATTACAATCTTTATGAAAATATACTTACATATATATATTTTCCTCAGATGTAATCATGGATTTAATGAGTTAATATGATATTAAACTCATCTGATTTACGGCTAGAATTAGAGTACATAATCTCTAAAACATTAGAGATTACATAATCATCATGTCGAACGAAGATAAATAATGTAGAACGATACGTAGATTGATGATTATAATCGATGTACAGAATGAGATGTTGAGGCGTGTGTTATTGATGGTACGGGTGCCGTTACTGATGGTATTGTTGGTGTCGGTGATATTGCTGAAGCTGGTATGTTTTGCACCATATTTTCCAAGGCTACAACTCGGGCGCGAAGTTCGTTGACTTCTTATATTATTCCGGGATGATTGTCGGTTGGAATGAGCGGATGAATAAGGTTTTGAATTTGAGATAGTATATAATCATCGCGAGATATTCGGGTAATGAGGGCGAAAATAGTATTTCGGATTGGTTCGCCGGTGAATGCTTCAGGTTCTTCGTCAAGAGGGCAATGTGGTGGATGGAAAGGATCGCCTTCTTCGCATCTCCATTGATTAAGTCGACTACGAACCCATCAGATGAATTGGAGATGGCTGATTGGTTGATTCATTCTGGTGACGCTGCTTCCGGAGCTTAGGTGAATATCCATATCGGAATAGCTGTCGGAATCTGAGGAATTCGAACAGGTTGAGGGATTCATCTCGTACAATCAGATGAAGGATTTTCGATAAGAAATAGATTATATGATGTATATTAGTACCCTGTAATACATAATTTACATATGCATATATAATACTAAAATCTCGTAAGTTACGGAGGAATCTACGGAAGCTGTCAGGCAAAGGTAACAATAACGGATACGCTAAGATATGAATTTATCTATACACTGTCTATGCAATAGAGGCAGTAAGATGTGTCTAGACTTTAAGAATGATAAGCAAATAATTTTTGACACTAAATGATAAGCAAAACTTTTGACATGCAAACACGGTCGAAGTCCAGACCCACTAATGCATCTAAAAAACTATCAGTTAGACACACTAATACAAGACCTGGTTCACTAAGACCACCGCTCTGATACCAACTGAAGTGACCCGTCCTAATCCATCTGGACGAATACATTACATTTGGTTACATCGCGAGGTACTTGACCTCTATATGATACATTTTACAAACATTGCATTCGTTTTTAAAAGACAAACTCTCATTTCATCGAAAGTTGACGGCATGCATACCATTTCATAATATATCCAACTATAATTGACTTAATAATAATCTTGATGAACTCAATGACTCGAATGCAACGTCTTTTGAAATATGTCATGAATGACTCCAAGTAATATCTCTAAAATGAGCAAATGCACAGCGGAAGATTTCTTTCATACCTGAGAATAAACATGCTTTAAAGTGTCAACCAAAAGGTTGGTGAGTTCATTAGTTTATCATAAATAATCATTTCATTATTTTAATAGACCACAAGATTTCATACTTCTATTTCTCATAAATATACGTCCCATGCATAGAGACAAAAATATCATTCATATGGATTGAACACCTGGTAACCGACATTAACAAGATGCATATAAGAATATCCCCTATCATTCCGGGAAATCCTTCGGACATGACAAAAACAACATCGAAGTACTAAAGCATCCGGTACTTTGGATGGGGTTCGTTAGGCCCAATAGAGCTATCTTTAGGATTCGCGTCAATTAGTAGATCGGTTTACTAATTCTTAGGTTACCAAGCAAAAGGGGCATATTCGGCTTCGATCATTCAACCATATAATGTAGTTTCAATTACTTGTGTCTATTTCATAAAACATTTATAAAAATTTAGCATGTATTCTCAGCCCAAAAATATAAAGGGTAAAAAGACAAATGAAACTCACCTAATGTATTCTGTAGTAAAAATACATATGACTATATTGAACAACTGAACAATGCAGGATTGGCCTCGGATTCACGAACCTATATCATTCATATATGTATTAATACATATTCTTGAAATCGAACAAATATTTATATTCATATATATATTATTATATTTAATAGTTTATAGGTTTTGTTTATTAATTAAGTATATCTAATTTTATATATATCTTAGATGAATAATTAAAATATTATTATAAACATAATAATATTGTGATGTTATGTATATTAAATATGTTTTTATGTAACTAATATTTATTTGATAAAAGTTATATTAATAATAATTAAAGAGTTTGTATTTCTATAATAATAGTAATAGTAATTACTTTTTAGTGATAGTAATTATAGTCATGATAGTAATAATGTTAATAATAATGATAATAGTAATAATGATAATTTCAATAAGAGTGATAATTTTTACAGATGTTAATTTTAATGAAAATATTAATTTTAATAAAAATGCTATTTTTAAAAATAATAATACTTTTAGTAATAATGATAGTAATAATAATACTAATAATAATAATAACTATACTAATAACAATTTTACTACTAATAAGAGTAACTTTAATAATAATACATTCTTATATATATAATTGATAACCAAAATCTTAAAGTTTAATCCTAAATCGATTATACATGACTTACATCCATGAAAGAAACATATTATCTTGATATTCATATCCATAGTTTATATATAATAAGTATAGCCATAATCATGAATATTATCATGTCGTTAATCATATTTTTAAATGCTTCATAGTGCTTTTTATATATATTTTCATACTTGAAACTATACTTATAACATGTTGTTTATTATCGTTAAACTTTTGATTCGCAAGCAAAATCATGATACCATGAATTTAATGTAAATTTCATCAATAATAATACTAACTATAATAATACTTATAATTCAATTACTTATAACAATAATAATCTTAACATTAACATTAATAATCATACTAATGGCGATAATAATAATAATAATAATAATAATAATAATAATAATAATAATAATAATAATAATAATAATAATAATAATAATAATAATAATAATAATAATAATAATAATAGTAGTAGTAGAAATAAAATGATAATAATAATTAGGTAACTACCTTATTAAGCTTTATAAAAAAATATGCCACGAGCTGGGCTCGAACCCGCGACCTCCCGTTCACAAACACACCCCATTAACCATTACTCCATATTAGTTTTTCTGAATATATTCCATCCTATATCTATATATGCATAATCCTTTATTTCTAACATCATCTTCTTCTTTTCAGTTCCAAATTCGACCAGGGGGTATCTCAATCATCAAAAAAGAAATTCAGTTACTTCAAAATAATAACAAATTAATATCAAATGTTTATATTACATGAAAATAACAAAAAAAAAATTAAAAGGATTGCAACCCAAAACAGAAGCTGCTGTCGCAGCTTAAAGGAAAAAAAAATAATGTTTTCAATTTTTTTTGAACGTTTTGGATGATGGTTACAACATGAAATATGTTTTGATTACTTCCTATGAACCTTCCAAATCATCAATGTGGCTTGAATCGTAACACATAGCTCGAATTCGATTGAAGAAAAATGTTTGACTTTTTGTTTCAAAAACTTTGACTCGTAAATTCGTAATCAATACCTCGATTTGTGACCTGAAACTTTACAGAAAGTTCAATCATATGAATCCTAACATAACTGATATTTTAGATTTTGAAAATTCGTTTGATTTCGAACTTTGGATTAAATGAGTCACGAACAGGGGTTTTTCAAGTTTTTTTTTCTCGGTTTAATTCATTTGGTACCAGATTTAAAATGGATAATTGATAGGAATTGTGGAATAATTGAATGATTTGGTGATTGTGTTGTAATACTACCTGTCGACAATAATCACGATCAAGAAGAAAAAAATGAAAAGCGGACAATGACTTAAAACCATATTTGTTTGATTCTGATAAAGTTTATATGTAATTATTATTTATAATTAATAATTATATTAATAATATAAATCTTAATAATAATAATTATATTAATAATAATAACAATGAATAATAATGATAAAAAAATGATAATAATCTTATTATTAATGTTAATAATAATAACATGTATTATTTTCTAATAAATATAACACTAATAATAATAATAATAATAATAATAATAATAATAATAATTATAATAATAACTATAAACTGAAAATGGTCATATTATTAAGGGTAAAAAAATAATGATTTTTAATGTTCAAGGTATTAATAATATATAATGATAATACAAGTAACATAAAGGATATAGCAAGTTATTTTTATTCAATTTCTCATTATATATATATATGTATATATATATATATATATATATATATATATATATATGTACTTTATATTTAGAAATAATAATGTTAGTAATAAAAATATCAATACTATTATTAATATTAGTTATAATAATGAAAGTAATGATGTTAATATTAATATAACAGTTATATTAAGTTTAATGTATTACAATTTTATAAATTTGATCATATTTACTAATTATATAATTATATGATAACTTGTATTAAATATTTAATATTTATAGTTTACAATGTATAATATCACTTATGTTTAGATTTCACATATATATATATATATATATATATATATATATATATATATATATATATATATATATATATATATATATATATATATATATATATATATATATATATATATATATATATATATATATATATATATATATATATATATATATATATATATATATATATTCATTTTAATAGCAACTTAATTATTCTGTATTTTATTTTATATTTAATTCAAATTAATTAAAGTGTATTTCATTATTTCAAAATATTATATATACACTTATATTTATATCTATATATTTCTATATTTATTTATTTACATATTTAGTTACACGCAATGGTTCGTGAATCGTTGGAAATGGTCGAAGTCAAATGAATCTATGTAAACAGTTCAAAAATTCTTAAGACTCAAATTTTCAAACCTTGCTTATCGTGTCGGAATCATAGTAAGATTAAGTTTAAATTTGGTCAGAAATTCCCGGGTCATCACATATTATGTCTTGATTTTGCAATAATTACATGTTTAAGGGGTATGCTCATGATTTTAGGGTTTGTGATGATTAAATCCGAAATTAGGGTAGTTAATTCAAGATATTGAGTTTGTTTTTGATGTTTATGAAGCTTGTGAAGTGTTTAATTGTTGTTGATGATATAGATGTTAATTTGGCCGGGTCATAAATTGAATTTTAGTGAATTTCTAGCATGCTTTGAATTGTGATGTTCTTATGAAAGATGTATGCTAGTTTCTCACATGTTTAAGCCTATTGAAGTGGATTGATGGTATGGAATGCTATAATGTAGTTGCGTTATGTGAAGATTATGGTCATTTTAAACTAAATTGTGATACTTGTGCTATGATTGTACTGAATATCATTAGAAAGCAAGATTAAAGGTCATGACCTATGAACGCAACATGTTTGAGTCCTAAGTTGATGCCTAATTGTGAATTTTGTGAACCACATTTTTGTGAGAGTGTATTTGCTAGTTTAGGGTGACTTTGGTTGACTGTGATCAATTATTCTAAACATACGCTTTTGCTTATATCAATCACAATGCTTATGAACTTTGAATGGAATGACTAATTCCCCTTGCTACTCGGTTATTTTTTTGGCTAACATTAACACAGCGGTTTCTATGTTCTTTGGTTTGGTGTTATTATGTTTTGCAGGGACAATCTAGCAGAGGTGGACAACCGAAAAGAGGCAGAACATCAAGAAACGTTCCACCCCCACTACCGGTTCAACAACATTCATCATCATCATCTGGCGAAGAAGAAAACGCTCAAAATAATCCAATAGTATGGTTAGAACATCTTCGGGACAATGATGATTACGGGGAAACTTTTTCTCGAATTACCCGTAGGCCAATTAACGCTACATGGTATTTAGATTGGGCTCCTTTAATTGAGGCGGGTATGCATGCCCATGTCACTCGTTTGTTAGCTATACCATATAATAACATATTGACCTATGCATGGGAACAAATTTTTAGTCTACACGATCAAGTGTTTCCTGTGCTATGTAAAGAATTTTACTCAACTTTCCGATTCAATAATGTTCGCGATCCACTATCGGATGCTTTCTTTAGATTCCGACTAGGGGGTGATGAAAGAAGTTTGAGTAGTTTTGGGTTATGTAGAGTTTTGGGTATTTTTAACGAGCTTACTGACGCACAATTAAGGCAATATTTGATAACCTCAGAATATCATGGGAGAGTGGGTTTTAATGAACAATCCTTTTGGAGAAGGATTGGGGGACCAAATGCTTCTAGCCCGTTCAAATCAAGCAGACACAGGTATACTGAAATAGCAACCCCTGACGATAAGCTACTCCATCGACTTATCGCATGTACCTTTAATGCGAGAGTCGAAGGACATGAAAAGGTAAAATCTCTGGATCTATGGATAATGGATCAAATAAAACGGGGTTGTCACACCGATATACCGGGGTTAATTAGGAACTATTTGCTGGGTATCGCTACGGATGCACGAAGAGACAAACCGCTTCTAGGGGGCCACTACATTACGCGGATTACTCGTCACTTTAATATTGATCTTAATCGCCTGATAGAATGTGACCATGCAATGAAACCCTTAAAAAAGGTTTCTTATGTTAACGCTGAGATTTTGATGTACGACACAAATAGGCGTTTGGTACCTTTTGTGGCAGGTGGCACGAGTGGTAGTGGAGAAAATGTTCAACAGGAACAACAAGAGGAAGAGGAAGCAGAAATGGAAGCCCAGACAAATGTTCAAAATCAAGGTCCTTGGTATTCGTCTCAATCTGGTTGGGATGATTTGGTCAATAGTATGAACAACATGAGGGTGAGTCAGTAAGGAATGGAGCAACGCCAGATTGCTCAAGTACATAATCAGGGATGGAACAGTTATAGTATTGATTAGAATAACCATAACACCGAGTTATATTTTTCCAACCCCAATCAGTACTATGGGACAACACGTCTGACACCCCAATACTACACTGATCCTCAGAACTCACCTCCGCCTTACCCAATTTATAATACTAACAATGCGATGCAGGATGCCAGGAACTGATTTAAGCAAGAATACCCGCAGGGACGCCGAAGTAGAGATGGCTCAGAAAACTACTTTTGGCCTTACGATAACTGAAGGCCTGCGAGCCTATGATCCTTTTGTTACATTTTCAAATAATCTATCTATTTGTTATGGTGTGTATTAAAACAATATTGGTTTGTATTTTTAAACTAATTGTGTGGTTTGATAATGGTTGTGGTTGAAAAACACCGTTATTTTTGTTATTATTTGTGTGGTTTGTATTTTTTGCAGCGTGGTTGAACTTCAAAAACTGGCATTAAGTTCAGCAACATTTGATATTATGATGTATGTATGTTGATAATCGAGGAATGGACGATGCTCTTATGCTGGCAGTAAGTTCAGCGGAATTCGTCTACATGTTCCACGATTTACAGGTTAAAAATTTGAAAATTTCTACAATCACCCTATCACTTTGCCCTCTAAATTTAATCCTTTTTATGATTTCATGCAATGAGGGCCTTGCATGATCTCAAGTGTGGGGTGGGAGATAGAAATTCATCGGGAATTCGTTGTACAAAAATTAAGGTGTTTATGATTAAAATTTTAAAATTTTCAGGTAGCCTTAGAAACGAAAATTGTCCAAAACCATTTTTACATACATTGTGTTCTAAAACTAGAAAAGAAATGTTGAGTTATGTTTTAAATTATTAATAGTCTTTGAAGTTGTACTATCATTCAATTATTTGAATGAAAATCCTACTAGTTTAGTAAAGCTAACTTGTAGTTCACTTGTACCAAAACGAGTGTAAACCGTGAGAGAGCAGTGATTGCATAGCGTGGTCAGAAACCGGACCTCGCGCCAGATCGAAAACTAAAACAGGACGATCCTCGTTGTTTCTCCTAACAAGGACAATGTTGTGTCCGACCACTTTATTATTATCCATAGGATGTATCCATTCCATCCTCAAGGAAGTAAAGTCTTCCGAATGACACACTTGCTGATTTAATTCAAAAGATGTAGTCCGGACCAGTTGTAGGGTGACGAAAAATCTTGGAAAGTCATTGCTAAAATCGACTGGAAATCTACCAGGCCTCAACGTCAAACAGGGAAACTGGTAGTCAAAGCTTATCTCAATGAGGGAGATTTGCTGGCCAAATGGGAAGCGCACCATGATACACAAAATGTCAGTGATTGATCAGATTCCCAGTGGATAACCTCCGGAAAGGTAAGATATCAGCTTTTAAGCCTGATGAACCTCAATTTTTATGGTTGACTTAACGGATTAGATGATTACCTCATTGATTATCGATGATATCTGGACGTAATGTGTATCCTCCTAAACGCATTATTTTCTTACCAACATCTAGCGATGTTAGGTACTGTGGGAGGGATTGGCTTGACCAATAGCGGGAAACCCGCACTCATTTTCCAAAATTCAGAAAATCCAACAAAAAATCGGAAAACGTGCCTAGTGTAAAAACTAGCATTATATTTTCAAAAAAAAAACATAAAACGTTTTCATAAGGTCCTGATTTCCGTAGGATCAAATTTTTCGGATACTTGGCTCTAAACTCCCAAAAATGTGTGCGTGTGTTCTCATTGTGTATATAGCTTGAGTGTGATTACAATAAAGATGTGTTATACTTAAAGCGTGTGTTTCATATAGAGTGAGTTTGCGTTTCAAATAACGTGCGTGTTTCATGTGTTTCGCGTGACTTGTGTGATGTGTTTACTCTATATTGTGTAAGTGTGTTTGATAGTTTTCTACTTTGTAAGATTGAATTGCTTGAGGACAATCAAGGTTTAAGTGTGGGGTGTTTTGATATTACTCAATTACATCATATATATATATATATATATATATATATATATATATATATATATATATATATATATATATATATATATATATATATATATGTATATATCTCACAATATCGTGTGAAATACTCTTGAATCAAGGATAGTTAAGGCGGTTTTTACAAGTAATACACAAAGGTATGAAAAGTGTATCGGAAAGTGGTTTATAAAGAGTTTTGGTGAATTATAACCATTCTATAAGTTGTGATTTCATCATAGTTGATTCCGATACAATTTATGGTCAAATTAGCGCTCTAAAACGATAAAACAAGGCTGCAGATATGTTGGACGCCATCCAAAATGATTGGGACGCCGTCCAAATGAAGGGAGATTTGGAAAAAACGAGACAGTGAAATTCAGCACAACTGGACGCCGTCCAGATTTCTGGATGCCGTCTAGCCCTTCACAACTGGACGCCGTCCAGAAATCTGGACGCCATCCAGGCCTTTACAACTGGACGCCGTTCAGAAATCTGGACGCCGTCCAGAAGTAGGTGTCAGCCTACTTTTGCTTTTTGACCAACTTTAACTGCTTTAAAACCAAATAATTGAGAGGGATACGAGCATATACGAACCAGAGGAGTTCTGAGACCATTTTAGGAGCAAAATTGGAGAATTCCAAGCTCTTTAAAGAGGCTTAAACATCCAAAAATCAAGATTCAACACCTTCTCCATTCAAGATTCATTCTCTATTAGGTTGATTTCTTGTTCTTCACAATGACTTCTACTTATCAATTGATTGTTATTTTGTTTGTTAATATGATTGTTGGCTAAACTCTATAATGTTTGTCTAGATTAATAACTGAGGTATTGGATGTAATCTTATTGATTGAATGTATCATGTGTGATAGATTAAAGCTTGAATTTAAGAACCATGCTTATTGATGTTAAATCATTTGTATCTAGTTAATTGATATGTTGTTGATAAAGAGAACTCTTGTTGATGTATTATATTGATTTACAATCAACTTGTCTAAGATTGATTGTTTACTAAACCGGACCAAGGGGGTAAATTAGATCAAAATGATTAGACGATATAGGCATGAATTGTGTAGAGCGAACACAAAAGACAATTGGTATTCAAGTCTTTGATCTAGCTAATCAACTAGTCAAAAACGAAAAGGTCTAGATGATAGGGAACCCTCCACTTAGTAATTATAGTTTGAGTACTTGCTAAAGAGAACTCTTGGCAAGTCAATTTGGGTGATTAGCATATATGTCATAGTTATTTGGTTACAAACATGAGAACTATAGAGAAAAGGGAACCCTTGATCTTGTAATCGAGTTTGCGTGTTTACTAAGAGAACTCTTGGTAAATCTATTAGGTAACTTACACACATATTCATTCAATCGGGTCTTAACTATATAACTTACATCCAATACCGAGGGTAAAATATCTAGATGAACATTTCGTATCTTTGATCTTAATCAAACTATCTTATTTGCTTTCTTTGCACTTGTTTTCATTATATAAACTTAAAAGATCAAAAATATTGTTTTTACTTTTAATCTTCTCTGATTTGGCTAAATCGTTAAATAGCCACAAAAACATAATATCTTGTACCTTTAAGTTTCATTTACTTAGTAATCATAATATAGTTTCTAATTCTAGTTTAACTAATATAACTGTCCTTGGAACGATACACGGAACTAAACCATTATTTATACTACTACACGATCGGGTACACTGCCCGTTAGTGTGTAACAATTTTTAATCGGTATTTTTCCATACTATTTCATATAACAATTCATATACCACGTTTTGCACATCACTCTGCTTTGTTAATATCTAAATAGGAGTGTCTTCCTCCCTGCGTAAAAACATTATAATTTGACATACGCCTCCAGAAGGCGTCAGCGTCAAAATTTTTATCTACCCTCTCACCATGATAAATCAAATTTGTACAATCAGGTAGTAGTAATTCAGCGGGAGTATAAACCTGTAAAGCCATGGCCATGTCCAGCATGGACATCTTATACATCCTACGGCCAAGTAAAAATCTAAGAAAACTCTTATCGTCTAACCTATCTACATCCTTATTAAAATTTATAGAACTCATAAGCTCAACACACCACTCTTTATATACAGGCCTATGAGTGGTAAATAAACATTCCCAATCGGGAAAAGAAGAGCTACCATATCTTTGGATTAGTAGCAGTCTAACTGGGTTAGCTAGTTGGACCCTTTCCAAAGGCTCCCAATCGGTCATAACCCGTCCTTAACCATAAGAACGCGTTAGATAACGTATGATTTCATTGCGAGGTATTGACCTCTATATGAGACATTTTTGAAAGAAAACTGCATATATTATACATTACAAACCATAACCATTATTTTTGTTACAAGCTTAAGACAATAAAAAGAAGATTAACGTTTAGCGATAATCTTCGACTTACAAACTTTACAAATGATGACAACAACACGGTTTCTAGTATATTTTACAATACAACATCTCGGATATGCAGTTTTATTTTTGACACAAACATGCGTACGCAAGATCCTGGTTAGATCCAACATGATGCAGCGGAAGCTTTAGAAATCACCTGAGAATAGACATGTTTTAAAAGGTCAACATAAAGTTGGTGAGATATAGGTTTAATGCCGGCAGCAATATATATATAGACCACAAGATTTCGTATATAAACAGTTTAATAAAAGTATTCTAAGTGGTTGAGCACTTGATAACCATACTTAACATTTTCACGTCGCATATTCCCTTTAATATGAAATCTTACTACACCGTACCAAGTGTAGTCACAAAACGAAGTACTGTGCAACCGTTGAATACTGGTCGTCCAGTCCGGTTGAGGTTGTCAGGCCCGATAGATCTATCAACAGGATTCGCGTTTACAATACCGCTGTAAATATTAGTTACCAAGCTACAGGGAAGTATGCCAGTGGTACAACTCAACGTAGAATATATTTTTCAGTTACTTGTGTCCATATCGTAAAACATAAAATACATGTATTCTCATCCCGAAATATTTAGAGTTTAAAAGTGGGACTATATACTCACTTTCGTCTTGAAGATATATATATAATTTGACTTGGTCTCCGGTTGATATCACGAACCTATCCATATATAATATATCAATACCTTTTCTTTTTTAAACAAACGTCACATATATATACTTGTTATACTTTTAATACTTTGAATAATTCCTTAGTCCGTAGTTAGCAGTTCGTTGTTAGTAATTCAATTTTAATGGTTCATTTTTAGATGTTTAATATACCCGCAATGAAATAAATAAAACCCCCAACGAAATAAATAAAACCCCATCGTATATGTATTGGTCGAGATTAATCTTGACCCATGGTACCGGTGTTGTCAAATGACGTGTTGCGTACAATCATGGGATCTTATGATTAATCTTCTCGTGTTGCTTACGGGTGATCCTGAACCATATGAAATTGAATTATGAGTACATATATATAAAATATCATGTTATCTTGGAAGTATGTGATTTTATGTAAATTTTTCCAATGAATCCCGAAGTTGAAAATGTCTAGGATAGCCAATTTTGTTTCGGTCATAGTTTCTTCGTTACAAGTCCGTTTTCGTTGATTCAAATTGCCATCTTCTTGGATCGAGTTCTTCTTTAAGACTATGAACTGTAAATACCTTGGTTTGTATTCAAAATCATACGGCATAAGTGAAAGTTTAGTGAAACATATGAAGTTAAACATTTTGTTACAACAAAATCATTTAATGACCATTTTTCCAAAAATACTTATACTTTGAAAAACCAAGTTTTACCTTGTTAAATTAACATATAAATAAGTTATGTTACATGTCTTGAAGTATTTTAAAAGTTAAGTTAGAAGGATCTATTTAGTTTGCAAACAAGTTTGAAAACATTCAAACTATGTTCTTGTTGTTAAACTTTTGTACCACAAAATAAGATAGCTATATATATATGAATCGAATAAGGTTATGAACATAGATTCTACCTCAAGTTCCTTGGATAAGTTTGCTGTAAAAGAGGAGTAAGAAGCTAGAATCAAAAGGGTGATAGAAGTGGATGAAAGATTGGAAGTAAGTTGGTGTTCTTGGAGGGTTTTCTTGAAGTGTTTTTGTATGGTTTTCTTATGGTGTTTTAGTATGGTTTTTGAAGCTAGATCTTTATGGAACTTTGCTGGATTGTTATGGAGTTTAGAGAGTAAGAAAGAGTGTGTGTTTTTAGTTAAGAGATTGAAGTAAAAATGAATCAAAAATGATGATACATATATACTCCTAAAAATGTGATCTTTAAGGATAACATGACAAAATTTTAGTTTGTATTTTTGTAATTAGTCTTGCAATGATTCAAAAGTAATTACCTTATACATAAGGCATGAATAAGGGCTGGTTAGGTGGTGATTTGATGTGTATATACCAATAGTAAATACGTATAGGAGCTTGGTATGATACGAGTACAAATACTCTAGGTATACGTATAGAAATTTTGTGAAAAATGGAATGAGGATTCAAATATAGCTATCTTTTGTGAATACACTTATATGATTTTATGTATTTAAGTTCTTAAAAGTGTTTAAATACATTACTTATACAATATATGTATAAACATTATATGTCTTAAGTATTTATGTCAAATAACGTTACGTATAGTTATCGTTTTGAAAACTTAAGTTAGTAGTTTCAAAATACACATATAACTTGTTGTTATTAATATAAAATGAGGTATTAAAACATTCCTTAATCATGTTAAATATGTATATATACATATATATACTCAAACGTATAATTATCACATATTGTATGGTTCGTGATATCATCGGTCAAACTAGACGGTCAAACGTTGTGTAAAACTCTTTTCGGAAATATCAGTCTCGACAATTTGGATTGCTTATCATGTTGGCAAGGTTTAATTTATGTAAATATTAATCTTATAAGCATAGAATGATCGAAAAAGTGCGGGTCGTTACATTACCTCCCCGTTAAATAAATTTCGTCCCGAAATTTTAAAATTGTACCTATTTTGCGTCATCGAGAAACAAGTGTGGATACTTTTGCTTCATCTGATCCTCTCGTTCCCAAGTAAACTCAGGACCTCTTCGAGCATTCCAACGAACCTTAACGATCGGTATGTTGCTCTGCTTGAGCTGTTTAACTTCACGGTCCATGATTTCGATTGGTTCTTCGATGAATTGTAGTTTCTCATCGACATAGATTTCTTCAAGAGGAATGGTGAGATCTTCCTTTGCAAGACACTTCTTAAGGTTCGAGACGTGAAAGGTATTATGTACTCCGGCGAGTTGTTGCGGTAACTCGAGTCGATAAGCTACCGGTCCAATGCGTTCGATGATCTTAAACGGGCCTACGTACCTTGGGTTCAGTTTACCCCTTTTTCCAAAACGTATCACACCTTTCCAAGGTGACACCTTTAGCATAACCATGTCCCCGACCTGAAACTCTAATGGTTTCCTTCGGACATCGGCGTAGCTCTTTTGGCGACTGCGGGCTGTTTTTAATCTCTCCTTGATTTGCACTATCTTCTCAGTCGTTTCATGTATGATCTCGGGACCAGTTAATTGTCGATCTCCTACTTCATTCCAACAGATAGGAGATCTACACTTCCTTCCGTACAATGCTTCGAATGGCGCAGCTCCAATGCTCGCATGATAACTATTATTATACGAGAATTCTGCTAACGGTAGATATTTATCCCATCCGTTTCCAAAATCGATCACACATGCCCTGAGCATGTCTTCGAGAGTCTGAATCGTTCTCTCACTCTGTCCATCGGTTTGTGGATGATATGCGGTACTCATATCCAAACGAGTTCCTAGTGCCTCCTGTAGTGATTGCCAAAACTTTGAGGTAAATCTACTATCACGATCGGATATAATGGAAATAGGTATTCCATGCCTTGAAACAACTTCCTTTATATACAATCGTAATAGTTTCTCCATTCTATCCGTTTCCTTTATAGGCAAGAAATGTGCAGACTTGGTGAGACGATCAACAATCACCCAAATGGTGTCGTATCCCCAGGCAGTCTTTGGTAACTTTGTGATGAAATCCATGGTAATACCATCCCATTTCCATTCTGGGATTTCTGGTTGTTGAAGTAACCCTGACGGCTTTTGATGTTCTGCTTTGACTTTAGAACAAGTTAAACACTCCCCAACATATGTTGCAACGTCGGTCTTTAAATTAGGCCACCAATAACGTGTCTTAAGATCTTGATACATCTTTCCAACTCCAGGATGTATCGAGTATCTTGTCTTATGTGCCTCGTTCAATATCAACTTCCTTAATCCACCCAACTTCGGTACCCAAATACGATTTGCAAAATACCGAATTCCATCTTCCCGTACAACAAGTTGTTTCTCCTACTTTTTCATTATTTCATTCTTTATGTTTTCTTCATTGAGTGCTTCTCGTTGAACTTCTTTGATTTGTGAGTTGAGATTCATACGAATTTTTATGTTCATTGCTCGAACTCGAATTGGTTCTCGTTCTTTTCTGCTTAAAGCATCAGCCACCACATTCGCCTTCCCGGGATGATAACGAATTTCACAATCATAGTCGTTTATTAACTCGACCCACCTACGTTGCCTCATGTTCAATTGTTTCTGATCAAAAATATGTTGAAGGCTTTTATGATCAGTAAACACAGTGAATTTAACCCCATACAAGTAGTGTCTCCACATCTTCAATGCAAACACGACTGCTCCCAATTCTAGATCATGCGTCGTATAATTTCGCTCGTGAATCTTCAATTGTCGGGATGCAAATGCAATAACTTTCTTCCGTTGCATAAGAACACAACCAAAACCTTGTCGCGAAGCGTCACAATATATTTCAAAATCATCGTTCCCTTCTGGTAACGATAAAATAGGCGCCGTAGTCAACTTCTTTTTCAGTAATTGAAATGCACTCTCCTGCTCAGAAGTCCATTCATATTTCTTCCCTTTTTGCGTTAACGCTGTCAACGGCTTAGCTATTCGGGAAAAATCTTGAATAAACCTTCTATAATAACCGGCTAAACCCAAAAATTGGCGTATCTGTGTTGGTGTCTTAGGAGTCTCCCATTTTTCAATAGCTTCAGTTTTTGCTGGATCAACCTGAATTCCTTCGCTATTAACAACGTGACCAAGAAATTGCACTTCTTTCAACCAGAAAGCACACTTAGAAAATTTAGCATAAAGTTGTTCTTTTCTCAACAACTCCAGTATCAACCTTAAATGCTCTTCATGCTCTTGCTCACTCTTGGAATAGATAAGAATATCATCAATGAAAACGATAACAAACTGATCTAAATACGGACTACAAACTCGATTCATGAGGTCCATGAATACAGCTGGCGCATTCGTCAATCCAAACGGCATGACCAAAAATTCGTAATGACCATAACGTGTCCGAAAAGCAGTTTTCGGAATATCCTCTTCTTTGACGCGTAGTTGATGATAGCCCGATCTTAAGTCGATTTTTGAATAAACACATGATCCTTGCAATTGATCAAATAAGTCATCAATTCTCGGTAGTGGATACCGATTCTTGATAGTTAACTTATTTAATTCACGATAGTCTATACACATCCTAAAAGATCCATCTTTCTTCTTAACAAACAAAATTGGAGCTCCCCACGGTGAAGTACTCGGTCGTATGAATCCACGGTCCAGTAATTCTTTTAACTGACTTTGAAGTTCTTTTAACTCGGACGGTGCAAGTCTATATGGAGCACGAGCCACTGGTGCAGCTCCTGGTACTAAATCTATTTGAAATTCTACCGATCTAAATGGAGGTAATCCCGGCAATTCTTCCGGAAAAACTTCAGGAAAATCTCTTGCCACAGGCACGTCGTTGATGCACTTTTCTTTCTTTTCGACTTTATTAACATGCGCTAAAATAGCGTAACATCCCTTTTCTAAACACTTCTTGGCTTTCAAACAGCTAATGAGTTTTAGCTTTGAATTACCCTTCTCTCCATAAATCATCACCGGTATTTTATCCTTACCAGGAATACGAATTGCCTTCTTGGCACAAACAACTTCCGCTCCTATTTTGGACATCCAGTCCATGCCGACTATTACATCAAAACCTCCCAATTCTACGGGTATTAAGTCGATTTTAAACGTTTCTCCGGCTAGATTTATTTCACAATCACGACAAATTTTATCGGCTTTAATTAGTTTACCATTAGCTAACTCAATCAAGTACTTAGCATCTAGAGGTAATGATGAACAATTCAATTTAGTGTAAAAGTTTATACACACGTAACTTCTATCGGCGCCAGTATCAAATAAAATAGATGCTGATAAGTTATTAATGGTAAACGTACCCGTAACAAGCTCCGGGTCTTCTCGTGCCTCTCTAGCATTAATAACAAACGCTCTTCCACGTGCAGGTCCGCCATTCTGATTCGGGCACTGGCTCTTATAATGACCTTGTTTTCCACACCCAAAACAAGTAATGTTAGCCAAAGCAGTTCTATTTGCGTTGGTGGCAGGAGTCTTGTTACCATTTGCATTTGTAACGAGAGCCTTACAATCTTCAGCAAGATGTCCCTGTCGATTGCATTTGGTGCACAACACACTACAGTAACCAAAGTGATGTTTGTGACAACGGTTGCATAAAGGACTTTGTCCTTTGTAACCAAAGCCTGAACCGCTACCCGCACCTTTCGGGGTTTCTGGTTTCTTAAAAGATTGCTGTTGGTAACCTCGATCATAATTTCCGTTCCACTTCCTTTTGTTACTTGATACCTTCACCTCAGTAGTGAATGCTTTCTTATCCAGAATGACCTGATCCATTAACTCGTTCGCCATGGTTATAGCTTCATGAATTGTCTTAGGTTTCGACGCCGTAACGTTTGCCTTGACCTTCTTGGGCAAACCACCTTTGTACATTTCAATCTTCCGTGCTTCGGTTGGAACCAATTCAGGACATAGTAAAACCAATTCCATGAATCGCTGATTGTAGTTGGTGATTTCAGTACCAACCACCTTCAAACTTCGTAACTCATCTTCTAACTTAATAACCTCATTCCTTGGACAATACTCGGTGATTATCATCGCTTTGAATTCTTCCCATGGAGTATCATAAGCTACATCTCCTCCTACCGCCTTCACATAATTCTTCCACCATGTGAGTGCACTATCTTGTAAAGTACACGATGCAAACTTGGTCATGTCTTTTTCATCACAACCACTGATTTTGAACACCGTCTCCATCTTTTCTATCCATCGGGTTAAACCGATCGGTCCTTCCGTTCCACTGAATGATGAGGGCTTGCAAGCTTGAAACGTCTTGTAGGAGCATCCTACACGAGGATTTGGGTTAACTGCAGCAGCTCTTGCAGCCTCAACCCATAACATTCTGTCGTTCACTCGCTGGTTGATGAGTTCCTCGAGTTCTTGTTCCGTCATTCGATTCAATCGCGCCATTTCCTAATGAAAGAAAATAATTATTCACATGGAATATTATAGATGTAGTGTGTATTTATAGTACATTTATAGCTTGTTAATAATATGAACCAGGTATTATTATAAAAGCCTTTTCTTCTTATTAGCGTTTTATAATTATATCTAGGGTAGTACCTACCCGTTAATGTTCATACTTAATAGCTTAGTACAGAACCAATTACTACAATCTAAATAATACTTAACCATGGAAAATTATTGCATTTCATACTTCGCTATTTTACATATGCTTACATCAAACTTTAAACAAACCACACTAATAATATTATACAAAACATTATGTGATTCCATGGTTTAATACGGCAGCGCATCATTTGGTCTATTTCCCAAAACATTTATGTCCAGGGAATCCCCCAACGCGAATCCTAGCTGTCTCCCTACGTTTTGGCTGAGGTGCCGAAGAACTAGATGCGGGGATAGCACTAATAGGAATAGCGGGGATAGGGGTGGTAGTGTTGAGTGGAATTGGTGCCACTTCATTCTCATTAAACTCGGGATTTGGATTTTCTAATTCATTAGCCTTTCGTTTCTTTCCTAGTTCGAACTCGTCTTTTGTAATTTCCTGTATTTCTTCCTCGGGTTCACTTTCCTCCTCGGGTTCACTTTCCTCCTCGGGTTCACTTTCCTCCTCGGGTTCACTTTCCTCCTCGGGTTCACTTTCCGATATTTCTATAGTTGGTTCATCCGGAAATTGTGAGTCTTCCCCAAAAATACCACTTTCGTCATCGGATATGTTAATGACTGAAACACAATCTGAAGGTTCTGATTCGGAGTCGCTGAATGTGATAATAAGTTTCGAGCCCGACATCTATCACACAACAACTAACCCATTAGTACTTACATAATATTTACACATAAATTTTAACCAACAGTGATAAGCAATGGTTTTTTTTTTTTTAAAATCAGACCCGGTCAAAGTCCAGACTTACTAATGTATCCTAACGACTTATCGGTTAGACACACTAATGCAAACCTGGTTCGCTAAGACCACCGCTCTGATACCACATGTCATAACCCGTCCTTAACCATAAGAACGCGTTAGATAACGTATGATTTCATTGCGAGGTATTGACCTCTATATGAGACATTTTTGAAAGAAAACTGCATATATTATACATTACAAACCATAACCATTATTTTTGTTACAAGCTTAAGACAATAAAAAGAAGATTAACGTTTAGCGATAATCTTCGACTTACAAACTTTACAAATGATGACAACAACACGGTTTCTAGTATATTTTACAATACAACATCTCGGATATGCAGTTTTATTTTTGACACAAACATGCGTACGCAAGATCCTGGTTAGATCCAACATGATGCAGCGGAAGCTTTAGAAATCACCTGAGAATAGACATGTTTTAAAAGGTCAACATAAAGTTGGTGAGATATAGGTTTAATGCCGGCAGCAATATATATATAGACCACAAGATTTCGTATATAAACAGTTTAATAAAAGTATTCTAAGTGGTTGAGCACTTGATAACCATACTTAACATTTTCACGTCGCATATTCCCTTTAATATGAAATCTTACTACACCGTACCAAGTGTAGTCACAAAACGAAGTACTGTGCAACCGTTGAATACTGGTCGTCCAGTCCGGTTGAGGTTGTCAGGCCCGATAGATCTATCAACAGGATTCGCGTTTACAATACCGCTGTAAATATTAGTTACCAAGCTACAGGGAAGTATGCCAGTGGTACAACTCAACGTAGAATATATTTTTCAGTTACTTGTGTCCATATCGTAAAACATAAAATACATGTATTCTCATCCCGAAATATTTAGAGTTTAAAAGTGGGACTATATACTCACTTTCGTCTTGAAGATATATATATAATTTGACTTGGTCTCCGGTTGATATCACGAACCTATCCATATATAATATATCAATACCTTTTCTTTTTTAAACAAACGTCACATATATATACTTGTTATACTTTTAATACTTTGAATAATTCCTTAGTCCGTAGTTAGCAGTTCGTTGTTAGTAATTCAATTTTAATGGTTCATTTTTAGATGTTTAATATACCCGCAATGAAATAAATAAAACCCCCAACGAAATAAATAAAACCCCATCGTATATGTATTGGTCGAGATTAATCTTGACCCATGGTACCGGTGTTGTCAAATGACGTGTTGCGTACAATCATGGGATCTTATGATTAATCTTCTCGTGTTGCTTACGGGTGATCCTGAACCATATGAAATTGAATTATGAGTACATATATATAAAATATCATGTTATCTTGGAAGTATGTGATTTTATGTAAATTTTTCCAATGAATCCCGAAGTTGAAAATGTCTAGGATAGCCAATTTTGTTTCGGTCATAGTTTCTTCGTTACAAGTCCGTTTTCGTTGATTCAAATTGCCATCTTCTTGGATCGAGTTCTTCTTTAAGACTATGAACTGTAAATACCTTGGTTTGTATTCAAAATCATACGGCATAAGTGAAAGTTTAGTGAAACATATGAAGTTAAACATTTTGTTACAACAAAATCATTTAATGACCATTTTTCCAAAAATACTTATACTTTGAAAAACCAAGTTTTACCTTGTTAAATTAACATATAAATAAGTTATGTTACATGTCTTGAAGTATTTTAAAAGTTAAGTTAGAAGGATCTATTTAGTTTGCAAACAAGTTTGAAAACATTCAAACTATGTTCTTGTTGTTAAACTTTTGTACCACAAAATAAGATAGCTATATATATATGAATCGAATAAGGTTATGAACATAGATTCTACCTCAAGTTCCTTGGATAAGTTTGCTGTAAAAGAGGAGTAAGAAGCTAGAATCAAAAGGGTGATAGAAGTGGATGAAAGATTGGAAGTAAGTTGGTGTTCTTGGAGGGTTTTCTTGAAGTGTTTTTGTATGGTTTTCTTATGGTGTTTTAGTATGGTTTTTGAAGCTAGATCTTTATGGAACTTTGCTGGATTGTTATGGAGTTTAGAGAGTAAGAAAGAGTGTGTGTTTTTAGTTAAGAGATTGAAGTAAAAATGAATCAAAAATGATGATACATATATACTCCTAAAAATGTGATCTTTAAGGATAACATGACAAAATTTTAGTTTGTATTTTTGTAATTAGTCTTGCAATGATTCAAAAGTAATTACCTTATACATAAGGCATGAATAAGGGCTGGTTAGGTGGTGATTTGATGTGTATATACCAATAGTAAATACGTATAGGAGCTTGGTATGATACGAGTACAAATACTCTAGGTATACGTATAGAAATTTTGTGAAAAATGGAATGAGGATTCAAATATAGCTATCTTTTGTGAATACACTTATATGATTTTATGTATTTAAGTTCTTAAAAGTGATTAAATACATTACTTATACAATATATGTATAAACATTATATGTCTTAAGTATTTATGTCAAATAACGTTACGTATAGTTATCGTTTTGAAAACTTAAGTTAGTAGTTTCAAAATACACATATAACTTGTTGTTATTAATATAAAATGAGGTATTAAAACATTCCTTAATCATGTTAAATATGTATATATACATATATATACTCAAACGTATAATTATCACATATTGTATGGTTCGTGATATCATCGGTCAAACTAGACGGTCAAACGTTGTGTAAAACTCTTTTCGGAAATATCAGTCTCGACAATTTGGATTGCTTATCATGTTGGCAAGGTTTAATTTATGTAAATATTAATCTTATAAGCATAGAATGATCGAAAAAGTGCGGGTCGTTACAATTACCCTCGGTACTTCCACATTTTTTGTTACCAGTTTATATTTGTTACTTTGGTATGTCGGGTAATCTCTCCAACTTCTATAAATCCCTAAATTGGGATGCAACTGTTCTTCATGAATTGTTGGGTGTTCTACTATATGGTGAGTGGGAAATACTACGTAGGTAATAAAAAATTGTGGATCCAGCTCATAGTATGGTACATGTTGATCATCATGTTGTTGTTCTTGTTGTTATTCCTGTTCAGGTTCTGGTTCATATTGTGGTTCATATTGCATTTCTGGCTGTGGTTCGTTTTTAGATTGTCTGGATGATGATAATGCACCATCAGTATCGGTATTTCTCTGTAAAACACATTAAATACAAAATTTGTGCATCCAAATATGCATTAGTGTTAGCAAAATAACAACTTGAAACAATTACAATGACATGTTTAATCTATATTAAACTCATGCTCATTTTCATATTTTTATCAATTCTACACTTTTTCAAATAAGCATATATGAAAATGTTTACAAAGTTTATAAGCATTCTACTCAAATAACATGTTAAAATAATCATTACTAGCAATTGAACAAGTTTCAAATGGCATTTATATCAAATTAATCAAGTTCATGAATTTTAGACTTGAAAAGTCCACTTTAATTCTCAAAAATCATGTTTATGATCAAAGTTTGGATCATTTAGCTACCTAAACATGTTATACTACTTAATTTAGCAATAATTCATGACAAAAATCGGCCATAACCTGTTTATATCAAAAAGCTCCAAATTGCTCAAGAACACAAACCCTAGATTCCTAAAAATTTTGAAGTTTAAGGCTTCAAATCATGTTAAATAGCATCAATCTAGGTTGTACATGCATAATATACTAACAATTTAACTCTAATTACACTAGAAATTAACAAAATTAAATTAGGTAAAATTTAGCTCAAGAACACTAAAATTCAAATTTAAAGAGTTTTAGGGGTGAAATCTTTACCTTCTTGCTTCCCCATCTAAGAAAAGGCATGATTGTTGCGGATTATTGTGAGAAATTTGGTGAATTTTGGTGAAAAAAGCCGAATTTTTGAGGGTGTTTGGGAGAGTTTTCGTATGTATGTGTGTGTATTTGTGAAGACAGAACAGCTCGCTGCTCTTTTGTTCCTGACCAGATTTTGGCCTCCATGCGATCGCATGGATTTCTAGTACAAACCCCATGCGATCGCATGGGGTTATTTCCCTTTTTTTTTTAAAGAAACCTTTAACTAATAAAACATAAATTAATAAATTTTAAAATTTTGTTTCTTTTAAGAATGAGGGCGTTTCGGATCGTTGTCCTAGTCCGTCTCTCGACAAAATTTTAAAATTTGTCACTTTTTAAGCGTTGTTTTAAAAGTAAAGATTTTTTGGTTTTTTAATGTTTTTGGCATACTTTAATTCAATAAGATTAAAAATAATGATAATAAAATTTCTCATCCCTCCCTTGGGTAAAGCAATTTCAGTTCAAGGACCTAGTCTTCAACTCATGACGAATTTTTAGAAATCACATTTTTAACTTAATGAAATAAAGTACATTTTTGTTTTTAAATTCACACCAAACTTAAATTTAAAATGCATAATAAAATTTCATACAAATATTATTAATATTTAAATATATTAGTTTTACAAACTTATATTAAAAATAATAAAATATTTAAAAACTTAAATATATTGATTTTAAAAATTTACAAAAATAATTTAATATTTATATATTAATTTTAAAAACAGGGTAAAAATTAAAATTAAAAATCTTTTTGGTCTTTTATCCCACTTTAATCAATCAAATATTATCAAAAATATACGCCCCTCTTTTGGGTAAAGTAATTTCGGCTATTTTACCTAGTTTTACTCCTGACGAATTTCTGAAATATTTTTGGATTGATTGATTAAAGATATTTATACTTTAAGAATAAACGGTAAATTTCGCAGTGATGTAATAAATTTTTGTATGATACCAATAATTTCAGTTTCGCATACCTAATTTTATTGAATACCAATTTAATAATTTATAGCGAACGATTCAGCATTTATTATCAAAAGGTTAAAAGCAATAAAATAAAAATAAAACTGTACATACTTACCTGTGAGATAGAATTCTCAGAGACCTGCTTTAGTCGACTCATAGGAGAGTCGTGTGATTTGGTTTCCATAGCTACATAAGCGTAACCTCGATTCTTCAATAACTTTTCTTCTAAACATATGAACGGTCCTTCTCTGCACAGAGTAACAAATTCGGTATTTGAATATGTTTGATTGTTAGAACATTTACCTTCGTGTGACCATTTTCCGCATTTATGACATCTTTCAAGGTGTCGTGCTCTTCTTTTTGTTGCGAATTTTGATTTTCCTTTACCAAAATGTATCTTATGATGGTTCTTCCTGAGTTCTTTCCTTACTTCATCCATTTTTCCTCTTATGAATGATACCTGTTCACTAGGGAAGATGTTATTATTACGCTTAGTAATCATAGCGTGTAGTAGTAGACCATGGTTCAGATCAAAGGAATTCTTCATCTCGTAAAACCTAAAAAAAAAAAAAAATTCAGAATGGAGGGAGAAGACTAGTTCTTTAGGGTCTGCTAGGGAAAGACCATTCGGATTCCATTCTTGAGAGCTACATGAAAATAGAATATCTAACTCTAACAGAAATACATATTACCCTTAAAATATTCGAATCTTCCCACACACTTAGTTAGCTGTGGTGTTGAAATTGTGATTAACTTCGTTTTCAATTGGACTATCAACAACTTGTATATCTCTGACTTTTGCTTCAAGCCAATTGTTGATTTCCTCTGTAACTTTCACAAATTCAAGTAACATTGCTTTTTCTTTAGGCGACAAATTGGATACTAATCGGTTACATAACTTAAAGTTCCCCTTAATCCTAGCATCTTGAATCTGTTTATAAAGTTTCTTCGTTGAACTGTTAAAAACGGGTTCATCTAATTTCGTATCAACAACGGGGTTCTTTGTTATCAGGTCATCATTGGTTGTTGCTTCATCTTCCCCACACTTAGGCGTTTTTATTGGTTCAACAGTTTTGGTTGGTGGAGATCTAAACTTTCGGTTCACAAAGGTGACCGATTTGTCACCATCCCTCAGCGTCATTCTACCTTCTCTTACATCAATGAACGCCTCGGTGGTTGCTAAAAATGGGCGACCTAAAATTAGAGGAATATCAAGGTCATCCTCCATATTAATAACTATGAAGTTTGCAACAAAGGTCAAACTTCCCACTTTAACAAGTAAATTGTTTGCTATTCCAACCGGGTGTTTAATGGTTTGATCAAATAATTGAACACCTATTCTGGTTGGTCTTAATTTACCCACACCTAATCTTTTGTATAAGGAAAGAGGCATAACATTTGCACTTGCTCCTAAATCTGCGAGTCCATTATACATAGCATCATCGTTAAGCAAGCACGAAATGATAAATTCACCTGGGTCTCCTACTTTAGTAAGTAGAGTTGGTTTGTTAACCTTTTCCAAGTGATCTTTTCTTGGTTCTTTCACTTCTACTTGAACTTCTTGTTCACATTTTTCTTCATTTCTTGGAATGGGAGGTTTGTATAGGAATTCTTCTTCATCACTCCAATTTGAAGCTTCCCCGTCTTCCAATTTTGGTTTTTCATATGTTGTTGATAACATATTTATGTTTTCATTCTGAGAGTTTTCTTGGGTGGTGAAATTATGATTGACTTCATTGTTAACTTCCATCGGACCATGTATGTAATGTTTATCTGTGACCACTAACTTTAAATTCAATCCCATTTGAATTTATTAACTCT
This sequence comes from Rutidosis leptorrhynchoides, assembly GCF_046630445.1. Lineage (NCBI taxonomy): Eukaryota > Viridiplantae > Streptophyta > Magnoliopsida > Asterales > Asteraceae > Rutidosis > Rutidosis leptorrhynchoides. The sequence goes on from NC_092334.1 coordinate 380,104,995, forward strand.
ATTGTTCTATATGGGCAAACTCTTTTGATTATGAATGGTCCAGACCATCTTGATTTCAATTTTCCAGGAAATAACTTGAATCGTGAATTGAAAAGAAGAACTCTATCTCCTTCTTTAAATTCTTTTGAACTTCCGATTCTTTTATCATGCCATTTCTTTGTTCTTTCTTTATAGATTAACGAATTTTCGTATGCTTCATGTCTTAATTCTTCTAATTTGTTTAGTTGACTTAACCGTAGATGTCCGGCTTCATGTAAATCAAGATTACATGTCTTCAAAGCCCAAAATGCTTTGTGCTCAATTTCTACTGGAATGTGACATGCTTTTCCATAAATGAGTTTAAAAGGTGTGGTTCCAATTGGAGTTTTGTAGGCTGTTCTAAAAGCCCAGAGTGCATCCTCCAATTTCATGGACCATTCCTTTGGATTCGATCCTACGGTTTTCTCTAGAATACGTTTTAATGCTCGGTTGGTATTTTCAACTTGTCCACTTGTTTGTGGATGATAAGCGGTTGAGATTTTATGAGTTACTCCATATCTTTTGAGAATTTTCTCAAGTTGATTATTACAAAAATGAGTACCCCGATCACTTATTAAAGCTTTCGGTGTTCCGAACCTAGCAAAAAGACGTTTTAAGAAGTTAACTACAACTCGTGCATCGTTAGTTGGGAGAGCTTGTGCTTCTGCCCATTTAGATACATAATCAATGGCAACGAGAATATAGAGATTATTATGAGATTTTGGAAATGGACCCATAAATTCAATACCCCAAACGTCAAATACTTCACATACTTGAATGAAATTTTGTGGCATTTCATCACGTTGACTTATTTTTCTGGCCCTTTGACAAGCATCACAGGATTTACAAAGAAGGTGTGCGTCTTTGAAAATTGTAGGCCAATAGAATCCAGCGTCATAGACTTTTCTTGCTGTAAGTTGAGGCCCATAATGCCCTCCTATTGGTCCTGTGTGACAATGGTTTAAGATTTGACTAGCTTCATCTCCGAATACACATCGGCGTATTATTCCATCTGGACAACTTTTAAACAAATGTGGATCTTCCCAGAAATAGTGTTTGATATCACTAAAGAATTTATTTCGTTTTTGGTACGACAACCCTTTTTCAAGGAATCCACATACTAAACAGTTTGCATAGTCTGCAAACCATGAAATTTCATTATAATCGATCTTCAAAAGATATTCATCAGGAAAGTTATCTTGTATAGCCGATTCATTTAGAACTTCTAATTCGGGATTTTCAAGAAGAGAAAGATGATCAGCGGCGAGATTTTCTGCTCCCTTTTTGTCTCGGATTTCAATATCAAACTCTTGTAAGAGTAAGATCCAATGGATTAATCGTGGTTTAGCATCTTGTTTTGAAAATAGGTATCTAAGAGCAGAATGGTCGGTATAGACCACCGTTTTAGCTAGAACGATATATGAACAAAATTTGTCAAAAGCAAAGACAATAGCAAGGAGTTCTTTTTCAGCAGTTGTGTAATTCGTTTGTGCTCCTTGAAACGTCTTACTAGCATAATAAATAGGTTGAAATCGTTTTTCAATCCTTTGTCCTAAAACGGCTCCCATTGCAAAATCACTTGCATCGCACATGAGTTCAAATGGTAGATTTCAATTTGGAGTTATCATGATCGGCGCATTAGTGAGTTTTTCTTTAAGAATATTAAAAGATTTGATGCATTCATCCGAAAAGATGAATGGAGCATCCTTTTCTAGGAGTTTATTCATAGGAGTGGTAATTTTAGAAAAATCTTTTATGAAACGTCAGTAAAAACTGGCATGCCCTAGAAAACTCCTAACTCCTCTAACATTGGTGGGATGTAGAAGTTTAGCAATTACATCTACTTTAGCTCTATCTACTTCAATTCCTTCCTTTGAAATTTTATGACCAAGAACGATGCCTTCTCTAATCATGAAATGGCATTTCTCTCAATTAAGAACTAGATTTGATTGTTCGCATCTAATAAGCATTCGTTCAAGATTAACTAGACATGTTTCAAAAGTATCACCGAAGACTGAAAAGTCATCCATGAAAACTTCCATGCATTCTTCTATCATGTCGTGAAAAATCGCCATCATGCACCTTTGAAAGGTTGCAGGGGCGTTGCAAAGTCCAAATGGCATGCGTTTGTAAGCAAAAGTACCATAAGGGCACGTGAACGTGGTTTTTTCTTGGTCCTCGGGTGCGATTGGAATTTGAAAATATCCAGAGAAACCGTCAAGAAAATAATAGTAACTATTCCCGGCTAATCTTTCCAACATTTTATCAATGAAAGGTAAGGGAAAGTGATCTTTTCTGGTGGCGTCATTTAATTTTCTATAATCAATACAAACACGCCATCATGTTACAGTCCTAGTAGGAATAAGCTCATTTTTTTCAGTTGTGATGACAGTCATGCCACCCTTCTTAGGTACGCATTGAACTGGGATTACCCATGGACTATCAGAGATTGGATAAATTAAACCTGCATCTAGCAGTTTAATAATTTCTTTCTTAACAACATCTTGCATATTAGGATTTAGTCTTCGTTGGCATTGCACATACGTTTTATGACCTTCTTCCATAAGGATTTTATGTGTGCAATACGAAGGACTTATGCCTTTAATGTCATGAATTTTCCATGCAATAGCTGGTTTATGAGCTTTTAGCACAGAAATGAGTTGAGATTTTTCATTTTCAGTAAGAGAAGACGATATTATTGTAGTGACCCGAACTTTTCCATGTTTATATATATATTAAATGAAATTGTTATTTACATGATTAAGTGTTTCCAACATGTTAAGCAATCAAACTTGTTAAGACTTGATTAATTGAAATAGGTTTCATATAGACAATTGACCACCCAAGTTGACCGGTGATTCACGAACGTTAAAACTTGTAAAAACTATACGATGACATATATATGGTTATATATAAAGTTAACATGATTTTATTATAAGTATGTATCTCATTAGGTATTTTAACAATGAGTTATATACATAAAAATGAGTCTATTAATTTAAGAAACTCGAAAACGATATATATAACGATTATCGTTATAACAACGTCTTACTAGGTACATATGAATCATATTAACATATTGATACACTTGGTTAATTATGTTAAATGATAATTAAATATATTATTAAGTGTATTAACAATGAAATACATATGTAAAAATAAGACTACTAACTTAATGATTTCGAAACGAGGCATATATGTAACGATTATCGTTGTAACGACATTTAACTGTATATATATCATAATAAGAAATATTATATATCATAATATCATGATAATATAACAATTTAAAATCTCATTTGATATTATAAACATTGGGTTAACAATATTTAACAAGATCGTTAACCTAAAGGTTTCAAAACAACACTTACATGTAACGACTAACGATGACTTAACGACTCAGTTAAAATGTATATACATGTAGTGTTTTAATATGTATTCATACACTTTTGAAAGACTTCAATACACTTATCAAAATACTTCTACTTAACAAAAATGCTTACAATTACATCCTCGTTCAGTTTCATCAACAATTCTACTCGTATGCACCCGTATTCGTACTCGTACAATACACAGCTTTTAGATGTATGTACTATTGGTATATACACTCCAATGATCAGCTCTTAGCAGCCCATGTGAGTCACCTAACACATGTGGGAACCATCATTTGGCAACTAGCATGAAATATCTCATAAAATTACAAAAATATGAGTAATCATTCATGACTTATTTACATGAAAACAAAATTACATATCCTTTATATCTAATCCATACACCAATGACCAAAAACACCTACAAACACTTTCATTCTTCAATTTTCTTCATCTAATTGATCTCTCTAAAGTTCTATCTTCAAGTTCTAAGTGTTCTTCATAAATTCCAAAAGTTCTAGTTTCATAAAATCAAGAATACTTCCAAGATTGCAAGTTTACTTCCAAGTTTTCTAAATCCATTCCAAGTAATCATCCAAGATCAAGAAACCTTTGTTACTTACAGTAGGTTATCTTTCTAATACAAGGTAATAATCATATTCAAACTTTAATTCAATTTCTATAACTATAACAATCTTATTTCGAGTGGAAATCTTACTTGAAATTGTTTTCGTGTCATGATTCTGCTTCAAGAACTTTCAAGCCATCCAAGGATCCTTTGAAGCTAGATCTATTTTTCTCATTTCCAGTAGGTTTATCCAAGGAACTTGAGGTAGTAATGATGTTCATAACATCATTCGATTCATACATATAAAGCTATCTTATTCGAAGGTTTAAACTTGTAATCACTAGAACATAGTTTAGTTAATTCTAAACTTGTTCGCAAATAAAAGTTAATCCTTCTAACTTGACTTTTAAAATCAACTAAACTCATGTTCTATATCTATATGATATGCTAACTTAATGATTTAAAACCTGGAAACACGAAAAACACCGTAAAACTGGATTTACGCCGTCGTAGTAACACCGCGGGCTGTTTTGGGTTAGTTAATTAAAAACTATGATAAACTTTGATTTAAAAGTTGTTATTCTGGGAAAATGATTTTTATTATGAACATGAAACTATATCCAAAAATTATGGTTAAACTCAAAGTGGAAGTATGTTTTCTAAAATGGTCATCTAGACGTCGTTCTTTCGACTGAAATGACTACCTTTACAAAAACGACTTGTAACTTATTTTTCCGACTATAAACCTATACTTTTTCTGTTTAGATTCATAAAATAGAGTTCAATATGAAACCATTGCAATTTGATTCATTCAAAACGGATTTAAAATGAAGAAGTTATGGGTAAAACAAGATTGGATAATTTTTCTCATTTTAGCTACGTGAAAATTGGTAACAAATCTATTCCAACCATAACTTAATCAACTTGTATTGTATATTATGTAATCTTGAGATACCATAGACACGTATACAATGTTTTGACCTATCATGTCAACACATCTATATATATTTCGAAACAACCATAGACACTCTATATGTGAATGTTGGAGTTAGCTATACAGGGTTGAGGTTGATTCCAAAATATATATAGTTTGAGTTGTGATCAATACTGAGATACGTATACACTGGGTCGTGAATTGATTCAAGATAATATTTATCGATTTATTTCTGTGCATCTAACTGTGGACAGCTAGTTGTAGGTTACTAACGAGGACAGCTGACTTAATAAACTTAAAACATCAAAATATATTAAAAGTGTTGTAAATATATTTTGAACATACTTTGATATATATGTATATATTGTTATAGGTTCGTGAATCAACCAGTGGTCAAGTCTTACTTCCCGACGAAGTAAAAAATCTGTGAAAGTGAGTTATAGTCCCACTTTTAAAATCTAATATTTTTGGGATGAGAATACATGCAGGTTTTATAAATGATTTACAAAATAGACACAAGTACGTGAAACTACATTCTATGGTTGAATTATTGAAATCGAATATGCCCCTTTTTATTAAGTCTGGTAATCTAAGAATTAGGGAACAGACACCCTAATTGACGTGAATCCTAAAGATAGATCTATTGGGCCTAACAAACCCCATCCAAAGTACCGGATGCTTTAGTACTTCGAAATTTATATCATATCCGAAGGGTGTCCCGGAATGATGGGGATATTCTTATATATGCATCTTGTTAATGTCGGTTACCAGGTGTTCACCATATGAATGATTTTTATCTCTATGTATGGGATGTGTATTGAAATATGAAATCTTGTGGTCTATTGTTACGATTTGATATATATAGGTTAAACCTATAACTCACCAACATTTTTGTTGACGTTTAAAGCATGTTTATTCTCAGGTGAATACTAAGAGCTTCCGCTGTTGCATACTAAAATAAGGACAAGATTTGGAGTCCATGTTTGTATGATATTGTGTAAAAACTGCATTCAAGAAACTGATTTCGATGTAACATATTTGTATTGTAAACCATTATGTAATGGTCGTGTGTAAACGGGATATTTTAGATTATCATTATTTGATAATCTACGTAAAGCTTTTTAAACCTTTATTTATGAAATAAAGGTTATGGTTTGTTTTAAAAATGAATGCAGTCTTTGAAAAACGTCTCATATAGAGGTCAAAACCTCGCAACGAAATCAATTAATATGGAACGTTTTTATTCAATAAGAACGGGACATTTCAGTTGGTATCCGAGCGTTGGTCTTAGAGAACCAGAATATTTGCATTAGTGTGTCTTATCGAGTTTGTTAGGATGCATTAGTGAGTCTGGACTTCGACCGTGTTTACTTGAAAAATGATTGCTTAACAAATTTTGTTGGAAACTATATATTTTTAACATGTGAATATTATGTGATATATTAATCTCTTAACGTGTTTGATATTATGTGATAGATGTCTACCTCTAGAACAAGTCCCATTGACTCACCTAATAATAATGAAGAGTCAAATGTAAATTGAAATGATTCGTGGACTGATTCACAAGTTCCCGAAGAGGAACCGGAAGAAGAGTCGGAACCGGAAGAAGAATCGGAACCGGAAGAAGAATCGGAATCGTAAGAAGAAATAGAACCAGTGGGGGAAATAATAAAATGGTTAAGTAGAAGAAAATCCTCAACCAACCGACCAAAGTTAATTATGGTCAATGGTGTTTCCGCCAAGGAAGCAAAGTATTGGGAGGATTACCAATTCTCCGATAAATCGGATCCCGACAAGGATTCCGATGATGTTATATAAATTACCCCAACACAATTTAATAAGGCAAAAGAGAACAATAAGGAAAAGGGCATAAAAATAGAGAAATTTGATTCCAAACCCGATGAACTTTATATGTATCGTCAACACCCGTATTTCTTAAGTTGTGACAATAACCCGGGAACCTCTAAACCACCAGGTTTTTCTAAACCAATGTGGAAAATGAAGGCTCGTATTAGGGGAACATCATATATCCCTAGAAACTTGGCAAAACGAACCAAAACCGAAGAAGAAGAAACGAGCGAGTCAGAATAAGATAGTTGTATTCGTGTGGTGTAATATATGTAATATAGTGTGCTTATGCTTTATGATATATGTAAAAATTGCTTGTATTAATAAGTATTTTTTTTTTTTTATGAATCTAACTCTTGTCTATTTTACAGTATAAAAACACAAAATGGATAGACAACCCAATATTTTAAGAGACCTACCCGGAGACATGATTGATGAAATCTTGTCTAGAGTCGGTCAGAATTCTTCGGCACAACTATTTACGGCGAAATTAGTTTGTAAGACATTCGAAGAACATTCCAAGAATGTCTTGGTTTATAAGAGACTTTCGTTTGAAAGATGGGGGATATCACATTGGGAAACCCATAAGTTACGATGTGTTTACTTTGACGCATATATTGCGGGGAACCCAAATGCTATTTTACGCAACGGGTTAAGAAATTATTTTGACTCAATGTATCCGAATATAGGACTTCATGATTTAGAACAAGCGGCTAACATGCAACATAAAGAAGCATGCTATGCTTACGGGTTAGTAATGTTCGCTTCTCACCAAAGTGAGAAAAAGAACATTGGGCTACAACTATTAAACAAAACGTTCCCACAAGTGACGGAGTCGGTAATTGGGGTAAGAAATGAGGTTTTTAGGTTATTACGAGACTGTTGGTCATTACGTAACCCTCGTCCCTTTGACGACGTTACAACACGCTGTCTTATCAACGGCCATAACGGTTATGTTCCACAAGATCAAGGATGGGAAGTAGTCCTAGTAAAACCAGAATGCATGACTTGTTTCTGGACGTATGAATTACGTATCTTTATTGCCTTTGCTGAACGCTTGTGTACTAGCTAGAATTATCTTCACAACTATCTTGTATCAAAGTTATTGTGTGCTATATTTCATGCTTTATGTAAAATAAGCGGTATTGTAAGTTTGTAAAATATTGTATAAAAGTTTGAACGCGAAATATTATTATAATCAGTTTTTCATATAGAATTGTAGTAGTTGAATTGTATATTAGCTACTAAGTATGAACTTAACGGGTAGGTACTACCCGAATTTAAACTTATAAAACGCTAATATGAAGAAAAAGCTTTTATAAATGAGTTCATATTATGCTACGAAATACTATTAACTACTCTTAATATTCTGTATGATTAACTTGTTCCATTTGACTATTTTGAAGGAAATGGCACCGACTACTCGACACACCGTGAATATGAATGAAGAGGAATTTCGTACTTTTCTAGCTTCAAACATAGCCGCAGTACAGGCTGCGCTACATACCAACAATAACCTTGGATCTAGCAGCACAGGAAATCGTGTAGGATGCACCTACAAAGAATTCACTGCCTGCAAACCTTTGGAATTTGATGGAACCGAAGGACCTATCGGATTGAAACGGTAGACCGAGAAGGTCAAATCGGTATTTGCCATAAGTAAGTGTACTGAAGAGGACAAAGTGAAGTACGCTACGCATACCTTCACAGGTTCTGCGTTAACATGGTGGAATACCTATCTAGAGCAAGTGGGACAAGATGATGCTTACGCACTACCGTGGTCAGCATTCAAGCACTTGATGAACGAGAAGTACCGTCCCAGAACCGAGGTCAATAAGCTCAAGACAGGACTTAGAGGGTTACGAACCCAAGGATTTGATATTACCATGTACGAAAGACGATTCACAGAATTGTGCCTATTATGTCCGGGAGCGTTCGAAGATGAGGAAGAGAAGATCGACGCGTTTGTGAAAGGATTACCGGAAATAATCCAAGAAGATATAAGTTCACACGAGCCCGCCTCCATACAACAGGCATGTAGAATGGCTCACAAACTAGTGAACCAGATTGAAGAAAGAATTAAAGAACAGACTGCTGAAGAGGCCAATGTGAAGCAAGTTAAAAGAAAGTGGGAGGAAAACGGTGATAAGAATCACCAATACAACAACAACAGCAATTACAACAATAATCGCAACAACTATCCCAACAATCGCAACATCAATCGCAACTACAACAAACGGCCCAACAACAACAACAACAACAACAACAACAACAACAACAACAACAACAACAACAACAACAACAACAACAACAACAGTAACTACAACAATCATCCCAATAATAATAATAACCACAACAACAACAACAATCAGAAGCAGCTATGCCAAAGGTGTGAAAAGTATCACTCGGGGTTCTGCACCAAATATTGCAACAAGTGTAAAAGAAATGGTCATAGCGCGGCGAAGTGTGAGGTCTACGGACCAGGGGTTAACAGAATGAAAGCAACAAATGGTGTCGGAACGAGTAATGGAGGAGCAAGTAGTGTCAGAGCAAGTTATGCCAATGTAGTTTGTTATAAATGTGGAAAACCGGGCCACATTATTAGAAATTGCCCGAACCAGGAGAACACGAATGGACAAGGCCGCGGAAGAGTTTTCAATATTAATGCGGCAGAGGCACAGGAAGACCCGGAGCTTGTTACGGGTACGTTTCTTATTGACAATAAATCTGCTTACGTTTTATTTAATTCGGGTGCGGATAGAAGCTATATGAGTAGAGATTTTTGTGCTAAATTAAGTTGTCCATTGACACCGTTGGATAGTAAATTTTTACTCGAATTAGCAAACGGTAAATTAATTTCAGCAGATAATATATGCCGGAATCGAGAAATTAAACTAGGTAGCGAAATATTTAAGATTGATTTGATACCAGTAGAGTTAGGGAGTTTTGATGTAATAGTTGGCATGGACTGGCTGAAGAAGGTGAAAGCAGAGATCGTATGTTATAAAAATGCAATTCGCATTGTACGAGAAGAAGGAGAACCCTTAATGGTGTACGGAGAAAAGGGCAACATGAAGCTACATCTTATTAGTAATTTGAAGGCACAAAAACTAATAAGAAAAGGTTGCTATGCTGTTCTAGCACACGTCGAGAAAGTACAAACCGAAGAAAAGAGCATCAATGATGTTCCCGTCGCAAAAGAATTTCCCGATGTATTTCCGAAAGAATTACCGGGACTACCTCCACATCGATCTATTGAATTTCAAATAGATCTTGTACCAGGAGCTGCACCAATAGCTCGTGCTCCTTATAGACTCGCACCCAGCGAGATGAAAGAACTGAAAAGCCAACTGCAGGAACTATTAGAACGTGGTTTCATTCGACCAAGCACATCACCATGGGGAGCTCCTGTTTTGTTTGTCAAGAAGAAGGATGGTACATTTAGGTTGTGTATTGACTACAGAGAGTTGAACAAACTTACCATCAAAAACCGTTATCCACTGCTGAGAATTGACGACTTGTTTGATCAACTACAAGGCTCGTCGGTTTATTCAAAGAATGATTTACGTTCTGGATATCATCAAATGCGAGTAAAGGAGGATGATATTCCAAAAACTGCTTTTAGGACGCGTTATGGTCATTACGAGTTTATGGTTATGCCGTTTGGATTGACTAACGCACCAGCTGTGTTCATGGACCTTATGAACCGAGTGTGTGGGCCATATCTTGACAAGTTTGTCATTGTTTTCATCGATGACATACTTATTTACTCAAAGAATGATCAAGAGCACGAAGAACATTTGAGAAAAGTGCTAGAAGTATTGAGGAAAGAAAAACTGTACGCTAAGTTTTCAAAGTGTGCATTTTGGTTGGAAGAAGTTCAATTCCTCGGTCACATAGTGAACAAAGAAGGTATCCAGGTGGACCCGACAAAGATCGAAACCGTTGAAAAGTGGGAAACCCCAAAAACTCCGAAGCATATACGTCAATTTTTAGGATTGGCTGGTTACTACAGAAGATTCATCCAAGATTTCTCCAAAATAGCAAAACCCTTGACTGCATTAACGCATAAAGGGAAGAAATTTGAATGGAAGGATGAACAAGAGAAGGCGTTTCAATTATTGAAGAAAAAGCTAACTACGACACCAATATTGTCATTGCCTGAAGGGAATGATGATTTTGTGATTTATTGTGACGCATCAAAGCAAGGTCTCGGTTGTGTATTAATGCAACGGACGAAGGTGATTGCTTATGCGTCTAGACAACTGAAGATTCACGAGCAAAATTATACGACGCATGATTTGGAATTAGGCGCGGTTGTTTTTGCATTAAAGACTTGGAGGCACTACTTATATGGGGTCAAAAGTATTATATATACCGACCACAAAAGTCTTCAACACATATTTAATCAGAAACAACTGAATATGAGGCAGCATAGGTGGATTGAATTGTTGAATGATTACGACTTTGAGATTCGTTACCACCCGGGGAAGGCAAATGTGGTAGCCGACGCCTTGAGCAGAAAGGACAGAGAACCCATTCGAGTAAAATCTATGAATATAATGATTCACACTAACCTTACTACTCAAATAAAGGAGGCGCAACAAGGAGTTTTAAAAGAGGGAAATTTAAAGGATGAAATACCCAAAGGATTGGAGAAGCATCTTAATATTCGGGAAGACGGAACCCGGTATAGGGCTGAAAGAATTTGGGTACCAAAATTTGGAGATATGAGAGAAATGGTACTTAGAGAAGCTCATAAAACCAGATACTCAATACATCCTGGAACGGGGAAGATGTACAAGGATCTTAAGAAACATTTTTGGTGGCCAGGTATGAAAGCCGATATTGCTAAATATGTAGGAGAATGTTCGACATGTTCTAAGGTCAAAGCTGAACATCAGAAACCATCAGGTCTACTACAACAACCTGAAATCCCGGAATGGAAATGGGAAAACATTACCATGGATTTCATTACTGAATTGCCAAGGACTGCAAGTGGTTATGATACTATTTGGGTAATAGTTGATCGTCTCACCAAGTCAGCACACTTCCTGCCAATAAGAGGAGATGACAAGATGGAGAAGTTAGCACGACTGTATTTGAAAGAAGTCGTCTCCAGACATGGAATACCAATCTCTATTATCTCTGATAGGGATGGCAGATTTATTTTAAGATTCTGGCAGACATTACAGCAAGAATTAGGAACTCGTCTAGACATGAGTACTGCCTATCATCCACAAACTGATGGGCAGAGTGAAAGGACGATACAAATGCTTGAAGACATGCTACGAGCTTGTGTTATTGATTTCGGAAACAGTTGGGATCGACATCTACCATTAGCAGAATTTTCCTACAACAACAGCTACCATTCAAGCATTGAGATGGCGCCGTTTGAAGCACTTTATGGTAGAAAGTGCAGGTCTCCGATTTGTTGGAGTGAAGTTGGGGATAGACAGATTACGGGTCCGGAGATAATACAAGAAACTACCGAGAAAATCATCCAAATTCAACAAAGATTGAAAACCGCCCAGAGTCGACAAAAGAGCTACGCGGACAGTAAAAGAAAAGATATAGAGTTTGAAATTGCAGAAATGGTCATGCTTAAGGTTTCACCTTGGAAAGGCGTTGTTCGATTTGGTAAACGGGGGAAACTAAATCCAAGGTACATTGGACCATTAAAGATTATAGATCGTGTCGGACCAGTAGCTTACCAACTGGAGCTACCTCAACAACTAGCGGCTGTACATAACACTTTCCACATCTCAAATTTGAAGAAATGTTTTGCTAAAGAAGATCTCACTATTCCGTTGGACGAAATCCAAATCAATGAAAAACTTCAATTCATTGAAGAACCCGTCGAAATAATGGATCGTGAGGTTAAGAGACTTAAACAAAATAAGATACCGATTGTTAAGGTTCGATGGAATGCTCGTAGAGGACCTGAGTTCACCTGGGAGTGTGAAGATCAGATGAAGAATAAATACCCGCATTTATTTCCAGAAGATACGTCAACACCTCCAACTGCTTAAAATTTCGGGACGAAATTTATTTAACGGGTAGGTACTGTAGTGACCCGAACTTTTCCATGTTTATATATATATTAAATGAAATTGTTATTTACATGATTAAGTGTTTCCAACATTTTAAGCAATCAAACTTGTTAAGACTTGATTAATTGAAATAGGTTTCATATAGACAATTGACCACCCAAGTTGACCGGTGATTCACGAACGTTAAAACTTGTAAAAACTATACGATGACATATATATGGTTATATATAAAGTTAACATGATTTTATTATAAGTATGTATCTCATTAGGTATTTTAACAATGAGTTATATACATAAAAATGAGACTATTAATTTAAGAAACTCGAAAATGATATATATAACGATTATCGTTATAACAACGTCTTACTAGGTACATATGAATCACATTAAAATATTGATACACTTGGTTAATTATGTTAAATGATAAGTAAATATATTATTAAGTGTATTAACAATGAAATACATATGTAAAAATAAGACTACTAACTTAATGATTTCGAAACGAGGCATATATGTAACGATTATCGTTGTAACGATATTTAACTGTATATATATCATACTAAGATATATTATATATCATAATATCATGATAATATAACAATTTAAAATCTCATTTGATATTATAAACATTGGGTTAACAACATTTAACAAGATCGTTAACCTAAAGGTTTCAAAACAACACTTACATGTAACGACTAACGATGACTTAACGACTCAGTTAAAATGTATATACATGTAGTGTTTTAATATGTATTCATACACTTTTGAAAGACTTCAAGACACTTATCAAAATACTTCTACTTAACAAAAATGCTTACAATTACATCCTCGTTCAGTTTCATCAACAATTCTACTCGTATGCACCCGTATTCGTACTCGTACAATACACAACTTTTAGATGTATGTACTATTGGTATATACACTCCAATGATCAGCTCTTAGCAGCCCATGTGAGTCACCTAACACATTTGGGAACCATCATTTGGCAACTAGCATAAAATATCTCATAAAATTACAAAAATATGAGTAATCATTCATGATTTATTTACATGAAAACAAAATTACATATCCTTTATATCTAATCCATACACCAACGACCAAAAACACCTACAAACACTTTTATTCTTCAATTTTATTCATCTAATTGATCTCTCTAAATTTCTATCTTCAATTTCTAAGTGTTCTTCATAAATTCCAAAAGTTCTAGTTTCATAAAATCAAGAATACTTCCAAGATTGCAAGTTTACTTCCAAGTTTTCTAAATCCATTCCAAGTAATCATCCAAGATCAAGAAACCTTTATTACTTACAGTAGGTTATCTTTCTAATACAAGGTAATAATCATATTCAAACTTTAATTCAATTTCTATAACTATAACAATCTTATTTCGAGTGGAAATCTTACTTGAAATTGTTTTCGTGTCATGATTCTGCTTCAAGAACTTTCAAGCCATCCAAGGATCCTTTGAAGCTAGATCTATTTTTCTCATTTCCAGTAGGTTTATCCAAGGAACTTGAGGTAGTAATTATGTTCATAACATCATTCGATTCATACATATAAAGCTATCTTATTCGAAGGTTTAAACTCGTAATCACTAGAACATAGTTTAGTTAATTCTAAACTTGTTCGCAAATAAAAGTTAATCCTTCTAACTTGACTTTTAAAATCAACTAAACTCATGTTCTATATCTATATGATATGCTAACTTAATGATTTAAAACCTGGAAACACGAAAAACACCGTAAAACCGGATTTACGCCGTCGTAGTAACACCGTGGGCTGTTTTGGGTTAGTTAATTAAAAACTATGATAAACTTTGATTTAAAAGTTGTTATTCTGGGAAAATGATTTTTATTATGAACATGAAACTATATCCAAAAATTATGGTTAAACTCAAAGTGGAAGTATGTTTTCTAAAATGGTCATCTAGACGTCGTTCTTTCGACTGAAATGACTACCTTTACAAAAATGACTTGTAACTTATTTTTCCAACTATAAACCTATACTTTTTCTGTTTAGATTCATAAAATAGAGTTCAATATGAAACCATAGCAATTTGATTCACTCAAAATGGATTTAAAATGAAGAAGTTATGGGTAAAACAAGATTGGATAATTTTTCTCATTTTAGCTACGTGAAAATTGGTAACAAATCTATTCCAACCATAACTTAATCAACTTGTATTGTATATTATGTAATCTTGAGATATCATAGACACGTATACAATGTTTCGACCTATCATGTCGACACATCTATATATATTTCGGAACAACCATAGACACTCTATATGTGAATGTTGGAGTTAGCTATACAGGGTTGAGGTTGATTCTAAAATATATATAGTTTGAGTTGTGATCAATACTGAGATACGTATACACTGGGTCGTGGATTGATTCAAGATAATATTTATCGATTTATTTCTGTACATCTAACTGTGGACAACTAGTTGTAGGTTACTAACGAGGACAGCTGACTTAATAAACTTAAAACATCAAAATATATTAAAAGTGTTGTAAATATATTTTGAACATACTTTGATATATATGTAAAATTTTGTTATAGGTTCGTGAATCAACCAGTGGCCAAGTCTTACTTCCCGACAAAGTAAAAATCTGTGAAAGTGAGTTATAGTCCCACTTTTAAAATCTAATATTTTTGGGATGAGAATACATGCAGGTTTTATAAATGATTTACAAAATAGACACAAGTACATGAAACTACATTCTATGGTTGAATTATCGAAATCGAATATGCCCCTTTTTATTAAGTCTGGTAATCTAAGAATTAGGGAACAGATACCCTAATTGACGCGAATCCTAGAGATAGATCTATTGGGCCTAACAAACCCCATCCAAAGTACCGGATGCTTTAGTACTTCGAAATTTATATCATATCCGAAGGGTGTCCCGGAATGATGGGGATATTCTTATATATGCATCTTGTTAATGTCGGTTACCAGGTGTTCACCATATGAATGATTTTTATCTCTATGTATGGGATGTGTATTGAAATATGAAATCTTGTGGTCTATTGTTACGATTTGATATATATAGGTTAAACCTATAACTTGTAGTGACCCGAACTTTTCCATGTTTATATATATTAATTGAGATTGATATTTACATGATTAAATGTTTCCAACATGTTAAGCAATCAAACTTGTTAAGACTTGATAAATTGAAATATGTTTCATATAGACAATTGACCACCCAAGTTGACCGGCGATTCACGAACGTTAAAACTTGTAAAAATGACATGACGATATATATATGGATATACATATGGTTAACATGAGATTATGATAAGTAAGTATCTCCATAAGTATATTAACAACGAGTTATATACATATAAACAAGACTACTAACTTAAGGATTTCGAAACGAGACATATATGTAACGATTATCGTTGTAACGACATTTAAATGTATATATATCATATTAAGATATATTAATATATCATAATATCATGATAATATAATAATTTAACATCTCATTATATATAATAAACAATGGGTTAACAACATTAATTGAGATCGTTAACTTAAAGGTTTCAAAACAACACTTACAGGTAACGACTAACGATGACTTAACGACTCAGTTAAAATGTACATACATGTAGTGTATTTAGATGTATTAAAATACTTTTGGAAGACTTCAAGACATATATCAAAACACTCATACTTAACAAAAATGGTTACAGTTACTTTTCCATTCTTTTCTTTCATCAAGAATTCTAGTCGTATTCTTACCCGTATTATACACAGCTTCAAAACGTACTTACTATGAGTATATACCAATAGGAACTAGCATGGGATTCCACTCTTGATTATGTCATGTATGACTAATCAATTTTAACTTCTACCATGAGCTAGTCAACTAACTAGAACTCCTTTTAACCCCACTCACCACTCACCAATTACCACTCATCATTCACTCCATTTCACTTCCAATTCTCTTTCTAATTCTCTCTCAACACACACACACTATTATGAACGTATTTTTTCAGTATTTAATCATCATCTTCATCAAAAATCACTTCAAGAATCAAGCTATAATCATCATAGGAAGAACACTTCAAGAACACTTCAAAAATCCCTTCAAGTTTACTAATTTACTTACAAGCTTTCTAATCCATTCCAAGTAATCATCTAAGATCAAGAAACCTTTGTTATATACAGTAGGTTATCTTTCTTATTCAAGGTAATATTCATATTCAAACTTTGATTCAATTTCTATAACTATAAACTATCTTAATTCGAGTAAAAATCTTACTTGAACTTGTTTTTGTGTCATGATCCTACTTCAAGAACTTTCAAGCCATCCAAGATCCTTTGAAGCTAGATCATTTCTTGTCACTTCCAGTAGGTTTACCTACTAAACTTGAGGTAGTAATGATGTTCATAACATCATTCGATTCATATATATAAAACTATCTTATTCGAAGGTTTAAACTCGTAATCACTAGAACATAGTTTAGTTAATTCTAAACTTGTTCGCAAACAAAAGTTAATCCTTCTAACTTGACTTTTAAAATTAACTACACACATGTTCTATATCTATATGATATGCTAACTTAATAATTTAAAACCTGGAAACACGAAAAACACCGTAAAACCGGATTTACGCCGTCGTAGTAACACCGCGGGCTGTTTTGGGTTAGTTAATTAAAAACTATGATAAACTTTGATTTAAAAGTTGTTATTCTGAGAAAATGATTTTTATTATGAACATGAAACTATATCCAAAAATTATGGTTAAACTCAAAGTGGAAGTATGTTTTCTAAAATGGTCATCTAGACGTCGTTCTTTCGACTGAAATGACTACCTTTACAAAAACGACTTGTAACTTATTTTTCCGACAATAAACCTATACTTTTTCTATTTAGATTCATAAAATAGAGTTCAATATGAAACCATAGCAATTTGATTCACTCAAAACGGATTTAAAATGAAGAAGTTATGGGTAAAACAAGATTGGATAATTTTTCTCATTTTAGCTACGTGAAAATTGGTAACAAATCTATTCCAACCATAACTTAATCAACTTGTATTGTATATTATGTAATCTTTAGATACCATAGACACGTATACAATGTTTCGACCTATCATGTCGACACATCTATATATATTTCGGAACAACCATAGACACTCTATATGTGAATGTTGGAGTTAGCTATACAGGGTTGAGGTTGATTCCAAAATATATATAGTTTGAGTTGTGATCAATACTGAGATACGTATACACTGGGTCGTGGATTAATTCAAGATAATATTTATCGATTTATTTCTGTACATCTAACTGTGGACAACTAGTTGTAGGTTACTAACGAGGACAGCTGACTTAATAAACTTAAAACATCAAAATATATTAAAAGTGTTGTAAATATATTTTAAACATACTTTGATATATTTGTATATATTGTTATAGGTTCGTGAATCAACCAGTGGCCAAGTCTTACTTCCCGACGAAGTAAAAAATCTGTGAAAGTGAGTTATAGTCCCACTTTTAAAATCTAATATTTTTGGGATGAGAATACATGCAGGTTTTATAAATGATTTACAAAATAGACACAAGTACGTGAAACTACATTCTATGGTTGAATTATCGAAATCGAATATGCCCCTTTTTATTAAGTCTGGTAATCTAAGAATTAGGGAACAGACACCCTAATTGACGCGAATCCTAAAGATAGATCTATTGGGCCTAACAAACCCCATCCAAAGTACCGGATGCTTTAGTACTTCGAAATTTATATCATATCCGAAGGGTGTCCCGGAATGATGGGGATATTCTTATATATATGCATCTTGTTAATGTCGGTTACCAGGTGTTCACCATATGAATGATTTTTATCTCTATGTATGGGATGTGTATTGAAATATGAAATCTTGTTGTCTATTGTTACGATTTGATACATATAGGTTAAACCTATAACTCACCAACATTTTTGTTGACGTTTAAAGCATGTTTATTCTCAAGTGAATACTAAGAGCTTCCGCTGTTGCATACTAAAATAAGGATAAGATTTGGAGTCCATGTTTGTATGATATTGTGTAAAAACTGCATTCAAGAAACTGATTTCGATGTAACATATTTGTATTGTAAACCATTATGTAATGGTCGTGTGTAAACAGGATATTTTAGATTATCATTAATTGATAATCTACGTAAAGCTTTTTAAACCTTTATTTATGAAATAAAGGTTATGGTTTGTTTTAAAAATGAATGCAGTCTTTGAAAAACGTCTCATATAGAGGTCAAAACCTCGCAACGAAATCAATTAATATGGAACGTTTTTAATCAATAAGAACGGGACATTTCAGTTGGTATCCGAGCGTTGGTCTTAGAGAACCAGAAAATTTCCATTAGTGTGTCTTATCGAGTTTGTTAGGATGCATTAGTGAGTCTGGACTTCGACCGTGTTTTCTTTAAAAATGATTGCTTAACATTTTTGTTGGAAACTATATATTTTTAACATATGAATATTATGTGATATATTAATCTCTTAACGTGTTTGATATTATGTGATAGATGTCTACCTCTAGAACAAGTCCCATTGACTCACCTAATAATAATGAAGAGTCAAATGTAAATTGCAATGATTCGTGGACTGATTCACAAGTTCCCGAAGAGGAACCGGAAGAAGAGTCGGAACCGGAAGAAGAATCGGAACCGAAAGAAGAATCGGAACCGGAAGAAGAAATAGAACCGGTGGGGGAAATAATAAAACGGTTAAGTAAAAGAGAATCCTCAACCAACCGACCAAGGTTAATTATGGTCAATGGTGTTTCCGCCAAGGAAGCAAAATATTGGGAGGATTACCAATTCTCCGATGAATCGGATTCCGACGAGAATTCCGATGATGTTATAGAAATTACCCCAACTGAATTTAAAAAGGCAAAAGAAAATAATAAGGGAAAGGGCATAAAAATAGAGAAATCTAATTCCAACCCCGATGAACTTTATATGTATCGTCAACCCCCGAAGTCCTTAAGTTGTAACAATGACCCGGGAACCTCTAAACCACCAGGTTTTTCTAAACCAATGTGGACAACGACGGCTCGTATTAGGGGAACATCATATATCCCTAGAAACTTGGCAAAACGAACCAAAACCGAACAAGAAGAAACGAGCGAGTCGGAATAAGATAGTTGTATTCGTGTGGTGTAATATATGTAATATAGTGTGCTTATGCTTTATGATATATGTAAAAATTGCTTGTATTAATAAGTATTTTTTTATGAATCTAACTCTTGTCTATTTTACAGTATAAAAACACAAAATGGATAGACAACCCAATATTTTAAGAGACCTACCCGGAGACATGATTGATGAAATCTTGTCTAGAGTTGGTCAGAATTCCTCGGCACAACTATTTAAGGCGAGATCAGTTTGTAAGACATTCGAAGAACGTTCCAAGAATGCCTTGGTTTATAAAAGGCTTTCGTTCGAAAGATGGGGGATATCACATTGGGAAACCCATAAGTTACGATGTGTTTACTTTGACGCATATATTGCGGGGAACCCAAATGCTATTTTACGCAACGGGTTAAGAAATTATTTTGACTCAGTATATCCGAATATAGGACTTCGTGATTTAGAAAAAGCGGCTAACATGCAACATAAAGAAGCATGTTATGCTTACGGGTTAGTAATGTTCGCTTCTCACCAAAGTGAGAACAAGAACATCGGGCTACAACTATTAAACAAAATGTTCCCACAAGTGACGGAGTAGGTAATTGGGGTAAGAAATGAGGTTTTTAGGTTATTACGAGACTGTTGGTCATTACGTAACCCTCGTCCCTTTGACGACGTTACAACACGCTGTCTTATCAACGGCAATAACGGTTATGTTCCACAAGACCAAGGATGGGAAGTAGTCCTAGTAAAACCAGAATGCATGACTTGTTTCTGGATGTATGAATTACGTGTCTTTATTGCCTTTGCTGAACGACTTGTGTACTAGCTAGAATTATCTTCACAACTATCTTGTATCAAAGTTATTGTGTGCTATATTTCATGCTTTATTTAAAATAAGCGGTATTGTAAGTTTGTAAAATATTGTATAAAAGTTTGAACGCGAAATATTATTACAATCAGTTTTTCATATAGAATTGTAGTAGTTGAATTGTATATTAGCTACTAAGTATGAACTTAACGTGTAGGTACTACCCAAATTTAAACTTATAAAACGCTAATATGAAGAAAAAGCTTTTATAAATGAGTTCATATTATGCTACGAAATACTATTAACTACTCTTAATATTCTGTATGATTAACTTGTTCCATTTGACTATTTTGAAGGAAATGGCACCGACTACTCGACACACCGTGAATATGAATGAAGAGGAATTCCGTACTTTTCAAGCTTCAAACATAGCCGCAGTACAGGCTGCGCTACATACCAACAATAACCTTGGATCTGGCAGTACAGGAAATCGTGTAGGATGCACCTACAAAGAATTCACTGCCTGCAAACCTTTGGAATTTGATGGAACCGAAGGACCGATCGGATTGAAACGGTGGACCGAGAAGGTCGAATCGGTGTTTGCCATAAGTAAGTGTACTGAAGGGGATAAAGTGAAGTACGCTACGCATACCTTCACAGGTTCTGCGTTAACATGGTGGAATACCTATCTAGAGCAAGTGGGACAAGATGATGCGTACGCACTACTGTGGTCAGCATTCAAGCACTTGATGAACGAGAAGTACCGTCCCAGAACCGAGGTCAATAAGCTCAAGACAGAACTTAGAGGGTTACGAACCCAAAGATTTGATATTACCACGTACGAAAGATGATTCACAGAATTGTGCCTATTGTGTCCGGGAGCATTCGAAGATGAGGAAGAGAAGATCGACGCGTTTGTGAAAGGATTACCGGAAAGAATCCAAGAAAAGATAAATTCACACGAGCCCGCCTCCATACAACAGGCATGTAGAATGGCTCACAAACTAGTGAACCAGATTGAAGAAAGAATTAAAGAACAGACTGCTGAAGAGGCCAATGTGAAGCAAGTCAAAAGAAAGTGGGAGGAAAACGGTGATAAGAATCACCAATACAACAACAACAGCAATTACAACAATAATCGCAACAATTATTCCAACAATCGCAACATCAATCGCAACTACAACAAACGGCCCAACAACAACAACAACAACAACAACAACAGCAACTAAAACAATCATCCCAACAACAATAATAACCACAACAACAACACAATCAGAAGCAGCTATGCCAAAGGTGTGAAAAGTATCACTCGGGGTTCTGCACCAAATTTTGCAACAAGTGTAAAAGAAATGGTCATAGCGCGGCGAAGTGTGAGGTCTACGGACCAGGGGTTAATAGAATGAAAGGAACAAATGGTGTCAGAATGAGTAATGGCGGAGCAAGTAGTGTCGGAGCAAGTTATGCCAATGTAGTTTGTTATAAATGTGGAAAACCGGGCCACATTATTAGAAATTGCCCGAACCAGGAAAACACGAATGGACAAGGTCGCGGAAGAGTTTTCAATATTAATGCGGCAGAGGCACAGGAAGACCCGGAGCTTGTTACGGGTACGTTTCTTATTGACAATAAATCTGCTTACGTTTTATTTGATTCGGGTGCGGATAGAAGCTATATGAGTAGAGATTTTTATGCTAAATTAAGTTGTCCATTGACGCCTTTGGATAGTAAATTTTTACTCGAATTAGCAAATGGTAAATTAATTTCAGCAGATAATATATGTCGAAATCGAGAAATTAAACTGGTTAGCGAAACATTTAAGATTGATTTGATACCAGTAGAGTTAGGGAGTTTTGATGTGATAATCGGTATGGACTGGTTGAAAGAAGTGAAAGCAGAGATCGTTTGTTACAAAAATGCAATTCGCATTATACGAGAAAAAGGAAAACCCTTAATGGTGTACGGAGAAAAGGGCAACACGAAGCTACATATTATTAGTAATTTGAAGGCACAAAAACTAATAAGAAAAGGTTGCTATGCTGTTCTAGCACACGTCGAGAAAGTACAAACTGAAGAAAAGAGCATCAATGATGTTCCCATTGCAAAAGAATTTCCCGATGTATTTTCGAAAGAATTACCGGGATTACCCCCACAGCGATCCGTTGAATTTCAAATAGATCTTGTACCAGGAGCTGCACCAATAGCTCATGCTCCTTACAGACTCGCACCCAGCGAGATGAAAGAACTGCAAAGCCAATTACAAGAACTTTTAGAGCGTGGTTTCATTCGACCAAGCACATCACCGTGGGGAGCTCCTGTTTTGTTTGTCAAGAAGAAAGTTGGTACATTCAGGTTGTGTATCGACTACCGAGAGTTGAACAAACTTACCATCAAGAACCGCTACCCACTACCGAGAATCGACGACTTATTTGATCAACTACAAGGCTCGTCTGTTTATTCAAAGATTGACTTACGTTCCGAGTATCATCAAATGCGGGTGAAAGAAGATGATATTCCAAAGACTGCTTTCAGAACACGTTACGGTCATTACGAGTTTATGGTCATGCCGTTTGGTTTAACTAATGCACCAGCTGTGTTCATGGACCTTATGAACCGAGTGTGTGGACCATACCTTGACAAGTTTGTCATTGTTTTCATTGATGACATACTTATATACTCAAAGAATGACCAAGAACACGGTGAACATTTGAGAAAGGTGTTAGAAGTATTGAGGAAGGAAGAATTGTACGCCAAGTTTTCAAAGTGTGCATTTTGGTTGGAAGAAGTTCAATTCCTCGGTCACATAGTGAACAAAGAAGGTATTAAGGTGGATCCGGCAAAGATAGAAATTGTTGAAAAGTGGGAAACCCCGAAAACTCCGAAACACATACGCCAGTTTTTAGGACTAGCTGGTTACTACAGAAGGTTCATCCAAGACTTTTCCAGAATAGCAAAACCCTTGACTGCATTAACGCATAAAGGGAAGAAATTTGAATGGAATGATGAACAAGAGAAAGCGTTTCAGTTATTGAAGAAAAAGCTAACTACGGCACCTATATTGTCATTGCCTGAAGGGAATGATGATTTTGTGACTTATTGTGACGCATCAAAGCAAGGTCTCGGTTGTGTATTAATGCAACGAACGAAGGTGATTGCTTATGCGTCTAGACAATTGAAGATTCACGAACAAAATTATACGACGCATGATTTGGAATTAGGCGCGGTTGTTTTTGCATTAAAGACTTGGAGGCACTACTTATATGGGGTCAAAAGTATTATATATACCGACCACAAAAGTCTTCAACACATATTTAATCAGAAACAACTGAATATGAGGCAGCGTAGGTGGATTGAATTATTGAACGATTACGACTTTGAGATTCGTTACCACCCGGGGAAGGCAAATGTGGTAGCCGATGCCTTGAGCAGGAAGGACAGAGAACCCATTCAAGTAAAATCTATGAATATAATGATTCATAATAACCTTACTACTCAAATAAAGGAGGCGCAACAAGGAGTTTTAAAAGAGGGAAATTTAAAGGATGAAATACCCAAAGGATCGGAGAAACATCTTAATATTTGGGAAGACGGAACCCGGTATAGGGCTGAAAGGATTTGGGTACCAAAATTTGGAGATATGAGAGAAATGGTACTTAGAGAAGCTCATAAAACCAGATACTCAATACATCCTGG
The DNA here is from genome assembly GCF_046630445.1 of Rutidosis leptorrhynchoides. Classification (NCBI taxonomy): domain Eukaryota; kingdom Viridiplantae; phylum Streptophyta; class Magnoliopsida; order Asterales; family Asteraceae; genus Rutidosis; species Rutidosis leptorrhynchoides. Next base: position 380,129,425 of record NC_092334.1, read on the forward strand.
AACGGGGAAGATGTACAAGGATCTCAGGAAATATTTTTGGTTGTCGGGTATGAAAGCCGATGTTGCTAAATACGTAGGAGAATGTTTGACGTGTTCTAAGGTCAAAGCTGAGCATCAGAAACCATCAGGTCTACTTCAACAACCCAAAATTCCGGAATGGAAATGGGAAAACATTACCATGGATTTCATCACTAAATTGCCAAGGACTGCAAGTGGTTTTGATACTATTTGGGTAATAGTTGATCGTCTCACCAAATCAGCACATTTCCTGCCAATAAGAGAAGATGACAAGATGGAGAAGTTAGCACGACTGTATTTGAAGGAAGTCGTCTCCAGACATGGAATACCAATCTCTATTATCTCTGATAGGGATGGCAGATTTATTTCAAGATTCTGGCAGACATTACAGCAAGCATTAGGAACTCGTCTAGACATGAGTACTACCTATCATCCACAAACTGATGGGCAGAGCGAAAGGACGATACAAACGCTTGAAGACATGCTACGAGCATGTGTTATTGATTTCGGAAACAGTTGGGATCGACATCTACCATTAGCAGAATTTTCCTACAACAACAGCTACCATTCAAGCATTGAGATGGTGCCGTTTGAAGCACTTTATGGTAGAAAGTGCAGGTCTCCGATTTGTTGGAGTGAAGTGGGGGATAGACAGATTACGGGTCCGGAGATTATACAAGAAACTACAGAGAAGATCATCCAAATTCAACAACGGTTGAAAACCGCCCAAAGTCGACAAAAGAGCTACGCTGACATTAAAAGAAAAGATATAGAATTTGAAATTGGAGAGATGGTCATGCTTAAAGTTGCACCTTAGAAAGGCGTTGTTCGATTTGGTAAACGAGGGAAATTAAATCCAAGGTATATTGGACCATTCAAGATTATTGATTGTGTCGGACCAGTAGCTTACCGACTTGAGTTACCTCAACAACTCGCGGCTGTACATAACACTTTCCACGTCTCGAATTTGAAGAAATGTTTTGCTAAAGAAGATCTCACTATTCCGTTAGATGAAATCCAAATCAACGAAAAACTCCAATTCATCGAAGAACCCGTCGAAATAATGGATCGTGAGGTTAAAAGACTTAAGCAAAACAAGATACCAATTGTTAAGGTTCGATGGAATTCTCGTAGAGGACCCGAGTTCACCTGGGAGCATGAAGATTAGATGAAGAAGAAATACCCGCATCTATTTCCAGAAGATTAGTCAACACCTTCAACAGCTTAAAATTTCGGGACGAAATTTATTTAACGGGTAGGTACTGTAGTGACCCGAACTTTTCCATGTTTATATATATTAATTGATATTGATATTTACATGATTAAATGTTTCCAACATGTTAAGCAATCAAACTTGTTAAGACTTGATTAATTGAAATATGTTTCATATAGACAATTGACCACCCAAGTTGACCGGCGATTCACGAACGTTAAAACTTGTAAAAACGACATGACGATATATATATGGATATACATATGGTTAACATGAGATTATGATAAGTAAGTATCTCCATAAGTATATTAACAATGAGTTATATACATATAAACAAGACTACTAACTTAAGGATTTCAAAACGAGACATATATGTAACGATTATCGTTGTAACGACATTTAAATGTATATATATCATATTAAGATATATTGATATATCATAATATCATGATAATATAATAATTTAACATCTCATTAGATATAATAAACAATGGGTTAACAACATTAATTGAGATCGTTAACTTAAAGGTTTCAAAACAACACTTACAGGTAACGACTAACGATGACTTAACGACTCAGTTAAAATGTATATACATGTAGTGTATTTAGATGTATTAAAATACTTTTGGAAGACTTCAAGACATATATCAAAACACTCATACTTAACGAAAATGGTTACAGTTACTTTTCCATTCTTTTCTTTCATCAAGAATTCTAGTTGTATTCTTACCCGTATTATACACAGCTTCAAAACGTACTTACTATGAGTATATACCAATAGGAACTAGCATGGGATTCCACTCTTGATTATGTCATGTATGACTAATCAATTTTAACTTCTACCATGAGCTAGTCAACTAACTAGAACTCCTTTTAACCCCACTCACCACTCACCAATTACCACTCATCATTCACTCCATTTCACTTCCAATTCTCTTTCTAATTCTCTCTCAACACACACACACTATTATGAACGTATTTTTCCAGTAGTTAATCATCATCTTTATCAAAAATCACTTCAAGAATCAAGCTATAATCATCATAGGAAGAACACTTCAAGAACACTTCAAAAATCCCTTTAAGTTTACTAATTTACTTCCAAGCTTTCTAATCCATTCCAAGTAATCATCTAAGATCAAGAAACCTTTGTTATATACAGTAGGTTATCTTTCTTATTTAAGGTAATATTCATATTCAAACTTTAATTCAATTTCTATAACTATAAACTATCTTAATTCGAGTAAAAATCTTACTTGAACTTGTTTTTGTGTCATGATCCTACTTCAAGAACTTTCAAGCCATCCAAGATCCTTTGAAGCTAGATCATTTCTTGTCACTTCCAGTAGGTTTACCTACTAAACTTGAGGTAGTAATGATGTTCATAACATCATTCGATTCATATATATAAAACTATCTTATTCGAAGGTTTAAACTCGTAATCACTAGAACATAGTTTAGTTAATTCTAAACTTGTTCGCAAACAAAAGTTAATCCTTCTAACTAGACTTTTAAAATTAACTACACACATGTTCTATATCTATATGATATGCTAACTTAATGATTTAAAACCTGGAAACACGAAAAACACCGTAAAACCGGATTTACGCCGTCGTAGTAACACCGCGGGCTGTTTTGGGTTAGTTAATTAAAAACTATGATAAACTTTGATTTAAAAGTTGTTATTCTGAGAAAATGATTTTTATTATGAACATGAAACTATATCCAAAAATTATGGTTAAACTCAAAGTGGAAGTATGTTTTCTAAAATGGTCATCTAGACGTCGTTCTTTCGACTGAAATGACTACCTTTACAAAAACGACTTGTAAATTATTTTTCCGACTATAAACCTATACTTTTTTCTGTTTATATTCATAAAATAGAGTTCAATATGAAACCATAGCAATTTGATTCACTCAAAACGGATTTAAAATGAAGAAGTTATGGGTAAAACAAGATTGGATAATTTTTCTCATTTTAGCTACGTGAAAATTGGTAACAAATCTATTCCAACCATAACTTAATCAACTTGTATTGTATATTATGTAATCTTGAGATACCATAGACACGTCTACAATGTTTCGACCTATCATGTCGACACATCTATATATATTTCGGAACAACCATAGACACTCTATATGTGAATGTTGGAGTTAGCTATACAGGGTTGAGGTTGATTCCAAAATATATATAGTTTAAGTTATGATCAATACTGAGATACGTATACACTGGGTCGTGGATTGATTCAAGATAATATTTATCAATTTATTTCTGTACATCTAACTGTGGACAACTAGTTGTAGGTTACTAACGAGGACAACTGACTTAATAAACTTAAAACATCAAAATATATTAAAAGTGTTGTAAATATATTTTAAACATACTTTGATATATATGTATATATTGTTATAGGTTCGTGAATCAACCAGTGGCCAAGTCTTACTTCCCGACGAAGTAAAAATCTGTGAAAGTGAGTTATAGTCCCACTTTTAAAATCTAATATTTTTGGGATGAGAATACATGCAGGTTTTATAAATGATTTACAAAATAGACACAAGTACGTGAAACTACATTCTATGGTTGAATTATCAAAATCGAATATGCCCCTTTTTATTAAGTCTGGTAATCTAAGAATTAGGGAACAGACAACCTAATTGACGTGAATCCTAAAGATAGATCTATTGGGCCTAACAAACCCCATCCAAAGTACCGGATGCTTTAGTACTTCGAAATTTATATCATATCCGAAGGGTGTCCCGGAATGATGGGGATATTCTTATATATATGCATCTTGTTAATGTCGGTTACCAGGTGTTCACCATATGAATGATTTTTATCTCTATGTATGGGATGTGTATTGAAATATGAAATCTTGTGGTCTATTGTTATGATTTGATACATATAGGTTAAACCTATAACTCACCAACATTTTTGTTGACGTTTAAAGCATGTTTATTCTCAGGTGAATACTAAGAGCTTCCGCTATTGCATACTAAAATAAGGACAAGATTTGGAGTCCATGTTTGTATGATATTGTGTAAAAACTGCATTCAAGAAACTGATTTCGATGTAACATATTTGTATTGTAAACCATTATGTAATGGTCGTGTGTAAACAGGATATTTTAGATTATCATTAATTGATAATCTACGTAAAGCTTTTTAAACCTTTATTTATGAAATAAAGGTTATGGTTTGTTTTAAAAATGAATGCAGTCTTTGAAAAACGTCTCATATAGAGGTCAAAACCTCGCAACGAAATCAATTAATATGGAACGTTTTTAATCAATAAGAACAGGACATTTCAATTATTACAGGTAATTCAGATTCACCATGTAAATAAGCATATTCCAAATGGTTTGGAAGTGGCTTTAACTCTAATGTCGGTGGTTCTTCTATCGATGATTTGTATCGATATCTGTCTTCCTCTTTTAGCATTTGAAGTTCTTCTGTTGTTGGTTCATATTCATTAGCCATAAGTGTAGCTAACATTTCAGCTTCATCAATTAGTTCTGTTCCTTCTCCTAAAGAACATTCTCCTGTTCCTTGTAATTCTGGAAATTCTTCTAAAAATTCTGCATGTGAATCTATAGTTTGAATATAATATCATGTATCATCTGCAGATTGCGGTTGTTGCATGGCTCTATCAACAGAAAAGGTAACACTCTCGTCCTCTATACTTAGGGTCAGTTTCTTACCGAACACGTCTATTATTGCTTTAGCCGTGTTTAAGAATGGTCTTCCTAATATAAGAGGAACTCGAGAATCTTCTTCCATGTCCAGAATAACAAAATCTACTGAAAATACTAAAGTACCAACTTTAACTAGCATGTTCTCCATTATCCCTCTAGGATATTTTACTGTTCGATCTGCTAGTTGTATGCTTAGTCGTGTTGGTTTCAATTCTCCAAGGTCTAGTTTAGTGTATAGTGAATACGGCATTAAATTTATACTAGCACCTAAGTCTGCCAATGCTTGTATTGAACTAAGACTACCCAAAAAACATGGAATTGTGAAACTTCCTGGATCTGATAATTTTTCTGGTATCTTATTCAACAACACTGCAGAACAATTAGCATTCATAGTAACAGCCGAAAGTTCTTCCATTGTCTTTCTATTTGTGATTAGATCTTTCAAGAATTTAGCATATCTAGGCATTCCTGAAATTACATCAATGAAAGGAAGATTGACATTTATCTATTTAAACATATCCAAGAATTTGGATTGCTTGGCTTCAAGTCTTTCTTTTCTCATTTTACTTGGGTAAGGAAGTGGTGGTTGGTATGGTTTAACATAAGGTTTAGCCTTAACTGTGTTATCTTCATTAACCTTTTTAATTACCAGTTCTGTTTCCTTATCTTGCTCAGATTGTGGTTCTTGTGTAGTAGGAATAGAATCATCGGAAATTACAGGTATTTCAGGTGGTTTAAGTGTAATACCACTTCCTGTGGTAATGGCTTTAGCTGTTTCATTCCGGGGGTTAGCATTTGTATTGCTAGGTAGACTTCCCGATTTTTTTTCACCTATCAACCTTGCTAGGTTACTTCCTTCTTGTTCCAGATTTTGGATAGAAGCTTGTTGATTTCTAAATGCTTGTGCATTTTGTTCATTGGTTTGTTTCTGAGATGTGAAAAATTGAGTTTGAGATTCAACTAGCTTCGACATCATATCTTCTAAATTTGGCTTTTTATCATCGGTTTGTGGTGGTTTAATTAGAAAAATAGGTCTTTGTTGGTTGTAAGTATTATTAGATACTTGTTGATTGCTAGGACTTGTTGGTTGTTGTATGGAGCATTTCGGTTATAATTCTGATTTTGATTGTAGATTGGTCTTGGCGGTTGATAATTATTCTGATAATTATTTCCAGGCTTTTGGTTCATGTATGAAACATTCTCTCTTTGTTCCATTGTTTGTTCAACACTGAGACAATCTTTTGTCAAATGTGGTCCTCCACACTGCTCACAACTAATTCGTATTGAGTGAATATCTTTAGTCATCTTTTCCATTCGTCTTTCGACAGCATCTATTTTTGCGGACATGGAATCAAAGTCATGGCTAGAATCGGCTCTAGCCGCTTCAGATGATCTAACGATATCTTTTTCTTGATGCCACTCATGTGAGTAGGAAGCAGTGTTATCAATAATTTTGTAAGCTTCAGTTGCGGTTTTCTTCATAATGGAACCACCAGCTGCTATGTCGATGTCTTTTCTTGTAGTGATGTCGCATCCTTGATAGAATATTTGTACTATTTGATAAGTATCTAAACCATGTTGAGGACATCCTCTTAACAACTTTCCAAATCTTGTCCATGCCTCATATAGAGTTTCATTTGGCTTTTGTGTGAACTTAACAATTTCTCCTTGAAGTCTTACGGCTTTAGATGCCGGAAAGAATTTTTTAAGAAAATTTTCAACTAAGACATCCCATGTATCAATCGCCCCTTCAGGTAACGATTCTAACCAATCTTTGACTTCTCCCTTTAAAGTCCAGGGAAATAACATGAGATATATCTGTTCATCCTCAACTTCTCTGATTTTGAATAGAGTACAGATCCTATTAAAGGTACGAAGATGTTCGTTTGGATCTTTCTTCGGCGCACCACTAAATTGGCATTGATTAGTTACCATGTGTAGGATTTGTCCTTTGATTTCATAATATGGCGCATTAATGTCTGGTTGAGTAATTGCGTGACCTTGGCTAGTGCGTTTAGCTCTCATTCGGTCTTCCATACTTAGAGGTTCCAGATTTTCCATGATTGAATTTGTTGAATCTGAATCACTAGAGGATTCTGACTTAATGGTTTCTTCCTCGACAATCTCTGGATGAGTGATTTGTGGTTCAGGAGGAATGATTAGTGGTTCAGGATCTCTGAATTGTTCCTGAATATCCTCCGGATTCTCAATTGTGAGGTCGGGTTCAAAAAATGGATTATTGGAAATTTGAATTGGAGTACTTGGTTGACTTGATGACGATTCTAAAGAAAAATCAACGGCGACAATATTGGCTAGATGTCTTGATCGAGTTACAGGTGGTGAACGTATGAAAGGTGGTGAACGTTTTGCTCGGTGCATTCACTGAATATCCTATTAGTTATAAAAATAAAAATTATATAAGTTATCAAATTAATAGACTTTTCTGATTTTGCCCACGTTTCGAATAGCCAATAGATGCAGCAGGTAGCCAGGACCCTTTAAATCGAAAGCCTACAACTCGCCACTAACAAATCCAACTATTACTACGAACCAGAAAATTTTAGATGTCTATCAATTTAACCACTTAAAATAATTTTTCGTCTAAATTTTTAGAAAAGAAATAGAAAATTCTATGTCCTAAAAACTAGAGCGTCGAGAAATAAGAAAGAAAAATAGCGCGTCGAAAAACGTCGAAAAATAAAAGGTCGAAAAATAAAAGGTTGAAAAATAAAAAGAAATTAGCGCGTTGAAACTAAAAAGGTACTAAATACTAAATATTAAAAATTGCGTCTAAAGGTATTAAAGCTAAAAGGAATTCTAAATCCAAAACGACAATAACTTAAAAGGTATTAAAATCTTAAAACGGCGTCGCAAAATTCTAAAGCACCTAAATCTTAGTCTAAAGAAAAAGCACTTAAGGGATTTTACGGCAAATCCTAAGAATCTAGAGATACTATGGCAAAATACTAAGTTTAAAACTAGTTACGAACGATAAATATATAAATTACGAATTAAACGATAAAAATATACAATTTATAAAAAGACAAATAATGATTACATATTTTTTTTTTAAAAAATATTATTTTTATATTATTTTTATAAAAGTATTAATTTTTATATTTAATAAAACTAATTAAAACATAATATTACAAATTAAATATTAAAACTAGAATTAAAAATTGATTAAATAACTAAAACCCTAATTAATAATTAATTAATAATAATTATTATTAAACACAAACCCTAATTGTATGTACTAGGATCAGACCTGTCAGACAGGGTCATGCGGTCGCATGACTTTGTAACTGAATCCTCATGCGATCGCATGAGGGTCAGGTTCAGTTCACATGCAGGTTCAGATCGACAGGTTCAATTTCTATTTTTTTTTTCTTTTACGTTTTACTTTTTTTCTGTTTTATATTTTTTTAAAATATTTATATAAAACTTATAAATAAGAAAAATTTACTTATTAGTTTTTATAACTTTTCACAATAAATAGAAATATAAACTTTTTAAATTTAACTAAACTTAAAAATATAGATATATATTTTTCTTTTTCTGTTATATTTTTGATTGTATTATATAAAACGTATTTTTATAAAAATGAATTAAAGCTTAATAAAAATCTTTTTTTTAATAGCGTTTCGCTTCGGCGTCCCCCGGAAGCGGCGTCAAAAATACTTGATGTGTGCAGCAGCGTATACGAAATAGTTATATATTTATTTCAAAATACTATTAAATGCGATACAATTTTACACAAATTATTTATTTATTTATAGAGTGGATATACCTAAACCTTGCTACAACACTTATAGGCAGTGTACCTAATCGTACAGTAGTGTAGTTTTTAGTAAGTCCAGTTCGTTCCACAAGGATACAGTAAACAAGTTTAACGCTATAATTATTTTAAAACTATATTTGTGTGTATATATATATATATATATATATATATATATATATATATATAAGTAGTATTATTATTATAAAAGGGGGTTTTTACCGTTTAATGACCGGTTTGTCGATTTTATGTCTTAAGTGGCAATTAAAATCTAATGTAAAATATTAAATATAAATATAACTTAATTTAAAGCGTAAAGTAAATAACGATAATTAAAGTGCGATAAATTAAAGTACGATAAATAAAATGACAGTAAATAAAATTGCGATAATTAAAAAGTACGTTAATTAAAAAGTGCGATAAATAAAATGACTGTAAATAAAAGTGCGATGAGATATAAAATAAAGGAATTATGCTTATTTAAACTTCCGTAATCATGATGTTCGACGTATTGATTTTAGTTTATTACCATGTATTAATTGTCCTTTGTCCTGGATTATTCGATATGTCCATACGGTTTTGTCCATAAAAGTCCATCGGTCATAATTATAAAGTGATAGAGTCTTCGTCGAATTATCCTTATACCTGAAGTCAAATATTCCAACTAATTGGGGATTCGAACTGTAACAAGGTCTTAATACTTTGTTTAATAAATACACCAGGTTATCGACTGCGTGTAATCCAAGGTTTTACTACTTTGTTAACAATTACACCAATTACCCTTGAATGTAATCCACACCTGTTTTAATGAGTCCATTAACTATTAATCTATTCCCGTATCCGGTAAAATGAACAATAATTCTAATTTATAGATATCCCGCCCACCGTACCCGATTAAGCGTATGTGGTTATATATAGATACGTCAAATTGTAACCTTTATATTAAATTAACGAGGTATCATTTAGTTAATATAAAGCCCATTAATTGCTCATAGTCCAATTTCCACAAGTGTCGTTCTTTTGTCCAAACCCCAATTATGGTACAAAGCCCAATTACCCCGTCTTTAATATTTAGCCCAACATCACGATTATTTCGGCTTAAATAAGCATAATAATAACTTAGCTACGAGACATTAATTTAAAAAGGTTGAACATAACTTACAACGAGTATTAATAGCGTAGCGTTACACGGACAGAATTTCGACTTACAAACTTACAACATTCGCCACTATAACCTTATTATTATTAAACTTAATTTAAAATTATAATTAAAATATAAATATAAATATATATTTATTTGTGAGAGAGCGAGAGATTAGAAAAAGATGTAAATAAATCGGCCAGAAACTGCGAAATTTATAGGACCTGACACGCTACAGTGTGCCATGCGACCGCATAGATTTAGCACTGCCTGGCCATGCGATCGCATGGCCACCTTTTCCTGGTCACAAAGCTTCCAAAACGTGGGCTGCTATGATTAATTTAATATAATATATATATATATATATATATATATATATATATATATATATATATATATATATATATATATATATATATATTATATTCTTGTGCATCGTTGACTTGTAATTTTAGGTCCGTTGCGTCGCGCGTTGATAGTTGGTTCATGTCCCGATTCCGGATTTTCGAACGTCCTTTCGTACTATTTAATATCTTGTACTTTGCGTTTCGCGACTCGTACTCTTGTAACTTTTAGACGTTTCTCATCAATAATTTGAACCATTTTGATTGTACTTTGTACTTTTTAGCTTTTTGGTCATTTGCGTCTTCAAATTGTCAAATCTGTCTTTTGTCTTCACCTTTTAATATTTAAACGAATATCACTTGTAAATAGAACAATTGCAACCAAAAGCTTGTCTTTCTTGAAGGATAATGCTATGAAATATATGTTCTTTTTTAGCATTATCAACTATACTAACTTTGTTTATATTGTTCTCATGCGATAGGAACAAGGAGGAAGCTCAAAAGTTAGGTAACTAGGCTGGAGCTGGTAATCGGTGATTGGGTCAATCTTCAGATAGAGTTTAAGTATCATGACATGCTACTGTGTTGTACCTTATTACCATGCTTTAGTGTATATGTTGCCATGCTTAGATAATGGTTGCTATGCTAGTTAGATAATTTATGCTTATTGTTATTATGTGTTCTTATGTACGCACTGTGCTTGACAACAGCCGGGCCTGCGGAGGCTGGGAACTCATAACCGGACCTGCGGAAGTTAGAATTCGTAAGGTCAATCGGGCCGGTGGAGTTTGGGTTCATGTCATGTTGTCTGTGTATTGATTCAGCATGAAGTACTAGCGGTAGACACTAGTGTGACGACCCGGAAATTTCCGACCAAATTTAAAATTTATCTTTATATTGTTCTGACACGATAAGCAAAATTTGTTAAGTTAAATCTCAAGGATTTTAAACTATGTTCATACATTCATTTAACCTTGACCAAATCCCGACGATTCACGAACCATTACTTAATTGAATATGAATATGTATATATAGGTAAGTATATATATATTATAACTTGAAAATATTAACAAAGTACTAAACGTATAATACTTTACATGAGCGTATTTGTTTCAATATGTTTATCGGTGGAATTAAAAGATAATATCAAATGATTGATTTATCAGATACATTGCATGATTACGAGTCTTTGTTGAGAGGTGCACTTTAATTTAAGAAACCTTTCCTTTTTAACGGTATTCGGAATAAATGGTAAAGTGATCTTCGAGTAAGGACAAAGTGTCAAGTAACGAGAGCTAGACAGATTGGTGGAAATTCCTGTTGATTTCTAATACATGCCTTACGATAATTTCCTTGTGACTTTTGATAAGATAGACTATTTAACTTTCATATTATTGGTGAATATAGATAACTTAGAAAATGAATATCGATAAGTTAAGTAAACGATAGTAACACTTGTTTATTGATTCGATTGATTTATTAACTAGAACGTCTGAAAAGTTAAATTAAACGTTGGCGCATAAATGAATCATATCAAATTATGTACTAGAGCGTAAAACGTAAGGTGATATAATAACATCTAATATTTAAACGATTTTAAATATATTAAACTTTGAAATATAATTAGTTTTTGAAAAACTAAATATTATATTAGCAAGTGAATATTTCTAAAATATATAAGTATATATTTTTAAATGATAATATCATTATTTTACAAAGTAATAAAATATAATATTAACTTTGTCGTAAAACATTTTGGATTTAAAATAGTATTAATATAATATATATTGGTAAATAACGAGACGTCCATTTATAGAAGCAAATGACCAAAACACTCAAATGAATAAGTTACACTTTGAGTGGGATAATTTTTCGTTGATTTGAGTCTTGTTATTAATAAAGGTACATTACACGAAACGTAAAGTGCCAGTTTTCTAAGCGTACAAAAATGCGTTCGAAAACCGGTACTTAAGTCGAGTGTCAACGTACAATACATCAGTGTAAAAATTACAAATCAACTATGGACGAGAATATAATATAATATTTAATTAATTCTAAAGTTTAAATATATTATTTATTAAATTATATATATAAACTAATGTCGATAAAGGAAATCAAATGCGTATGAGCTATTTTTGGTAACCATGCACTCGCATGGTTTTACCACTTAAACCTTATGCACTCGAATGGTGAGGTTAGGTGGGATACATCCTTTAAAGCTCGCTCGAATTTGCATTTCTGATTCATAATTCACTTCTCTTCATCTATATTGCTCCGTATACATTTATTTATATTATTATTATTATTATTATTATTATTATTATTATTATTATTATTATTATTATTATTATTATTATTATTATTATTAATCTTATTATTATTATTAGTATTAGTATTATTATTATTAGTATTATTATACATAAAATACTACGACGAAGTCATTAGCGAGTTATTTCAAACGGGTTTTGCGAGCGGGGCAAAGCTAAGGAAATTATAGGTTATAGCTATGGAGGTTATGGGTATGGTTTGAGGGTATGCTTGCGAGGTCAACCTAGTATTTGTCATCTCCGTTGCGTCTACACACTTTTCCTGCAATATTGAATCACAATATTGATACGTGAGCACTCATAACTTAACTTTTATATATTATTAGTGTATCCCTGACTAGTGCTCGAGTATATAGGATTATGTATGCTTGTACGTTTGATATTGTCGTTAGATAGGTTATGTTGAATCCTGAATTAGACACATATGCTAATGAGATAAGGTATATGATATGCATGTCGTTGGAAAGCTATCAAAAAATTAAGAACTTTTCATTTAGGACTCGTGTGATTTCAATGAACGGATTAAAAGATATAGTCAACTGAATTATTATTAATTTTAGTATATTTATTGTTAAAATGATTATTATTACTATCATCGTTATTATCATCGTTATAATTATTATCTAATAATAATAATAATTATTATTATTATTATTATTATTATCAATATCATTATCGTTATAAGTATTATTATTAAAAATTGTCATTTTTATTAGTATTACTATCGTTATTATCATTAAGATTATTACTAACATTATTATTATTATTATTATTATTATTATTATTATTATTATTATTATTATTATTATTATTATTATTATTATTATTATTATTATTATTATTATTATTTTTATCATTATGATAGTTATTAGTAATATCATTAATGTTATTATAATATTTATTATTATTAGTATCATTATCATTAAAAAAAATTAATATTAGTAACATCTAATTATTATGACTAATATTATTATTATGAATGCGATATAAAAGAGGACTAAAAGCCATTAAACAAATCCATTAGAAAATATCATGATGAAATTAAAACATTGTAAGATATTGATTTATATAAAAATATCATTTTTATTATTCTTATCATTATTATTATTATTAAAAGTATTATTAATATTAAAACTATCATTTGTACTAAAGTTATTATTTTTAATAGAAATATCATTGTTCTTATAAAATATCAATATTATTATCATTAACACGACTATAATATTTTTATCATCATCAGTAATAATTATATTAGTATGGTTACAAAATATTATTATTTATTATCGTAATTAATATTATCATTAGTAAATATAAATATTGTTATTATTATTAGTAGAATAATAATAATTATTATTATTACAAGTAATACAACTTTTATTTATTAATTATTATTATCAATATTATTTTATCAAATAAATATGTGATACAAAGATATTTTTACCACACGTAATATAATTACATTAATAATACATACCACTATATTTTAAGTAAACTTTATAAATTTTATTAGTTAAGATATATAAAAGTATATTTTTATCATGTATAAATTTTAAATATAAATTTTATTTAACAAATGACTTTTTATTGAATACTCTAGTAAAATCTATTAAATATATTTAAATATATAAAATGACTATATTTAAGTTATATAATAAGCATATGTATAGGTTTTGGAAGTCATTTTGGTCAAGTTGACTTTTGTATATTAGTCTCGAGCATTAGGATTGTGATACACTACGATTTGACTTAAATTTTTAGACAGATATTGACCAACATATAAATATATATACTTAATTTAGGTTCGTGAATCCGAGGCCAACCTTTCACTTGTTCAATGACGTCATTTGTATTTTTACTACGAAATACAGTATTGTGAGTTTCATTTGCTCCCTTTTTAAATGCTTTTGCAATATATATTTTTGGGACTGAGAATACATGCGCTACTTTTATAACTGTTTTACGAAATAGACACAAGTAATCGAAACTACATTCTATGGTTGAATTATCGAAATCGAATATGTTTTTTTATCATGTCCGAAGTTGTCCTGGAATGATGGCGAATTTATCATGTCCGAAGTTATCTCGGAATGATGGCGAATTTATCATGTCCGAAGTTGTCCCGGAATGATGGCGAATTTATCATGTCCGAAGTTGTCCCGAAATGATGGCGAATTTATCATGTCCGAAGTTGTCCCGGAATGATGGCGAATTTATCATGTCCGAAGTTGTCCCGGAATGATGGGGATATTCTATATGCAACTTGTTAAGGTCGATTACCAGGTGTTCAATCTATATGAATGAATTTTATGCATGATGTTTATGGGAAATGGGAATATTAAATCTTGTGGTCTATCAAAATGATGAATTTTATTGCTTACGATAAACCTATGAACTCACCAACCTTTTGGTTGACACTTTAAAGCATGTTTATTCTCAGGTATTAAAGAAATCTTCCGCTGTGCATTAGCTCATTTTAAGGATATTACTTGGAGTCATTCATGGAATATTTTGAAAGACGTTGCATTCGAGTCGTTGAGTTCATCAAGATTATTATTAAGTCAATTATAGTTGGATGTATTATGAAATGGTATGCATGCCGTCAACTTTCGATGTAAAGAAAGTTTGTCTTTTAAAAACGAATGAAATGTTTGTAAAATGTATCATATAGAGGTCAAATACCTCGCGATGTAATCAACTATTGCGAATCGTTTATAATATATATGAACGGGTCCTTTCAGTTGGTATTAGAGCGGTGGTCTTAGCGAACCAGGTCTGCATTAGTGTGTCTAACTGATTAGTCGTTAGGATGCATTAGTGAGTCTGGACTTCGACCGTGTCTGCATGTCAAAAGTTTTTCTTATCATTTTATGTCGAAAAATTACCTACTTATCATCCTTAGGAAATTACCTGCTTATCATCCTTAGTCTAGACACGTCTTGCTACATTAATTGCATGAATAGTGTATAGACAAAATTCATATCTTAGCGTATCTGCTAAATCATATCTTATCGTATCTATTATTGTAAACTTTGCCTGACATATTTCGTAAATTCCTCCGTAATCTACGAAATCTTTTGATCTATATATATAGATATTCTATGTAATTAGAATACCACCTGATAGCTAGAAAATCATTTCATATCGAGAAATCCTTTATTCAATCGTACAAAATGGAATTCGTCATTAGTTCAAGTCACTTGGATTCCGAAATAGAATCCCACTCAAGCTCCGAAAGCAGTGTGACCCGAATGGATCAACCAATCAGCCATCATCTATTCTAGATGAATTGGAAATGGGTTCGTAGCCTCCTTAATCATTGGAGACAAGAAGAAGGCGATCCTTTCCATCCACCACATTGCCCTCTTAGTAAAGAACCTGAAGTACTTATCGGCGAATCTATCCGAGACACCATTTTCTCTCTCATTTCCAGAGTATCTCGGCACGATTATATACTATCTCACATTCTAGATCTTATTCACCCACTCGTCCGAACCACCAATCATCCCGGAATAATAGAAGAAGTTGGCGAACTTCGCGCTTGGATGGTGGCTTTGGAGAATATGGTGCAAAGGTTACAAGCACCAGCAACAACAACAGCAGCATAACCAGTATCACCATCATCAACGCCAACAGTACCATTACCAACCCCAACCACAACCGCGTCGTAAACCTCAAATTTACAATCTGTACCTCGAGCATTAACGTCATACACCCTGTAGATACCAAGGAGTACCAACAACAATAACCGATGAAGTATTAATCTATAACTTCATGGGAGAAACATTCTGCGGCGATTATAAATCTCTAAAGTCTTAGAGAATATCTGTTCTAGCCCTAACCATAAATTAGATGAATGAACCAAAATGATAGAAGGAAGAATAGAAACCCTGTCCGGAATGGTGCACGATTTACAAGCTAGACTTGTTTTACCAGCAGCATCAAAAGTATCGTTAGCATCACCATCACTGTCAGTACCGTCAGCATCATCAGCACTAGCAGCACCTATAACATCATAAGCTCCGCTAGTTCAAGAAAGCACCGTGGACATCATTACGAATCAATAACACGTATATTGTATCAACGAGTTCTGAAGTATTAACTCTTTTCCTCTGAAGAATTTATATATATATATATATATATCTTATATATATAAATTTTGAATCCATCATAAATCTTTTCGTACTAAGCTATTATGTGTGAATTTTAAAGGGTAGATACTACTCGGATAATTCATATTACTAATATGCTATGATGTACATTCTTCGTTAACAACTTAACAATCGTTAATCTCTATTTCAACTCAATAAATTCCATTTCATAATAACCCAAGTGTATTGATAAAGTACATGGTTGATTTTACACTTTCATTTTCGATTTACTCGAAACTTTATAGAAAACATCATTCGTACCTTGCGAAGTTAGCAAAAGTTCTACGAGCACCAACATGATTCACTGAGAAAATATTAATAAGATTAAATAATGAAGTATTGATTGCATTAGTGAAATACTCCGCGAAGATTATGTAATCTCTAATTTTAGAGATTATTCATTTCTAGTTCCAGCTGAAAATCAAATGAGTTTAAAATAATATCAACTCATTAAATCTGTATTACATCTGAAGAAAATATACATATATTTTCATAAAGACTGTAATAAAAACTCCCTTGTACAAAATATTACTTGTGAAATTTTTTTTAACGGGTAGGTAATACCCGAGAGATATATAAATTCACAATTAATATGTTACATTCTCCGATTCTGATTCAGCAAATCATCAACTATACTCATTACTTTCATAACGATATACATTCTTTCATGGAAACCAGAACAACCATTTTCATCCAAATTAAGTTACATATTCTGATTTTGACAAATCAAAATCCAAATCAAGATTTAACAGAAGACATCACTCTTAAATTCCTACATCTATCAAAGCCATACTTTGAATTCAAAACTATGATAGAACATCACTTTTATTTGTAACACTAAGAAGGATATTGGAATCATTCGAGATTCATGACGATTTCATCATTTGGATATTGATAATGACAATCTGCATTTAAAACCCTTCAAAATTCCTAAAGACACTTCAAATAATAAACAATTGAAATGATGATCCAACCACATGTTACCCACAGTCATGTACCTGAAAAACTCTCGAAACCAAAGTCATAGTTTAACACATATCCATGACAGACCCTTTGGCATTTATTAGCTAAAATAACTTTTCAATCTCTTTTTAAAATAGACAGTTTTGTCACAGCTCCAGCAAATCACCTTCAATGGTTCATTCAAATAAGCCTTATTATAACGATTACCCCTTCATCATTGTTACCGAGGAACCTTTCATATCTTGCCACATTAGCAGTAAACATATCAAAAACTTCATGAATCTTCAACCTTCCGAAAAATTATTATACTCATTGAAACTTTATCAAGTACTCATCTACAATTTGTAATAATGATTGCTATACCAACTACCGGGAATTAGCAATCAGTATTTTGAAACTTGCAGCATTTTCTACGCCAACAGTTATATATATATATATATATATATATAACATCTATCTCCTAGACTTACATACTTCGAATGTGAAGTTTCTGAAAAACACCCCAAACTGCGAACTAGTTCTGAATGTGACGACCCGGAAATTTCTAATCAAATTTAAACTTAATCTTATTATAATTCCGACACGCTAAGAAAATTCTGTAATGTTGAGTCTCAAAATTTTGAACTGTTTTCATACAATCAATTTAACTTCGACCATTTTTGACGATTCACAAACTATTACATATAAATAAATAAATACATATATATTTAAAATATATAAATATATATAATACTTTGAAATATAGTTTGGTTTAATATATGATTTAAATTATAAAATAATATAAGAGATAATAAAAATTTATTATATAAAATAAATCTATATATATATATATATATATATATATACATAAAAAGTATATTAAATATATTTTGTGATTTCGAAGTTATTTAGTAAACAACGGTAACGCTCAATTGTAATTTAATTAATAGTAAACGAGTTAAAAAGGAACTTATATGATTTTAAAATAAACGGTGATACGAAAATGAGTTATTTAAGTTATAGGCTTATTAAAAGTATATTTAGGATCTAATTATTTAATTTTAACACTTTTTATATTTTACCCATGAATGAGAGGGACAGTTGATGTAATTTTTATTTAATAAATAAATGATTGAATTTTATACCATAATGACCAAAATAAATAAATAAAGTTAATTTAAAAATATGGGATTTTTCTGAACACTTTTATCTGCCCCTAATTAACACCGGAGCATAATATAATATTCCATTAAAAAGTGTCGGTAAGGAACTATTGTTGAGATCACGTTTCTTATTCTTGAATTATTAGTACATTATTTATATTAATATTAATTGATTATTATTAAACATATAAGAATAAGTGATGTACATACATATAATATATATATATATATATATATATATATATATATATATATATATATATATATATATATATATATATATATATATATATATATGTGTGTGTGTGTGTGTGTGTGTGTGTGTGTGTGTGACTTTCTGTATTATTGATCAATCAACAAAACCTCACCCTCACTACCACTTTGGGCGATCTCCATCATCACCACTCCGGTACCTATTCTCACCACCATCAAACCACTCCGACCACCGCCATATGCCACAACCACCTTACTAACCACTCTCGAACATCACCTTCACGACACCCATATCACCTTTGATCTTCTTATTCGATTGACAACACCACCAAGAACCCCAATCAATTCTTGTTATTTTTGAACAGTCCCAAACCATCATCAACCTCACACTCTCCCTCTCTCTCTTCTTTCTCTCTCTGAATCTCAATTGTAAACTACCGAAACCACCATACGTGATTCTTTCAACTAGTTCATGTTCCATTTTTGCAACCAGTCAAAATCAATCACCATGATTAATAACCATCAAAGTTGTTTCCTCTTTTCTGTTCTACACCGCCATCACCACATCTTCCTCTTTCCCTCTCTCCCTCTCATGTTCTTTTCGGTTTTCCTGCCTTGTTACTATACAGCGTGTAGGAGGAATATGGTGAAATGAAACTTTGAAGATGGAGATGCATAAAACACGATGGTGATACGATGGTGTTACATCGGGCAAGATAATGATGGTGATGTTCCTTTGATAGTGAACTAGACGATGATGATCAAGGTTATGATTATACTTATGTTATGATTATAATTATGTTATAATTATAATTATGTTATGATTATGATTTATGATGATGTACATACGATAACCGAATGATGATAATCGAGAATTGATGACTATGTGATGATGTTACGTTAATGGTGATGAGATATATGATGTTATGATGATGGTCGAGATATAAAATGATGATGAGGAGATGATGAATACGTTAATACGGGTTATATTTTTATAAAATGGATATAAAACATGGACGGTAGAGTGGTAAAGGGGCGGTGTGTGTTATCGAGAGGTCGCGGATACTAGGCTGGGGTATATTTTTTTTAAACAGAATCCTTCTTGGGCTGCTAGTTGGGCTTGATTATTGTTGGGCCAAATCATTGTAGGATGGACTAGTGCAATCTTAGGGAATTTAATTATTGGGCCGTATTATAAATTAGGGTTGGGCTGATAGAACGGATATATATATATATATATAAATGGGTTACAAGTTCAATCAGAAAATCAGACTAGATCGAGTGGTGTTGGGTGTTTTCGGGTTTTCGAGAGGTCGAGGGTTCGAGTCCCAGCTGTGGAATTCTTTTTGAGTTTTTCTTCAAGGTTGAACTCTTTTATTTTCATTATTATTATTATTATTATTATTATTATTATTATTATTATTATTATTATTATTATTATTATTATTATTATTATTGTTGCTAATACTAATTATTATTATTATTATTATTATTATTATTATTATTATTATTATTATTATTATTATTATTATTATTATTATTATTATTATTATTATTATTATGTATTTATTATGATAAGTAAATTGTTATTATTATTAACATTAATACATGTTATATCGTTAGTATTATTAAGTTAGTTATATTTATTAACTATATTAGTACCATCATTTAGTATTATCATCACTAATATTATTATTTATAGTATTATTCGTGTTATTTTTGCTAGTAATAATATTGGGATTTCAAGAATACTAAACAGGTTAATTTATGATAAAAAGTATTATGATAAAGATTAGGAATTGATTATAATTATATGAACATATGTAAATTATGATTATGAATACAAATTAATATTAAAAGAAACTATAGTCATTAGTTTATAAATTAAACACGAAAGTTACGATTATTATAACTATGAATATACAAGTTTAATAATATTATTAAGATTAAAAAATATAGAAATTTTAGATATAAATATTATTATGAAAATTATTAAGATCTTAATTAAAGTATGTTTTACAAGAATTAGTATAATAAATATTATCATAGTTACTTTAATACAATTTAACATTATTATCATTACTAATATCATTATTAACATTATTATTATCACTTTTATCAATATTATAGAGTATCAATATTATTACTAATATTAGTATTATCATATGCTAAGAAGTCTGGGAATGATGCGTTGTCTTATGTGTACAAAATCCTTATGAATTCGCTCTATGGTAGATTTGGCATTAACCCTCAGAGCACAATAATTATTAATTACAAACAAGTAATCCCTATAAAAAGATATATTTAACTTAACTCTATCAACAGTTATATATATATTTAATCGATTACGACTATATGTATTAATGAATATACAAATGATATAGGTTCGTGAATTCGAGGCCAACCCTGCATTATTCAATATCGTCATATGTATTTTTACTACAAAATACAGCATTGTGAGTTCATTTGATTCCCTTTTACTCTTTACATTTTTGGGATTGAGAATACATGCGCTACTTTTACAACTGCTTTATTAAATGCTTTTGAAATACATTTTTGAACTGCGAATACATGAAATTCTTTTGTAAATGTTTAACGAGATAGACACAAGCAAAACATTCCTCAAATGAATTATGTGGGCGTGATAATTGACACCATTGAATTATGTGGATGTGATAATTGCCACAATTGATATGAATATTTTTCCCCTGATTATTATTGCTTGGTAACCTAAGAATTAGGGAACATCACTAATTTTGAGAATTAGTGCACGCCTAATTGACGTGAATCCTAAAGGTAGCTACCGGGTTTAACACCCCCACCCAGAATGTTCACTAGACGAAAGGGCTACTGGGCGTGGTGTTTAGTACTTCGAAGTTTATATGATTATTATACATACGAGATGTTCTGTTTTGGAGATATTATTATGCGCATTATATGTTAAGGTCGGTTACTGTAATGACCCAGAATTTTCCGACCAAATTATACTTATGAGATTAATATTTACATAAATTAAACCATACCAACATGATAATCAATCCAAATTGTTGAGACTTCTGTTTTTGAAAAGAGTTTTACACAACGTTTGACCGTCCAATATGACCGATGATATCACGAACTATATAACATACGATAATTATACGTTTGTGTATATATATGTATTTATATATATTTAACATGATCTAAAGATGGTTTAACATCTCATTGTGTACTAATGACAATGAGTTATAAGTATATTTTGAAACTACTAACTTAAGTTTTCAAAACGATAACTATACGTAACATTCTTTGATATATATACTTATAATCTATAATGCTTATACATGTATCGTATATATAATGTATTTAATCACTTTTTAAGGACTTAAATACATAAAACAATATAAGTATATTCATAAAAGATAGCTATATTTGAATTCTCGTTCCGTTTCCTCAAGATTTCTATACGTATATCTAGGGTATATGTACCCGTATCATACCCTGCTTCTATACATATTTACTATTGGTATATACACATCAAATCAACATCATAATCAATATTATTACTGCCCTAGATATGAGGTAACTAGAATTTGTCAAGTAGTATGAATTATTAGTAAGAAAACAAAATTAGGAATCCTTTTTCTTTCTTTATAAACTAAAAACATTTTTATAAATGAACACCATTTCTTCACTCCATTTTCTCATACCTACACCCTCATTTCTCTCTCAAAATACTCCTAACTTCATACTTGATCATCTCCAAGCATTTTCCCCATCATTTAGCTTCAATTGCAAGCCTTAAACACCATAAGAAAACTCTTTCAAGAACATATCAAAATAACCACCCATTTGAAGAAGTTTACTTCCAACCTTTTGATCTAACTCCACCACTCTTTGATTCCAAGATTATTTCTTATCTTTTATAGTAACTTTGTCCAAGTAACTTGAGGTAGTAACCTTGTTCATAATCTTATTCAATTCATATTCATATAGCTATCTTATTTTGTGGTATAAAATTTTAACAACAAGAACATAGTTTGAATGATTTCAAACTTGTTCGCAAACTAAATAGATCCTTCTAACTTGACTTTTAAAACACTTCAAGACCTGTAATATATCATAATGATATACTAACCTAACAAGATATAACTTGGTTTTACAAAGAACATCTTAAAAACTGAATCTACGTCGTCGGAGTGCAACCGGGGGCTGTTTTAGGTTGGATAATTAAAAACCATCTTGAACTTTGAATTGGAAGTTCATGTTCTGGAAAAATGATATTTCTTATGAATATGTTAACACATAAAAATTTCATGGTTTAACTCAAAGTGTAAGTATTTTTAGAAAAATGATCATTAAATGTTGTTTTTATGATGGAAAATGATCACTTTCATAAGTTTCACCAAAGTTTGACCTATAACCTATGATTTCGAATACAAACTAAGGTATTTTCAGTTCATATTCTTAAAATTTTACTCGATCCAAGGAAGTGGCAAGTTGAACCAACAAAAACAGAGTTGTAATGAAGAAACTACGACTAAAACAAGATTGGGTATCCGAAGCTAGTTTAGCTACGAAAATATTTGGAGAAAAAGTAAATTAATCATATCTTTTCTAATTAATATAATATTTTATATATAATTACTTATGATTTGATTTTATATATTTTAGGACCACCCGTAAACAACACGAGAAGATTAATCATAAGACCTCATGATTGTACGCAACACATCATTTGACAACACGGTACTTTATGTACGCAACACGTCATTTGACAACATGGTACCATGGGTCGAGATTAATTCTGATCAATACGAATACGATGGGGTCTTTATTTATTTTATTTTATTTAAGTAACTAATTGTGGACCACTAACATCGAACTGCTAACTACGGACTAAGAAAAATATTAAAAGTATTAAAAGTATATATATATATATGTAACGATTACTTAAAAATAAAATATGTTGATATATTATATATATGGTTAGGTTCGTGATATCTATCGGAGACCAAGTCGAATTAAATAACTTCAAGGCAAAAGTGAGTTTCATTTGCTCCCTTTTTAATTATTTTTGCAATATATATTTTTGGGCTGAGAATACATGCGCTGCTTTTATAGATGTTTACAAAATAGACACAAGTACTTAAAAATATATTCTACGTTGAGTTGTACCACTGGCATATTTCCCTGTAGCT
Source organism: Rutidosis leptorrhynchoides (assembly GCF_046630445.1). Lineage (NCBI taxonomy): Eukaryota > Viridiplantae > Streptophyta > Magnoliopsida > Asterales > Asteraceae > Rutidosis > Rutidosis leptorrhynchoides. The sequence continues at coordinate 380,153,581 of NC_092334.1, forward strand.
TGGTAACTACTATTTACATGGGTATTGTAAACGCGAATCCTGTTGATAGATCTATCGGGCCTGACAACCCCAACCGGACTGGACGACCAGTATTCAACGGTTGCACAGTACTTCGTTTTGGTGACTACACTTGGTACGGTGTAGTGAGATTTCATAATAAAGGGAATATGTGACGTTGATTAAATGTTAAGTATGGTTACCAAGTGCTCAACCACTTAGAATGCTTTACATACACTTGCGAGTGTATTATGTTTATGATTATGAAATCTTGTGGTCTATTAACATATTGAAATGATTGTTATGATAAACCTATGAACTCACCAACCTTTTGGTTGACACTTTAAAGCATGTTTATTCTCAGGTACGAATTAAGTCTTCCGCTGTGCATTTGCTCAATATAAGGATATTACTTGGAGCTGATCATCGCAATGGGACCAAATGTTGATGACTTCGTCCAGGTGGATTAGGACGGGTCCTTTCAGTTGGTATCAGGGCAGTGGTCGTAGCAAACCAGGTCTTGCATTAGTGTGTCTAACTAGTAGTTGTTAGGATGCATTAATGAGTCTGGACTTCGACCGTGTCTACATGTCAAAAGTTTTGCTTATCATTTCTAGTCGAAAATCATCTGATTATCATCCTTAGGAAATTACCTGCTTATCATTCATAAGTCTAGACACGTTTTACTGCATTGATAGTGTATAGACGAATTCTTATCTTAGCATATCTGTTATTGTGAACTTTGACTGATATCTTTTCAAAGATTCTCCGTAATTTACGGGATTTTTGTATTATATATACATATGTAAATTATGTATTGAAGAGTACCAAATCTAACTCCTATAATCTATTCCATACCAAAAATTCATTTTCCCCATTATACAAGATGGATTCCGCATCTAGTTCGAATTCTTCAGATTCCGACAGTTATGCCGATATGGATTTCCATTCGGGCTCCGAAAGCAGCGTCACCAGAATGGATCAACCAATTTTCCATCATCTATTCTGGATGAATTGGGGATGGGTTCGTAATATACTAAATCACTGGAGACAAGAAGAAGGTGATCCATTCCATCTACCAAATTGCCCTGTTGGCGATGAACCTAAAGCACTTACCGGCGAACCTAATTGAAACACCATTTTCTCTCTCATTTCTAGAGTATCTCGTCATGATTATATACTATCCCATATTACAAATCTTGTTCATTCGCTCGCTCCAACCGCCAATCATCCCGGTGTACTAGCAGAAGTTAACGAACTTCGCGCTCGCGTGACGGCTTTGGAGAACATGGTGTGAAGGTTGCAAACACCAGCAGCATAATCAGCACCACCATCAATAACATCAACAATACCATCATCACCACTAACAAACAACATCCGCATCACACGTCTCGACATCATAATCTGTCCCACAAACATCAACATCATACGTACCATAGATACCAAGGGGTACCAACAATAATGAACGATGAAGTATTGATCCATAACTTCATTGATATTCTGCGAAGAATATGTGGTTTCAAAAAGTTTTAGAGATTTCTTATTCTAACTCAAACCGAAAAGCAAATGAGATTAATATCATATTAACTCATTAAATTCATGATTTCATCTGAAGAAAATATATATGTATATATGTTTTCATAAAGATTGTAATTAAAAGTTCTTTTGTACAAAATATTAATGGTGAAATTTTTTTTTTACGGGTAGGTAATACCCGAGGAATAATTAGATTTCATCTTAATAAGTTACATTGTACATTCGTCGAAGCTGATTCAACGGTCATTTACTATCCTACTTACAACCACCGATATACGTATCCGTTCACCGTAGAATAACCATTTTCATTCAATTTCATATTTGGATTTTGACTTCCCAGAATCCAACAAGTGGCATATGAAGAAAACATATGACAAAATAAAATCTATTAGAAACAAACAAATTAACTATGAAAAATTTTGTTAAGAATCCACGCTAACTGTTCCAGCTAACTGTTCCTAGCTAACTGATTACATTTTATTTATCGCAGTTTATTTATCGCAATTTAATTATCGCACTTTTATATATCGTCATTTAATTTCTGTAATTATTTTACTCACTTTAAATATCGGGACACGTATACAATGTTTTGACATATCATATCGATGCATCTATATATATTATTTGGAATCACCATAGACACTCTATATGTAGTAACGATCGAGTTCTCTATACAAGGTTGAGGTTGATTCTACAATAATATATATAGTTTGAGTTGTGATCGAGTCTGAGAGGTATACGGGTCACGACACGTATTAATTAATTCGTATATTATATATTAAACTATATATGAATTATTGGACTGTTACTGTGGACTATCGACTGTGGACTAATGACATTGGACAATTAAAATGAATTAAAATATTGATTATAACATATGAAACTAAATATTTCTTCAAGATTGCCACTTGATTTCATCTTAAACCTCATTGTATCTCGACGATTACAATCAGCGTTCAAATCTATCATGAATCTTAAAAACACCTCAATCGAGAGGATAAACCAACCGCACTTCATCTACGGAAGAAAAGATTGATGCATATAGTTATGCACCTAAAAAACCCTCGGAAACTGAGTAAACGTTTGACACGTATCTGTTCTAGTTCCTTTGACATTGTTATAACGAAGATCGTTTTGCAATCCCTTTCCAAAGTAGCTAATTTTATCACAGCTCCAACAAGTCAACTCCGACTTTTCATCCGAAACAACTTTATTATAACCGCGATATATATGCGTACTCTTTATTGTTACTGGGGAACCTTTTATATTCCACAATATTACCATCAGCGATTAATCATTCTAAAAACACAATTCTCCTGAAACTACCTCGGTTTGATAACCGATGACCCAGATCAGTTAACTTTGAAAATGCTGACGAAGCAGCATGTTGTAGATGATCTTAATGGCCAAAAGTTTGATGATAAAGAAAGGAGTGTTAGGAACGCTCGATAGAAAATTTAGTACCGAAAAGCGGATTATGTGAAACTATGAAGAAAGCCGTGGACAAATCACAAAGAATAAGTTTGCCTTCAAAGAATCCAAATGATTTTGTGCCTGCTGAAATCGTTAGCAAATATCTTATTTCTCATTCTAAACCTTCACAGAAAAATCTTCTTCATCATCCATTGATATTAGAAATTCTAAGATATTCTCATATGTTCTATTATAAATATCCTCCATATTTCTGGCGATATTTTCACAACTATTCTTATCTGAGATCATTTATCTCTCCGTAATATCTACAACATAAAAGAAACTGTGTTAGTTTCTAAATTCTGAAACCTTCGAGTTTAAAATATGAATGTTTTGAAGTAGTGTTGGGAACTGAAGCATGGATTAGTATAATATAATGACACTTGATCAACGTCATTATATTATAGTAAGTCATGCTGAGTTTCTAATGAAGCATGATGATTCACAGTACCGTCATCATGTGCCATTTACACGACTCTTACATTCTATCTAATCTCTAAACATATCAACAGAATATTTTTCTGGATGACTCGGTCTTCTCCAGGGTATTCTGGTAATTTAACAAATCAAAATCGTTCTATTACCATTTTCTTCTTAGAGCATTAGCTATGTTCATTCTGAATTTCATATCTACGAATTCCGAACCATTACTCGCTTGACTCGAAGTCGGGAAGAGAAAACGAAAGCATGAAGCTCCGAAAAATAATGAAGAATATAAACTTCGATAATAACCCCGAAATTACAAACCGTGTATATCGATGCAGATAGTAATATAGAGACACGGGAGAATTAGAAACACTATAAACACAAGAGTATAGTAGAAGTAAATAGATTCTTCTGGTGGTAGATGAAAAAGAAGAATGACAGATATAAAAGTTAGGAGTATATCAAGAATTAGGACTGGATGGAGCATATTGATGAATGCTTTAAAGTAAGAATCAAGGGAGAAAGAATAGAAGGTAGGAGTCGTGGAAAATAAGGAAACGAAGGGGTGAATTTATAGTGAAATATCCGACAGAGCAATCGAAACAGATTATTGCATATAATCAAAGAAGATCCTGATTTCCTTAATCACCAAAGAACCAAATCTTATTACGTAAGATTCTCTTTAAATTCCTTAAATCCTGGAAATCAATCATAACTACGTCATCGGTTAAGACGAATATATTTTACTCATCTCACTCTTTTACGATAGTCTCATTTATATTCTTCGCATAATCGAATCGTTTTATCTACATTACTCAATGATGATAAAACTCCATTATCACCTTATATTTGTCATGAAAACCTTCTTATTGTTATCCATAACAACCTCTATCAAATTTCGGGGACGAAATTTCTTTAACGGGTAGGTACTGTAATGACCCGGAACTTTCCGACCAAATTATACTTATGAGATTAATATTTATATAAATTAAACCATACCAACATGATAAGCAATCCAAATTGTTGAGACTTCTGTTTTTGAAAAGAGTTTTACACAACGTTTGACCGTCCAATATGACCGATGATATCACGAACTATATAACATACGATAATTATACGTTTGTGTATATATATGTATTTGTATATATTTAACATGATCTAAGGATGGTTTAACATCTCATTGTGTACTAATGACAATGAGTTATAAGTATATTTTGAAACTACTAACTTAACTTTTCAAAACGATAACTATACGTAACATTCTTTGATATATATACTTATAATCTATAATGCTTATACATGTATCGTATATATAATGTATTTAATCACTTTTTAAGGACTTAAATACATAAAACAATATAAGTATATTCACAAAAGATAGCTATATTTGAATTCTCGTTCCGTTTCCTCAAGATTTCTATACGTATATCTAGGGTATATGTACCCGTATCATACCCTGCTTCTATACGTATTTACTATTGGTATATACACATAAAATCAACATCATAATCAATATTATTACTGACCTAGATATGAGGTAACTAGAATTTGTCAAGTAGTATGAATTATTAGTAAGAAAACAAAATTAGGAATCCTTTTCTTTCTTTATAAACTAAAAACGTTTTTATAAATGAACACCATTTCTTCACTCCATTTTCTCATACCTACACCCTCATTTCTCTCTCAAAATACTCCTAACTTCATACTTGATCATCTCCAAGCATTTTCCCCATCATTTAGCTTCAATTGCAAGCCTTAAACACCATAAGAAAACTCTTTCAAGAACATATCAAAATAACCACCCATTTGAAGAAGTTTACTTCCAACCTTTTGATCTAACTCCACCACTCTTTGATTCCAAGATTATTTCTTATCTTTTATAGTAACTTTGTCCAAGTAAATTGAGGTAGTAACCTTGTTCATAATCTTATTCAATTCATATTCATATAGCTATCTTATTTTGTGGTATAAAATTTTAACAACAAGAACATAGTTTGAATGATTTCAAACTTGTTCGCAAACTAAATAGATCCTTCTAACTTGACTTTTAAAACACTTCAAGACCTGTAATATATCATAATGATATGCTAACCTAACAAGATATAACTTGGTTTTACAAAGAACATCTTAAAAACTGAATCTACGTCGTCGGAGTGCAACCGGGGGCTGTTTTGGGTTGGATAATTAAAAACCATCTTGAACTTTGAATTGGAAGTTCATGTTCTGGAAAAATGATATTTCTTATGAATATGTTAACACATAAAAATTTCATGGTTTAACTCAAAGTGTAAGTATTTTTAGAAAAATGAACATTAAATGTTGTTTTTATGATGGAAAATGATCACTTTCATAAGTTTCACCAAAGTTTGACCTATAACCTATGATTTCGAATACAAACTAAGGTATTTTCAGTTCATATTCTTAAAATTTGACTCGATCCAAGTAAGTGGCAAGTTGAACCAACAAAAACAGAGTTGTAATGAAGAAACTACGACTAAAACAAGATTGGGTATCCGAAGCTAGTTTAGCTACGAAAATATTTGGAGAAAAAGTAAATTAATCATATCTTTTCTAATTAATATGATATTTTATATATAATTACTTATGATTTGATTTTATATATTTCAGGACCACCCGGTAAACAACACGAGAAGATTAATCATAAGACCTCATGATTGTACGCAACACGTCATTTGACAACACGGTACTTTATGTACGCAACACGTCATTTGACAACATGGTACCATGGGTCGAGATTAATTATGATCAATACGAATACGATGGGGTCTTTATTTATTTTATTTAAGCAACTAATTGTGGACCACTAACATCGGACTGCTAACTACGGACTAAGAAAAATATTAAAAGTATTAAAAGTATATATATATGTAACGATTACTTAAAAAGAAAATATGTTGATATATTATATATATGGTTAGGTTCGTGATATCTATCGGAGATCAATTCGAATTAAATACTTTCAAGGCAAAAGTGAGTTTCATTTGCTCCCTTTTTAATTGCTTTTGCAATATATATTTTTGGGCTGAGAATACATGCGCTGCTTTTATAAATGTTTACAAAATAGACACAAGTACTTAAAACTATATTCTACGTTGAGTTGTACCACTGGCATATTTCCCTGTAGCTTGGTAACTACTATTTACATGGGTATTGTAAACGCGAATCCTATTGATAGATCTATCGGGCCTGACAACCCCAACCGGACTGGACGACCAGTATTTAATGGTTGTACAGTACTTCATTTTGGTGACTACACTTGGTACGGTGTAGTGAGATTTCATAATAAAGGGAATATGCGACGTTGATTAAATGTTAAGTATGGTTACCAAGTACTCAACCACTTAGAATGCTTTACATACACTTGCGAGTGTATTATGTTTATGATTATGAAATCTTGTGGTCTATTAACATATTGAAATGATTGTTATGATAAACCTATGAACTCACTAACATTTTGGTTGACACTTTAAAGCATGTTTATTCTCATGTACGAATTAAGTCTTCCGCTGTGCATTTGCTCAATATAAGGACATTACTTGGAGCCGATCATCGCAATGGGACCAAATGTTGATGACTTCGTCCAGGTGGATTAGGACGGGTCCTTTCAGTTACCAATCCAAGCTATGAAAGCAATGAAAAGTGAATGTTATGTATCGAGAGAATGATTTTATACACAGGTTATGTGTATGTTATTTTTGTGCACGAGATATGTGTATGGTTACTAAGATTTATGAAAGATGATTTCGTACACGAGAAAGGTGTACTGTATTTAAAAGATATCGCATGTACATTACAGGTGGGTATAGGATTCGGGCCCATTTGTAACATGCATCATTTAAATCTTGTGGTCTATCAAAATGATAAATTTTATTATTTACGATAAACTTATGAACTCATCAACCTTTTGGTTGACACTTTAAAACATGTTTATTCTCGGGTATGAAAGAAATCTTTCGCTGTGCATTTGCTCATTTTAAATACATTACTTGGAGTCGATCATCGCAATGGGACCCGATGTTGGTGACTTCATCCAGATGGATTAGGACGGGGTATGACATGTGGTATCAGAGCGGTGGTATTAGCGAACCAGGTCTTGCATTAGTGTGTCTAACTGATAGTTGTTTAGATGCATTAGTGAGTCTGGACTTCGACCGTGTCTGCATGTCAAAAGTTTTGCTTATCATTTCTAGTCAGAAATCATCTGCTTATCCTCCTTAGAAAATTACCTACTTATCATTTTTAGTCTAGACATATCTTACTGCAGTTAGTGCATCGATAGTGTATAGACAAAATTCATATCTTAGCGTATCTGTTATTATAGACTTTACCTAACAGCTTCCGTAGATTCCTCCGTAACTTATGGGATTTTAGTATTATATATGCATATATAAATTATGCAGGGTACTAATCTACATCCTATAATCTACTTCTTATCGAAAATCCTTCATCTGATCGTACGAGATGAATCCCTCAACCAGTTCGAATTCCTCGGATTCCGACAACTATTCCAATATGGAGTTTCACCTAAGCTCCAAAAGCAGTGTCCCAGAATGAATCAACCAATTCATTTGATGGGTTCGTAGCCTACTAAATCAATGGAGACGAAAAGAAAGCGATCCTTTCCATCAACCAAATTCACGTTTTGACGAAGAACCTGAAATACTTACCGGCGAACTAGTCTGAAACACCATTTTTACCCTCATTTCCCGAATATCTCGTCATGATTACATACTATCTCAGATTCTAAACCTTATTCATTCGCTCGTTCTAACCAACAATCATCCCGAAATAATAGAAGAAGTCAACGAACTTCGCGCTCGAGTAATCAATTCAGAAAATATGCTGCAAAATTTACCAGCTTTAGAAACATCATCGGCACCAACAATACCATCAATAATAGCACCAGTATCATCAATAATCCATGCCTCAATATCTCATCCTGTACCTTGAGTATAATCATCGTTCTACGTATCATTCTACACCAATTGTCTTCATTCTTCATGGCAATTATGTAATCTCTAATGTTTTAGAGGTTATGTATTCTAGTTCTAACGGTAAATCAAATGAGTTTAATATTATATTGACTCATTAAGTTCATGGTTAAATCTGAAGAAAATATATATGTATATATGTTTTCATAAAGATTATAATTAAAAATTCTTTTGTACAAACTGTTAATGGTGAAAATATTTTTACGGGTAGGTAATACCCGAGGAATATTTAGATTTCACTTTAATAAGTTATACTGTACATTCTTCGAATCTGATTCAACACTCATTTACTATCCTACTTAAACCTCAATTGTATCTTGACAATTACAATCTGCGTTCAAACCTCTCATGATTCTTAAAACCTCTCAATTAAGAAACAACCGAGAAGATGAACCAACCGCACTTCATCTACGGAAGAAAAGATTGATGCATATAGTTATGCGCTTGAAAATTCTTGGAACCTGAGTAAACGTTTAACACGTATATGTGCTAGCTCCTTTGGCATTCTTATTTCCGAAAATAACAATGCAATCTCTTTTCAAATTAGTCAAATTTGTCACAGCTCCAACAAATCAACTTCAAGTTTTCATTCGGATTAGCCTCATTATAATCATGATATATAAGTTGCCTTTGTCATCGTTATCGGAGAACCGTTTATATCTCACCACATTAGCAGTAAACTTACCAGCAACTTCATTGATCTTTGACTTTTCATAAAATCATTATATTCATTGAAACCCTATCATATACTCACCCACATCTTGTAACAAGAATTGCCATACCAATTACTGGAAGTCAGCAATCAGTATTTTGAATTTCGCAACGTTTCTTCATCAATAGTTATATGTATACATATAACATTTATCTCTTAGAATTATGATCTTCCATTTTGAATTTCTGAAAAGCGCTTTAGCTTATGAATCAGTTCCCTGAGTTTTTTTTTTTTTTTGAAAAAGCTGATGAAGCAGTGAAAACTGAAGATTGCCTTAACAGTCAAAAGTCTGATGATAAAGAATAGAGTGTTGAAAAAGCTCAATGATTTTGATACTGAAAAAAAATGAATTGAGCAAATCATGAAAAAGACACTGAACAAGGACTAAACTTGTACATAAAAGAATCCTGATGATTCTGTTTATGATGAAATCTTTAACGAATACCTTGCTCCTTAATCGCTCTAAATCATCGTGAATGAATTTCTTCATCACAATTTGATTCAAAAATTCTAAGATATTATCGTATCTTTCATTATTAATATCCTCAATATTTCTGAAGATACCTTCATAAATATTCTTGTCCGATATTAATTTATCTCTTCGCGTTATCAGTATTACATCATAAAGGAAACTGTTTAGTTTCTATATTCTGTAAACCTTCGAGTTTAAAATTTGAATGTTTTTGAAGTAGTGTTGGGAACTGAAGCATGAGTTAGTATAATATAATGACACTTGATCAACGTGATTATATTACAGTAAGTTATGCTGAGTTTCTATTAGAACGTGATGATTCATAGATTATAACGTCATCATGTGCCATGTTACATGACACTTACATTCTATCTAACTTATAAACATATCAAGAACATATTTCTTGATAGTTCTATCTTTTTCCGTAACTTCTGGTAATTTAACCAATCAAGATTGTACTATTATGTTCCTTTCTACTTAGAACATTAGGATTATTCGAAACTTCATACCTATGAATTCTGGACCATTATTCGCTTGACTTATAGTCAGAAAGAGAAAAACAAAAAGATGGAACTCCAAAATATAAAGAAAACGAAAGGGGTGGATTTATAGTAAAATATCCGACAGAGAAATAAACACAGATGATCGCATTTAAAGCGGATCCTAATTTCCTTAATTACCGAGGAACCAAATCTTATTATGAAGATTTCCTCTAAATTCCTTGATTTTCGGAAATCAACCGTGACTACGTCACCAGACAAGATGAATCTGCATTTATTCATTCCACTCTTTTGTGATAGCTTCATTCGTACTCTTCGAATAATCGAATTGTTTTATCCACATCACTCAATGATGATAAAACTCTATTTATCAACTCATATTCGTCATGAAAACATTTTCATTGTTAGCCATGACCACCCCACTCAAATTTCGGGACGAAATTTCTTTAACGGGTAGGTACTGTGACGATCCGAAAATTTCCAATCAAATTTAAACTTGATTTTATTATAATTCTGACACGCTAAGTAAAGTCTGTAATGTTGAGTCTCAAAATTTTGAACTGTTTTCATACAATCAATTTAACTTCGAGCATTTCCGACGATTCACGAACTATTACATATAAATAAATAAATACATATATATTTAAAATATATAAATATATATAATACTTTGAAATATAGTTTGGTTTAATATATGATTTAAATTATAAAATAATATAAGAGATAATAAAAATTTATTATATAAAATAAATCTATATATATATATATATATATATATATATATATATATATATACATAAAAAGTATATTAAATATATTTTGTGATTTCGAAGTTATTTAGTAAACAACGGTAACGCTCAATTGTAATTCGATTAATAGTAAACGAGTTAAAAAGGAACTTATGTGATTTTAAAATAAATGGTGATACGAAAATGAGTTATATAAGTTATAGGCTTATTAAAAGTATATTTTAGCATCTAATTATTTAATTTTAACACTTTTTATATTTTACCCATGAATGAGAGGGACAGTTCATGTAATTTTATTTAATAAATAAATAATTGAATTTTATACCATAATGATCAAAATAAATAAATAAAGTTAATTTAAAAATATGGGATTTTTCTGAACACTTTTATCCGCCCCTAATTAACACCGGAGCACGATATAATATTCCATTAAAAAGTGTCGGTAAGGAACTATTGTTGAGAGCACGTTTCTTATTCTTGAATTATTAGTACATTATTTATATTAATATTAATTGATTATTATTAAACATATAAGAATATGTGATGTACATACATATAATATATATATATATATATATATATATATATATATATATATATATATATATATATATATATACATATATGTGTGTGTGTGTGTGTGTGTGCGTGTGTGTGTGTGTGTGTGTGTGTGTGTGTGTGACTTTCTGTATTATTGATCAATCAATAAAACCTCACCCTCACTACCACTTTGGGCGATCTCCATCAACACCACTCCGGTACCCATTCTCGCCACCATCAAACCACTCCGACCACCGCCATATGCCACAACTACCTTACTAACCACTCTCGAACATCACCTTCACGACACCCATATGACCTTTGATCTTCTTATTCGATTGACAACACCACCAAGAACCCCAATCAATTCTTGTTATTTTCGAACAGTCCCAAACCATCATCAACCTCACACTCTCCCTCTCTCTCTTCTTTCTCTCTCTGAATCTCAATTGTAAACTACCGAAACCACCATACGTGATTCTTTCAACTAGTTCATGTTCCATTTTTGCAACCAGTCAAAATCAATCACCATGATTAATAACCATCAAAGGTGTTTCCTCTTTTCTGTTCTACACCGCCATCACCACATCTTCCTCTTTCCCTCTCTCCCTCTCATGTTCTTTTCGGTTTTCCTGCCTTGTTACTATACAGCGTGTAGGAGGAATATGGTGAAATGAAACTTTGAAGATGGAGATGCATAAAACACGATGGTGATACGATGGTGTTACATCGGGCAAGATAATGATGGTGATGTTCCTTTGATAGTGAACTAGACGATGATGATCAAGGTTATGATTATACTTATGTTATGATTATAATTATGTTATAATTATAATTATGTTATGATTATGATTTATGATGATGTACATACGATAATCGAATGATGATAATCGAGAATTGATGACCATGTGATGATGTTACGTTAATGGTGATGAGATATATGATGTTATGATGATGGCCGAGATATAAAATGATGATGAGGAGATGATGAATACGTTAATACGGGTTATATTTTTATAAAATGGATATAAAACATGGACGGTAGAGTGGTAAAGGGGCGGTGTGTGTTATCAAGAGGTCGAGGGTTCGATACTAGGCGGGGGTATATTTTTTTTTTAACAGAATCCTTCTTGGGCTGCTAGTTGGGCTTGATTATTGTTGGGCCGAATCATTGTAGGATGGACTAGTGCAATCTTAGGGAATTTAATTATTGGGCCGTTTTATAAATTAGGGTTGGGCTGATAGAACGGATATATATATATATATAAATGGGATACAAGTTCAATCAGAAAAGCAGACTAGATCGAGTGGTGTTGGGTGTTTTCGGGTTTTTGAGAGGTCGAGGGTTCGAGTCCCAGCGGTGGAATTCTTTTTGAGTTTTTCTTCAAGGTTGAACTCTTTTATTTTCATCATCATCATCATCATTATTATTATTATTATTATTATTATTATTATTATTATTATTATTATTATTATTATTATTATTATTATTATTATTATTATTATTATTATTATTATTATTATTATGTATTTATTATGATAAGTAAATTGTTATTATTATTAACATTAATACATGTTATATAGTTAGTATTATTAAGTTAGTTATATTTATTAACTATATTAGTACCATCATTTAGTATTATCATCACTAATATTATTATTTATAGTATTATTCGTGTTATTTTTGCTAGTAATAATATTGGGATTTCAAGAATATTAAACAGGTTAATTTATGATAAAAAGTATTATGATAAAGATTAGGAATTGATTATAATTATATGAACATATGTAAATTATGATTATGAATACAAATTAATATTAAAAGAAACTATAGTCATTAGTTTATAAATTAAACATGAAAGTTACGATTATTATAACTATGAATATACAAGTTTAATAATATTATTAAGATTAAAAAATATAGAAATTTTAGATATAAATATTATTTTGAAAATTATTAAGATCTTAATTAAAGTATGTTTTACAAGAATTAGTATAATAAATGTTATCATAGTTACTTTAATACAATTTAACATTATTATCATTACTAATATCATTATTAACATTATTATTATCACTTTTATCAATATTATAGAGTATTAATATTATTACTAATATTAGTATTATCATAATTATTAATTACAAACAAGTAATCCTTATAAAAAATATATTTAACTTAACTCTATCAACAGTTATATATATTTAATCGATTACGACTATATGTATTAATGAATATACAAATGATATAGGTTCGTGAATTTGAGGCCAACCCTGCATTATTCAATATCGTCATATGTATTTTTACTACAAAATACAGCATTGTGAGTTCATTTGATTCCCTTTTACTCTTTACATTTTTGGGACTGAGAATACATGCGCTACTTTTACAACTGCTTTATTAAATGTTTTTGAAATACATTTTTGAACTGCGAATACATGAAATGCTTTTGTAAATGTTTAACGAGATAGACACAAGCAAAACATTCCTCGAATGAATTATGTGGACGTGATAATTGCCACCATTGAATTATGTGGACGTGATAATTGCCACAATTGATATGAATATTTTTCCCCTGATTATTATTGCTTGGTAACCTAAGAATTAGGGAATATCACTAATTTTGAGAATTAGTGCACGCCTAATTGACGCAAATCCTAAAGGTAGCTACCGGGTTTAACACCCCCACCCAGAATGTTCACTAGACGGAAGGGCTAGTGGGCGTGGTGTTTAGTACTTCGAAGTTTATATGATTATTATACATACGAGATGCTCTGTTTTGGGGATATTATTATGCGCATTATATGTTAAGGTCGGTTACCAAGCCAAGCTATGAAAGTAATGAAAAGTGAATGTTATGTATCGAGAGAATGATTTTATACACAGGTTATGTGTATGTTATTTTTGTGCACGAGATACGTGTACGGTTACTAAGATTTATGAAAGATGATTTCGTACACGAGAAAGGTGTACTGTATTTAAAAGATATCGCATGTACATTACAGGTGGGTATAGGATTCGGGCCTATTTGTACCATGCATCATTTAAATCTTGTGGTCTATCAAAATGATGAATTTTATTGTTTACGATAAACTTATGAACTCACCAACCTTTTGGTTGACACTTTAAAGCATGTTTATTCTCAGGTATGAAAGAAATCTTCCGCTGTGCATTTGCTCATTTTAAAGACATTACTTGGAGTCGATCATCGCAATGGAACCAGATGTTGGTGACTTCGTCCAGATGGATTAGGACGGGGTATGACATCGAAACTTTGAAAAATGCTGATGAAGCAGCAAAAACTGTGAAATAACCTTAACAGCCAAAAGTTTGATGATAAAGAATAGTGTGTTGGCAAAGCTCAGAAAAAGAAAAGATTTGGTACTGAGAAACAGATTGAGCAAATCATGAAGGAAGCTGTGGACAAGTCACAAACACTAAATCTTCCTGTAAAGAATCCAAATGATTCAGTGTCTGCTGAAACCGTTAGCAAACACCTTACTCCTTATTCTAAACCTTCACAAACAAATTTTCCACATCATCCTTTGATTCCAAATATTTTAAAATTCTAAAACATCATTGAATCTTTCATTATAAATACCTTCGATAATTCTGAAGATATATTCATAACTATTCTTATCTAAGATTATTTATCTCTTCGCGTTATCTGTATCGCATCATAAAAGAAACTGTTTTAGTTTCTAAACATCTGAAACCTTTGAGTTTAAAGTATGAATGTTTTAGAAGTAGTGTTGGGAACTGAAGCATGAGTTAGTATAATATAATGACACTTGATCAACGTGATTATATTACAGCAAGTCATACTGAGTTTCTAATGGAACGTGATGATTCACAGACCAAAACGTCATCATGTGCTCTGTACACAACTCTTACATTCTACATAACCTCTAAACATATCAAGAAATTATTTTCTTGATGATTCGGTCTTTTCTGAAGTATTCTGGTAATTTGACAAATCAAGATCGTACCATTACAATTTTCTTCTTAGAACATTAACTATGTTCATTCCGAAATTCATATCTGCAAATTCTGGACCATTACAAGCTGTGCTTAATCGCAAGAAGAGGAAATGAAAGAATGAAGCTCCGAAATAGAAATGGGAGTATAAACCGCAGAAAATAGGAGATAGCATCAATTGTGGATGTCAATGATTATAGAAAAACAGAATCAAAGACATCGAAATATAAGGGAAGATATAAAACCAACAATAACCCAGAACTTACAAACCATGTATATCGATGCGTATAGCAATATAAAGACACGGGAGAACTAAAAACACTATAAAACCAAGAGTATAGTAGAAGTGAATAGATTCTTCCGGCGGCAGATGAAAAAGGAGAATGACAGATATGAAGGTTAGGAGTATATTGAGAACCAGAACTGGATGGATCATATTGACAAATGATTCAAAGTACGAATTAAAGGATGAAGAATAGAAGGTGTGAATTGTAAGGAAACGAAGGGGGTGGATTTATAGAAAAATATCCGACAGGGCAATCAAAAACAGATGATCGCAATAAAAGCGAATTCTAATTTCCTTAATTACCGAAGAATCAAATCTTTTATGAAGATCTTCTCCAAATCTCTTGAACTCCGAAAATCAACCCATCCACGTCAAAAGATATAACGAAACTCACTTTTCTCATTTCATTTATTTTGTGATAACTTCACATAAACGGATTGTTTATCCCATATCACTCAATGATGATGAAATTCTATTTATCAACTCATATCTGTTATGAAAACATTCTTATTGTTACCCATGACGACCTCTATCAAATTTCGAGGACGAAATTTCTTTAACGGGTAGGTACTGTGATGACCCGGAAATTTCCGACCAAATTTAAACTTTATCTTTATATTATTCCGACACGATAAGCAAAATTTGTTAAGTTAAATCTCAAGGATTTTAAACTATGTTCATACATTCATTTAACCTTGACCAAATCCCGACGATTCACGAACCATTACTTAATTGAATATGAATATGTATATATAGGTATGTATATATATATTATAACTTGAAAATATTAACAAAGTATTAAACGTATAATACTTTACATGAGCGAATTTGTTTCAATATGTTTATCGGTGGAATTAGAAGATAATATCAAATGATTGATTTATCAGATACATTGTATGATTACGACTCTTTGTTGAGAGGTCCACTTTGATTTAAGAAACCTTTCCTTTTTAACGGTATTCGGAATAAATGGTAAAGTGATCTTCGAGTAAGGACAAAGTGTCAAGTAACGAGAGCTAGACAGATTGGTGGAAATTCCTGTTAATTTCCAATACATGCCTTACGATAATTGCCTTGTGACTTTTGATAAGATAGACTATATAACTTTCATATTATTGGGGAATATAGATAACTTAGAAAATGAAAATTGATAAGTTAAGTAAAAGATAGTAACACTTGTTTATTGATTAGATTGATTTATTAACTAGAACGTTTGAAAAGTTAAATTAAACATTGGCTCATAAATGAATCATATCAAATTATGTACTAGAGCATAAAACGTAAGGTGATATAATAATATCTAATATTTAAACGATTTTAAATATATTAAACTTTGAAATATAATTAGTTTTTGAAAAACTAAATATTATATTAGCAAGTGAATATTTCTAAAATATATAAGTTTATATTTTTAAATGATAATATCATTATTTTACAAAGTAATAAAATATAATATTAACTTAGTCGTAAAACGTTTTGGATTTAAAATAGTATTAATATAATATATATTGGTAAATAACGAGACGTCGATTTATAGAAGCAAATGACCAAAACACTCAAACGAATAAGTTACACTTTGAGTGGGATAATTTTTCATTGATTTGAGTCTTGTTATTAATAAAGGTACATTACACGAAACGTAAAGTGCCAGTTTTCTAAGCGTACGAAAATGCGTTCGAAAAACCGGAATCGGTACTTAAGTCGAGTGTCAACGTACAATACATCGGTGTAAAAATTACAAATCAACTATGGACGAGAATATAATATAATATTTAATTAATTCTAAAGATTAAATATATTATTTATTAAATAATATATATAAACTAATGTCGGTAAAGGAAATCAAATGCGTATGAGCTGTTTTTGGTAACCATGCACTCGCATGGTTTTACCACTTAAACCTCATGCACTCGCATGGTGAGGTTAGGTGGGATACATCCTTTAAAGCTCGCTCGAATTTGCATTTCTGATTCATAATTCACTTCTCTTCATCTATATTGCTCCGTATACATTTATTTATTTATATTATTATTATTATTATTATTATTATTATTATTATTATTATTAGTATTAATCTTATTATTATTATTAGTATTAGTATTATTATTATTAGTATTATTATACATAAAATACTACGACGAAGTCATGAGCGAGTTATTTCAAACTGGTTTTGCGAGAGGGTCAAAGCTAAGGAAATTATGGGTTATAGCTATAGAGGTTATGGGTATGGTTTGAGGGTATGCTCGCGAGGTCAACCTAGTATTTGTCATCTCCATTGCGTCTACGTACTTTTCCTGCAATATTGAATCACAATATTGATACGTGAGCACCTATAATTTAACTTTTATATATTATTAGTGTATCCCTGACTAGTGCTCGAATATATAGGATTATGCATGCTTGTACATTTGATATTGTCGTTAGATTGGTTATGTTGAATCCTGAATTAGATACATATGCTACTGAGATAAGGTATATGATATGCATGTCATTGGAAAGCTAGCGAAAAATTAAGAACTTATCATTTAGGACTCGTGTGATTTCGATGAACGGATTAAAAGATATAGTCAACTGAATTATTATTAATTTTAGTATATTTATTGTTAAAATGATTATTATTACTATCGTCGTTATTATCGTCGTAATAATTATTATCTAATTATTATTATTATTATTATCAATATCATTATCGTTATAAGTATTATTATTAAAAATTGTCATTTTTATTAGTATTACTATCGTTATTATCATTAAGATTCTTATTACCATTATTATTATTATTATTATTATTATTATTATTATTATTATTATTATTATTATTATTATTATTATTATCATTAAGATAGTTATTAGTAATATCATTAATGTTATTATAATATTTATTATTATTAGTATCATTATCATTAAAAAATAATATTAGTAACATCTAATTATTATGACTAATATTATTATTATGAATGCGATATAAAAGAGGACTAAAAGCCATTAAACAAATCCATTAGGAAATAATGAGTATAAGTATCATGATGAAATTAAAACATTGTAAGATATTGATTTAGATAAAAATATCATTTTTATTATTCTTATCATTATTATTATTATTAAATGTATTATTAATATTAAAACTATCATTTTTACTAAAGTTATTATTTTTAATAGAAATATCATTGTTCTTATAAAATATCAATTTATTGTCATTAACACGACTATAATATTTTTATCATCATCAGTAATAATTATATTAGTATGGTTACAAAAGATTATTATTTATTATCGTAATTAATATTATCATTAGAAAATATAAATATTGTTATTATTATTAGTAGAATAATAATAATTATTATTATTACAAGTAATACAACTTTTATTTATTAATTATTATTATTAATATTATTTTATCAAATAAATATGTGATACAAAGATATTTTTACCACACGTAATATAATTACATTAATAATACATACCACTATATTTTAAGTAAACTTTATAAATTTTATTAGTTAAGATATATAAAAGTATATTTTTATCATGTATACATTTTAAATAAAAATTTTATTTAACAAATGTCTTTTTATTGATTACTCTAGTAAAATCTGTTAAATATATTTAAATATATAAAAACAACTATATTTAAGTTATATAATAAGCATATGTATAGGTTTTGGAAGTCATTTTGGTCAAGTTGACTTTTGTTGACTTTTGAATATTAGTCTCGAGCATTAGGATTGTGATACACTACGATTTGACTTAAATTGTTAGACAGATATTGACCAACATATAAATATATATACTTAATTTAGGTTCGTGAATCCGAGGCTAACCTTGCACTTGTTCAATGACGTCATATGTATTTTTTCTACGAAATACAGTATTGTGAGTTTCATTTGCTCCCTTTTTAAATGCTTTTGCAATATACATTTTTGGGACTGAGAATACATGCGCTACTTTTATAACTGTTTTACGAAATAGACACAAGTAATCGAAACTACATTCTATGGTTGAATTATCGAAATCGAATATGTTTTTTTTATCATGTCCGAAGTTGTCCCAGAATGATGGCGAATTTATCATGTCCGAAGTTGTCCCGAAATGATGGCGAATTTATCATGTCCGAAGTTGTCCCAGAATGATGGCGAATTTATCATGTTCGAAGTTGTCCCGGAATGATGGCGAATTTATCATGTCCGAAGTTGTCCCGGAATGATGGGGATATTCTATATGCAACTTGTTAAGGTCGATTACCAGGTGTTCAATCCATATGAATGAATTTTATGCATGATGTTTATGGAAAATGGGAATATTAAATCTTGTGGTCTATCAAAATGATGAATTTTATTGTTTAATATAAACCTATGAACTCACCAACCTTTTGGTTGACACTTTAAAGCATGTTTATTCTCAGGTATTAAAGAAATCTTCCGCTGTGCATTAGCTCATTTTAAGGACATTACTTGGAGTCATTCATGGCATATTTTGAAATACGTTGCATTCGAGTCGTTGAGTTCATCAAGATTATTATTAAGTCAATTATAGTTGGATGTATTATGAAATGGTATGCATGCCGTCAACTTTCGATGTAAAGAAAGTTTGTCTTTTAAAAATAAATGCAATGTTTGTAAAATGTATCATATAGAGGTCAAATACCTCGCGATGTAATCAACTATTGCGAATCGTTTATAATGTATATGAATGGGTCCTTTCAACTAGCCTGATCAGCTAGGGTCGTGTGCATGTACAAGCCGTCGATCCTCGTATTGTCTTTACTTGTATCCTAGTTAGTTGTTAGCATATTTGTGGTCTTGTTTACATGTATGATGATTAAGCTTGTTATGTTAGATGAATTCTATTCACTTAGCATTATGATAATTCTCCACATTTCCACCATTGTAGGTTTAGGTACCGCAGTTTGGCTGGGTGCTGTTGCTGAAGATATGTTTGACTCATAAAATCTGATGTAGACTTTTGTTGTAATAACGTAACACTGTCGTGTAATCCTAAATTTAATTACGTGGATTTATGTAAGAATCTAATTGATGTTGTGGTTTAAATAATTTTGTCTTCCACTGTGTTTAAAAAAAAATTGCCCGTGTTACAACAAGATAAGCTAACAACCTGCGGGGAAGAGATGAAGGGGTTAGCACGAAGCTAAGTGAATGGTACTAACTATCCACAATAGTATACATAACAGTTATTCTACATGTCATACAACTAAAGCACACAGAACCACTAGTGGTGTCACAAGAGACTCCAGTGGCTTGGCTGAGCCTACAATCGCAGTTGATTAGACTAGGTTTACCGGAAGTTTCTTCCACATAATGAATAGTATAAGTCCTCCACACGTAACGAATATGTCATTCAAACTTATATTGATCATTCTGCCATAAGGAACTCAACCCCTGGACCTGGTTGATCTCTACCGACCACTGTTCTTGTTAGGGACGTATTAGGGTTATAGCACAGAAAGCAAACACGTATCAACACATACACTAGAATTCAGTCTCAAACAATAATAATAACATAGAAATCCTAACTAGCATGACACAAGGATAACTAGCTACTCTATACTATGCATCAACTGTTAGTCCCACTCACCGAATACCATCAATAGAAGGCTCTCAGAAGTCTAATCTTTCTGAGCGTTCTCATTGTCTTTAGGGTTTAGGCTGCCAAATGGTCATATATGTAATACCGGCCATTTTTTTTTATAACACAATGGAAGTCTTACTTAATAAAACACCACATTAATTACATTAGTACAAAAGCTTAAGTTTAACTTTTACAAATGGTGTTACGTTATTACAAACACGGTTACAATTATCCACATCAGAGTTACTAGTCAAACATGCATTCTACATCATGGCCCGATCCCATCAACAGTACCTAAAACCTGCAGGGGGAGGAATGTGGGGGATTAGCGTACCGCTAAGTGAATGGAATCTATCTACAGATTAAGCTTAAGCAATCCATCACACAATAATCATCTAACATGCTTACAACCAACAAGCATATGAATAACGACAATATGAGTATCGGCGGCTTGTACGGGCACACGAACCTAGCTGATCGGGCTAAGATCTACCGATAGTCCTTCCTACCAAGTCTCTTCATAACTATCCAAACGCAACACATGCATTCTTCTATGCTATACTAAACAGACTGTAGGACTTGGACTCAACCTCCCTTGGAATGGTTGACCTCACACGGACTTCAACTACCCTAGGAATGGTTGAAAGTCCCCAACCGCCCTAGGAATGGCTGGTGTCAAACACAGTGCACATATATAACATATATAGATCACATAGCATGTAACTATCCACCTAGCATGACAATCACTACGCTACGTAAGGTAATCAGAGTAATCCACGATAGCATGATTTGCTACTTAAACTCTATCTGAAGATAGACCCACTCACCAATTACCAGCAACTGAAGATTCTCAGAGGTCTAATCTTTCTGAGTCTTCTATTTCTCTTTTCCACCTGAGAATAGACATAACACAGTCAGTAATCATGTCTTGATATTAAATCAACAATAAGACAACAACGCTATAGATCAACACTTAAACACATAAAACTGGTCTGCTAACCGTACGAGTAACACCCTCACTCGCATGTTTGAGAACACTCAACTGTGCGATTGACAATTCACTCATACGTTGGTCTATGACTGAACATCCATCAATGAATCACCTGATCCGTACGGTTCACCACACGAGTTACCAGTGACTCGCATGAGTCACATCTCAACTGTACGTATCATCTTAACCAAAATAATGGTTCTCCTTAACCACTCACTCGCACGGTTCATCACACGGTTGAACATCTCAACCGTACGAGTGAAGGCTCACTCGTGCGAGTGATGAAGAACAATAGCAACAACTATTAAGACGGGTTTTGACCCAATATGAGCAAAATCAAATATCAATTCATACACTTAATCAACACATGCAATCATGTAATCACTATATGATAAGTCTACATCATAACTTTAATCAATAACGACATTCAAATGCGTGCAAAATAAGACATACACGCTAAAACCCCTTTTCCTGACAAAAATAAAGTTTGATCCAGCTTCTTAAAAGTTTACTATTGAAAATTACTCTTCAATACGATTCCAACGATATTTGATTCATCAAATTACGGTTTGAAAGTTACGTCCTTTTCAATTTTACCAAAAGCTGACCAATGATCAACCGCGTGGTTGAGACCTCAAACGTACGGTTGAGCCCTCAACTGCGTGGTTGAGCCCTCAAACGCATGCTCAACCGTGTGGTTGAGTCATCATATGCGTGGGAGCTGATGAACAGCTCCAACTTGCTGTTTTTCGCATTTTTGACTTCAAATCTTGATTTTTCAAGTTCTAACACCAAAACCACTTGAAAAACATCATATAAACTATATGGTAACTATTTCTAACATGAATTAAGCATAACAAACACAAATCATGAAGATTCAAGCTCATATTCATCAAAAACCCATTTTACACCCAAAACCCAATTTCTTAAGAAATAAAGCAAGAATTCAAGCACACAAACCTGGATTGATGATTACAAGGATGAAAGAAATCAGATTCTAAAGCTTCTAAATCCAATTCAAATCTTGAATCAATTAGGGTTTCAAGGTGAAAGAGTTTAGGTACGGTGTGTGTTTTCTCAATTAGGGAAAATGATCAAGAAGTGTCCAGAACATACATATAAATGGGTTATAAACCCATACCTCATAACACACGGGTATTGATATCGCATATTTCATTCGCGTTTTCCTTAGCGATATCGGGTACATTTAGGTCCTTTTGGATACGATTTGGTGTTATTTTGATAAGTGTTTTGAAAGTTCGAGTTCTAAGACCAAGGAGATGAATTTTGAAGATATTTGATGGTTTTTAGTAATTTTATATGAAAGCAAGTGAAAGGGATTGGGTTGATTCGAGTTTGGTTCAAAAACAGGTGATATTAGTGAGTTTTCAGCTCAGATTCGGCAAAAAGGGTATGGAGCGCCGCTCCAAAAGGTGGCGCGCCGCTCCATTAGGCTAGAAAATTAGTTCGACAGTTTGCAGGAGACCATAAGTCAGTTGCACAGTATATGGCGCGCCGCGCGGGTATCTGGCGCACCGCGAGATTACCTGGCGCGCGGCGCCACCTTCAGTCGGTTTCAGAATTGTTTCCTATTTAAGGCCCGAAAATTTACCCTAATAATCACTTTCGCATTCAGACGATTTCCAGCATCTTTTTGATGAACCAAGGTGATTTTTGGGGTTTCTCAAGGTCATTCTAACACATCAATCATTCCGGAAACAAGTCTCGATCTGTCTATCATTCAAGAACGCAATTTTCATTAGGTTTAATTCTTATCATCATTATGAATACTCTTAATTGTTTATTTGTGATTTTTGTTCTAGCCATGATTGGCTAAGCTTTTAATGTTTGTCTAGATTGAATATTCATATGTGTATGGATGATACTTTAATGTTTTATTGATTAATGCATGATAATTATGAGTTTTGATTAAGAACCATTCTTGTAGGTGTTGATTATTGTTACTAGGTTGATTAGTGATCTTGTTTGAACAAAGGGAACCCTGTTTCAATTTAGTACACTAGTTTTCAATTGATTTGTCTTAACCAATTGGGTGCTTACTGGACCAAGGGGGTAAACCGGGTAACAAGGATTAAACAAAACAGGGGTGAATTGTGTTGAACGAACGCGTAACCAATTGAATCTTAATCTTGTAGTTAGTTAATTACTAAGTCACAAACGAAAGAGGTCTTTGGTGAAAGGGAACCCTTAGCCAATAAATCCAAGTTTGACGTGTTTGCTAAAAGAGAACTCTGGGTAAACCGACTTTGTAGTTGCATGTATTGATAAATTGAACTGGTGCAAATCATCCGACATTACGAATAGGAGATCTAGGCGAATATTCTTTTATCCATTGAATTCAAATATCTTTACTTTTCATTGAGTTAGCATTTATTTTTATAAACTGAAAAATAAAAAAATATCGTCTTTTACTTTTAATCAATCTTTGATTTGGCTAATCGTTAAATAGCCACAAAATAAACTATCTCGTACTTTCGATTTTCATAGATTAACTTAGTTTATTTTATTAGTTACAATCTTAATTCTCACGTTTAAACTGTCCTTGGAACGATTTCGGAATTACCAATTTTATACTATTACACGATCGGGTCCACTGCCCGTTAGTGTGTAGTAATCTTTTAACCGGCATTTTCCATTATAAATTATAGACACGATTTTACACATCAAGTTTTTGGCGCCGCTGCCGGGGACAGTTGTGTCGAAAATTAAGATTGTTATCTAATTGTTCTTAGTTTAGTTTAGTTATAGTTTATAATTTCTTTTCGTTTTTCTCAGTTGAATCGGTGCGTTTAATCAGTTGTTAGTTGTGATTTCGCAGATAACAGGTAGTGCATGCCACATACGCGTTCTTCTAATTCTTCGATTTTTCAACCATTTGCAGAACCTGAAAGAGAGTTATTCAGAGCGTTAAGTCAAGAGCAACAGTCTACAGTGGATTCATCTTTTTCTTCGAGTGCTAATATAATTAATTTGGGTAGTAGTTCTGAGACTGTGGTGCCCGATACACCACCTGAAATCAGAGAAGAGGAAGAATCTTACATTTCATTAGATCTTTTCGAGACTGAAGATATGGCTGACCGAGCTGAACAACCATCTCGTCCTCAGACTATGGAAGAAAAGTTGAAGGCCACACGAGGGGGACAAGGCAATTCGATTACTCAACCGAACATCACTCAGCCTTTTCAAATTACAGGGCCGATCCTGAGTTTGATTTCTTCTGACTGCCAATTTCATGGCAAGGATAGTGAGGATGCTAACGAGCATCTTCGTGTTTTCAATGATGTTTGCAATTTGTTTAAGTTGCATGAGGTTGCTGATACGTCGATCAAGACAAGGCTTTTTCCTTGGACTCTTAAGGGAGAAGCAAAGAGATGGTTAGATAAGCAACCAGAGGGTACGATTACCTCTTGGGAGATTTTGATGGATAAGTTTTTATCGAAGTTTTTCCCTGCGTCTCGAGCTGCTAGACTTCAAGCAGAAATTTCTCAATTCAGACAAAAGAGCAGCGAGACACTATTTGATGCTTGGGACCGTTATTCTAATTTGCTACGTGTGATGACCCGGGAATTTCCGATCAAATTTAAACTTATTCTTTATATGTTTCTGACACGATAAGCAAAGTCAATAATAATGAGTCTAGAAAACTTTGGAAGAGTTTACATGAATACATTTGACCATCGACCATTCCCGACGATTCACGAACAATTGTTTGTAAACAAATATATATAAATATAAATATAAGTATATATATAATATCTTGAATTAATAAAATAACTTTAGAAAATTAGAATTACAAATGTAAAATAATAAATAGAATAATTAACTATATATAAAAATATATATATTATTGTGAATCTATGTATATATATATATATGAATTCTATAAATAATTATTATATTGTAATGTATAAATAGTGAATATATATATATATATATATATATATATATATATATATATATATATATATATATATATATATATATATATAATCATCAAATATTACATATTTAATTATAAGTTGAAATAAATGTTATATTTAATTTCATTATGTTAGAATTAATATTAATATTATTATTATTATATTACTATTTAATAAAAGATATAAAGTTTATGCATTTATTTTGTTATAACCATTATAATTAGAAGTAAAATTATAATTTGAAGTTACTATGATTATTTGTTATTATTATTTTCTTTATCATTATTAGTATTATTATTATTAATATAAGTATTATTGTTACTAAAATATTTATTAATTATTAATAATAATTATATTGTTTATATAAACTTAAATCGTGTAATCTGTTATTGTATCAATCAAGCTATAGTTAAATTGTGTATTTTGTCCCTAAAGTGTTTACTAGTCGACTGCAAGGCATCACTAAACAACAATCTTGATCCATTACATATATAATACCTTTATCATAATAATGAATAAAAAAAATAATAATAAAAAAAGGAGTACGAATTGTTTTAAAACACAACTGATCAATTTTTTCTTCTTCATTACTGCTCAGGAAATTGTCTTCTACCTCCAGTTTGTTACAAGTCCATATCACTTTAACATTATCAAACAAAATTCAGTACAACAATTGTTTTGATTTTTTTTTATTCTTCTTGAGTGACTGTCGACTAAAATCTTCTGATATAAGTAAATTGATCCAAGTGCGCATTCAGTAATTTCAATCCTTCTTCACTCTCATTATCAACTATCTATTGTAATTAATTAAATCTGTTGAATTACAAAAATAAAATAAATAAAACTGAAACTACACGAACACCCCTGTTCGTGGTCATTTTATCAATTACTTGATTTCAAATAATTTTGCAAAATGTAAAATTACAGTTATGTTAGGAATCATCTAACCAAACTATCTGCAACTTTTCACGACCCAATTCCTTAAATTGAATTCGAATTTCGAAGTCAAAGGTTTTTGAAATAAAAGTCAACTAAATTGTTCTTAGTAAAATTCGAGGTTGTTTGGATGTTTCAAGTTCAATTGGCGATTCCATTTGTTTTTATATTTGATTTGAAAACTTATTCGTGTTATAATCTTTAGCTATTAGGTAATCAAAGTTGAAAACAATATTATTTTTTTCTTGTCGTGAATGGCAGCAGCCATTTTTTTTTTTTTTCTTCTTTTCATTTATGGTAAAGAACATTCTTGGTTGATAGTTATTTACAAACCTTAATTAATATCATAAATTCGTTATTATTGATTTTAAGGTTCCTGGGTTTAATTTTAGATTTTAATTGAAGGAGATGAAGAAGATAAAACAAGTATTGGGTTAAGTAAATTAGAAGTGGGTATAATTCAGAAAAATAAGGAATGGAGGGATGGTTTAGCATGTTGGTGAGGAAACGGGAGGTCTCGGGTTCGAGTCTCGGTTGGGGCATCTTTTTTACAAAAAACTCTATAAAAGGGTATACTCTTAATTTTAATTATTATTATTATTATTTTTTTATTTATCATCATCATCATTATTATTATTATTATTATTATTATTATTATTATTATTATTATTATTATTATTATTATTATTATTATTATTATTATTATTGCCGTTTATTGTTGTTAGTTAGTGTTATAGAGAAATTTTATTATTATTACTATCAATAATATAATTAATATCAATATCATTATAGTTATTACTAAGTATGATTATAAAGTATTATTATGCAAATTGTTATTAGTAACATTAATATTATCATGATTATCATAGGTATAGTTATTATTATCATTAATATCATTAGGTATCATTATTATTGAGATTAGTATTAGAAGTACCAATTAACATCAATTTTACTATTATTAAAAATTTTATTTAAGACGATAATTATTAATAACTTACCATTATTATTAAAAAATACTACTTTTGATAAAACTATTATCTTTACTCTATCATTATTAGTAAAATTTTCACTGGTATTAAGGGTACTATTATCAATATTATTATCCTTAAACTAGTATTACTACAAATAATAAGTTTTACAAAACAAATGATATATATATATATTTATAAAGTATACTAAAACTACATAAAAATTTCGCTTTAACTAATATCCTTAAATAAATATCAAATAAGTATCATAAGGTAATATAAGTATTAATAAAATTATATATAAAAGAATATTAATCTCAAGACATAAAATAGATACATTGTTTGATTACAATTATTTGCTTTAATATATATACAAATGTTATAGGTTCGTGAATCCGAGGCCAACCCTGCGTCGTTCAATATAGTCATATGTATTTTTACTACAAAATACATTAGGTGAGTTTTCATTTACCTTTTTTACCCTTTATATTTTTGGGCTGAGAATACATGCGCAATTTTTATAAATGTTTTTATGAAATAGACACAAGTAATCAAAACTACATTATATGGTTGAATGATCGAAATCGAATATACCCCTTTTTATTAAGTCTGGTAATCTAAGAATTAGGGAACAGACACCCTAATTGACGCGAACTCTAAAGATAGATCTATCGGGCCCAACAAGCCCCATCCAAAGTACCGGATGCTTTAGTACTTCGAAATTTATATCATGTCCGAAGGAGGATCCCGGAATGATGGGGATATTCTTATATGCATATTGTGAATGTCGGTTACCAGGTGTTCAATCCATATGAATGATATTTTTGTCTCTATGCATGGGATGTATGTTTATGAGAAATGAAAATATGAAATCTTGTGGTCTATTAAAATTATGAAATGATTATTTATGTTAAACTAATGAACTCACCAACCTTTTGGTTGACACTTTAAAGCATGTTTATTCTCAGGTATTAAAGAAGTCTTCCGCTGTGCATTTGTTCATTTTAGAGATACTACTTGGAGTTATTCATGACATATTTCAAAAGACGTTGCATTCGAGTCGTCGAGTTCATCAAGATTATTGTTTAGTCAATTATAGTTGAATATATTATGAAATGATTTGCATGTCATCAATTTTCGATATAAAGCAAGTTTGTCTTTTAAAAACGAATGCAATGTTTGTAAAATGTATGATATAGAGGTCAAATACATCGCGATGTAACCAACTATTGTGAATCGTTTGTAATCGATATGGACTTTATCCGGATGGATTAGGACGGGTCCTTTCACTACGCTCGTGTCTGCAACACGGGTTGAATGATTTACAAAAGGTCCAGATTTTCTACAAGGGTTGTGACATCCCAACTCGTCAGACTATTGATCAAGCAGCAGGTGGTACGTTAATGGATAAGACCGAAGAAGAGGCGCTAGAGATAATTGAAAAGCAAGCTGCTTACTCTCATGAATGGCATCAAGATCATGAGTCATTCCATTCAGCTTCAGTTAAGAGAACCGAAACCACGGGTGCATATGACGATTTTGGGTCTATAAGTGCTAAGTTGGATTCCTTTGGTAGGAATTTGGAGAAGATAAATAAGGATATTCATGGTATGAAGGTTGGTTGTGAGTATTGTGGGGGATTACATCTGGCAAAAGATTGTGATGCAGGTTTGACTATGAATCAGAAGGAAGAGATTGCTTATATTAGTCAACAGAACAACAATCAGTTTCAGGGACGTGCGCAGTTTAATAGGAATTTCAATAATCCCTATAATCCTCAAGTTAATCAAGGTTCGAGGTTCCAGCCAGGTTCTAGTGGAGGATATCAACAGCAAGCTCCCGGGTATTTTTAGAAACCCCAAGCCGAAGAGAAAAAGTCCAACCTTGAAGCTATGATTGAAAAGCTTGTGATTTCTCAAACTCAGCTTGTTACTACTGTTACTCAGAACAATGAGAAGAATGATCAAATGTTTCGAAATCAACAAGCAGCTATTCAGAATCTGGAGAAAAAAATTGGTTAACTTGCTAATCAGAATAATGAAAGGAAACCGGGGGAGTTACCGAGTAAGACAGATAATAACCTGAAGAATGGGCACGTTAATGCTATCACCACTAGAAGTGGTTTAGCATATGATTCACTGAGGAAGCCCGATGCGTAAGATTTGCGAGTGTCGTTGGTTAAGGATAGTGAGCCGGTTGTTGTTAGTGAACCGGAGGGGGATAAGGAGCCGGAACAGGTGATTGAGAAAGTTGTGAGGGTACCGGAAACTATTGCTGCTAAACCGGTAGTTAAAGAGTATCAACCACCGCTCCCATTCCCGAGGAAGCAGAGACTGGAGAAGCTGGAGGCAGAAAAGTCCAAGTTCATGGACTTGATTAAAAAAGTTAACATAAATTTGCCTTTTATTGATGTGATTGCAGGTATGCCCAAGTATGCAAGGTTTCTTAAGGACTTGCTAATTAATAGGAAAAAGCTGGAGAACGTGTCTTCAATCAGATTGAATGCCGCATGCTCAGCGGTAGTTGCAAACAAGCTTCCCGAGAAGCTTGAGGATCCTGGGAGTTTTACCATTCCGTGTTTACTGGGTAACTTGGATTGTATGAGGGCATTGGCAGATTTGGGGGCTAGCATAAATTTAATGCCCTATTCTATTTATTTGAAGCTAGACCCCCGGGAGTTGAAACCCACGCATATGGCTATTCAGCTAGCTGACCGCTCCATTAAATTCCCTCGTGGAATTATCGAGAATATGCTAGTTAAGACCGGGTTGTTGGTTTTTCCGTCCGATTTCGTGGTGTTGGATATGGAAGTGGATGAGAGGATTCCACTGATTTTGGGTCGGCCATTTTTGAATACTGCTAGGTGTATCATTGATGTTTATAGCCAACAGTTGACCCTTAGGATAGATGATTTGCATGCAACTTTCTCAATCGACCATGCTTTAAAATACCCTGCCTACACTGATGATACATGTTATTTTCTTAACACTGTGAATGTCCAGTCTGAGTTGTTGCAGGAATTCCCAGAGTTACAGGGTTCAGGAGAATGTTCATTGGTTAAAATTGATGAAGAGTTGCAGGTTGATGAGGTGGATATTTTGACCACCTTGATGAAAAACGGCTATGAGCCGACGGAGGAGGAGTTCAAAGAACTCGAACGTGATGCGGATTACCGGAGCAAGTCTTCAATTGAAGAACCTCCCAAGTTAGAATTGAAGCCACTTCCTGATCATTTGGAATACGCTTATTTGCAGGAGGAATCTAAGCTCTCGGTAATTATTTCTTCTTCTCTTACTACAGGTCAGAAAACTGAGCTTGTAACCATGCTGCAGGCCCATAAACCGGCCATTGCATTGAAAATTCACGACATTAAGGGTATTAGTCCCTCCTATTGCACCCACAAAATCCTAATGGAGGATAACTCCAAACCTGTGGTGCAACGACTAAGGAGGTTGAACCCGCACATGCAAGATGTCGTAAAGAAAGAGATCATTAAGCTCCTCGATGCAGGTCTGATTTACCCGATCTCTGACAGTCCTTGGATTAGCCCGGTACACTGTGTACCTAAGAAAGGTGGTATGACTGTTACCACCAACGATAAAAATGAGTTAATTTCCACTAGGACTGTCACGGGGTGGCGTGTTTGTATTGACTATCGAAAGTTGAACGACGCCACACGCAAAGACCACTTCCTATTACCTTTCATGGATCAAATGCTAGAGAGGTTAGCGAGAAACAGCTCTTATTGTTTTCTTGATGGTTTTTCGGGCTATTTCCAAATTCCTATTTCGCCCGAGGACCAGGAGAAAACTACTTTCACGTGCCCGTATGGCACATTTTCATACCGACGCATGCCCTTTGGCCTTTGCAATGCTCCGACCACTTTTCAAAGGTGCATGATGGCCATATTCCACGATATGATAGAGGATTGCATGGAGGTGTTCATGGATGACTTTTCGATCTTCGGTGACACTTTTGATTCATGCCTTCTTAATTTAGAGTGGATGTTGGAAAGGTGTGAGAAGTCTAATCTTGTGCTCAATTGGGAAAAGTGCCATTTCATGGTTCAAGGGGGCATAGTTCTCGGGCACAAGATTACTAGGGATGGTATTGAGGTGGATCCCGCGAAGGTAACGGCTATTAAGAACCTTCCACCTCCCACTGATGTTAAGGGTGTTCGGAGTTTTCTCGGGCACGCCGGTTTTTACAAGCGGTTTATTAAGGATTTTTCTAAAATTGCTAATCCGATGAACAAACTCCTCGAAAAGGACACGCCTTGGAATTTCTCCGAAGAGTGCCTAAAGGCATTCAATCTTCTTAAGGAGAAACTGATCAATGCGCCAATCATAATTGCTTCGAATTGGTCCCTTCAATTCGAGCTTATGTGCGACCCTTCTGATTTTATTGTTGGCTCTGTTTTGGGTCAAAGGGTCGAGAAACACTTCCGACCCATTTACTATGCAAGCAAGACCTTGCAGGGAGCGCAATTGAATTATACTACCACTGAAAAGGAGCTCCTTGCAGTGGTCTTTTCGTTTGATAAGTTCAGGTCCTACTTAGTCTTGTCTAAGACTATTGTTTTTACGAACTATTCTGCTCTTAAGTACCTCTTTTCGAAACCGGATGCAAAACCTCGACTGCTTAGATGGATCTTGCTTTTGCAAGAATTCGACATCGAGATCCGGGATAAGAAGGGTGCTGAAAATCTAGCGGCTGACCACTTGTTTAGACTCGAGAATCCGAATCTCGAAGTCCTCCATGAATCGAGTATCCATGATGATTTTCCCGATGAATATCTCATGGCGATGGACAAGGTGGACGAGCCATGGTACGTGGACATTGCTAATTATCTCGTTGGGGAATTCTTGGAAAAAGGGTGATCACATCAAAAGAAGAAGAAATTCTTCAGTGACCTTAAGTACTATTTCTGGGAGGATCCCTATCTTTTTCAATGTTGTCCCGATGGGGTTATCCGCCGGTGTGTTTCCGGTGAGGAGTGTATGCGAATTTTGACCGAGTGCCATAGTGGGCCTACCGGTGGGCATTTTGGACCCCAAATCACGGGGCGTAAAGTCTATGATGCCGGCTTCTTTTGGCCGACAATTTTCAAGGATGCCCACCGAATTTGCAAGTCGTACGATTCTTGTCAAAGGGCCATTAAAGTCACCAAACGGGACGAGATGCCTCAACAAAGCATCCAAGTTTGCGAAGTATTTGACGTTTGGGGAATTGACTTTATGGGGCCATTTTCGAAATCTCAGAACTATAGTTACATACTCGTTGCCATTGACTACATGTCTAAATGGGCCGAAGCACAAGCTTTGGCTACAAACGATGCGCGAGTTGTGATTTCGTTCCTTCAGCGTTTATTCTCTCGATTTGGAACTCCTAAAGCTTTAATTAACGATAGGGGTACTCATTTTTGTAACGCCCAAATGGAGAAGGTATTGAAGCGATATGGAGTTCTCCATAAAGTTTCTACTTCGTACCATCCCCAAACGAGCGGACAAGTTGAGAACACTAATCGAGCTCTTAAAGGGATTCTTGAGAAAACTGTGGGGTCAAATCCGAAGGAGTGGGCGAATAAGCTCGATGAAGCTTTGTGGGCGTTTCGAATCGCCTACAAAACACCAATTGGTACCACTCCTTATCAGTTGGTTTATGGGAAAGCGTGCCATCTTCCGTTGGAGATTGAGCATAAAGCGATGTGGGCACTTAAAAAGTGCAATTTAGATTTGAAAGAAGCCGGACGCCTACGAGCGGGGCAATTGAATGAGCTTGGTGAATTACGCCTTGATGCGTATGAGAATTCGTTAATTTATAAAGAGAAAACCAAGCAATGGCATGATAAAAGGTTAAAGGGTCCGAAAGAGTTTAATGAGGGCGATTGAGTGCTCTTGTTTAACTCTAGGTTGAAGCTTTTACCGGGAAAACTTAAGTCCCGGTGGACGGGACCATTTGAGGTTGTTAAGGTGTACCCTTACGGTGCGATTGAGTTGAAAAATGCTAGTGGTACTACCTTTAAGGTTAATAGACATCGTGTGAAGAAATATTTCGATGGTCCATTGGAGATTGATGATGGGTTTCACGTTGAACCCGATCCTAAGGTTACTTGAAGTTGGAAACGAGTCTTGTGAATGACTCGGTAATAAACTTCACATTGTTGTAGAGTTTGTATGTTTTTGTGCTTGTTTGATGATATGTGCAATGCGATCATGCTCGGATTTTTGTTGGGGTTGTTTGTTGGTTTTTAGGTTGAGAAAATGGGTTAAAATGGCTTTAAATTTCAAATTTCTGAGAAAACAGCACTTGGAATGCCGCTCCATTTCCTTGCGCGCCGCTCCACTTTAAAATACCTGATGTGCCAGATCTTGAAAAAGCCTCGACATGGATTTTTAGTTGAATGGCGCGCCGCGCGATGTTTTGGCGCGTCGCGCAATATACTGGCGCGCCGCGCCGATTGCTGTCGGGCAGTTTATTTTGCTTTTTAAATGAAATAAACACAAATTTTCTTAACCGCACAAAAGGGAAAACAGGTGCAAGCTGTATTTTACACCAAACCACTTATTCTTTTTCATTCTTACTATCTCTTTTACACTTCCAAACACCTACATCCATAAACCCTAATTTTCAAGACTTAAATTTCTTGATCTATTAACTTCAAATCTTGCAAGAATGGTTAACCCAAAGGTCCGATTTTGTTTCCTATCTTACTAATTTCATCTTATTATATGTAATTACTTGCTTAATCTTTGATTTACATGATGAATTAGTGTGGGGTTTCTTTAATTGGGGTTTTGTGTTCTAATTAGTGATGGGTTTTGTTAGATTATGATTGTATGCTTTGAATTCATAATTAATTTTGTATTTTTAGAAGTTGCAATTGAAATTAGGGTTTGTATGTTTGGGAATGCGAATTTGTAGGTGATAAAGGTGTTACATGCTTGAAATTGCTCTAGTTTTTGAATTGTTTATGTGTTTTTGAGCTAGTTTGGGGTTGTGTTCATATGGGCGGGTCATATTGGTTTGAATGACTTGATGCAAAAAAAATTAGTTTAGTTATGTATGATGCCATGCTAGTGGGGATTAAACATGTGTTTTTGAGTTGTGGTGAGTATGTTGGTAGTAGTAATTTAAATTGGTTAAGACTGGCACACATGATGAACTTTTCTAGATTTTTAGAAGTTAAGAAGTGTTATGAGTAGTCATGTTTGTTAATATTTTGGTAATGGTGTTATGTGAGCGTCGTTGATATGATGAATTGGTTTACATGATAGGATGATATGAGATAGATTGTGGTCTTGGCATTGTTTTACAAGTGTTATTTGTTAACTTGGAGATTGTTTTCAAAAGTGGATTGACATGAAACATGGTTTGGTTGTAAAGGGTACTTGGTGCTTATTATCATGACTAACACTAACTTTTGAGTTTGTTGTTTTGTTTTCTTTACTCGTTTCATGAATGTAGAGATCAAGAGGAAACCAGGAACAACAAAGGCAACCACCGAATAATCCTGAATTATGGTTATCCCACATCTCGAATGATGAGGATTTAGAAGAAAGGTTTACAAGAAATAACGCTCGTCCGATTGAGCGAACTTTTTATTTGGATTGGTCGCAACTTTCATCAATGGGTAATAATATTGTTCGGGAGTTGCGTCGTTACTTGTGGGTAGTTTATGCGGGTAATGAGTTGAGACCTTATGAAAGGTTATTTGAAATTAATGAAGATATTTATGAGCAGATAACTATAGAGTTTTTCTCAACTGTTAGTTGTCGCCCTCGAGTCTCTCCGACCGAGGCAGATTTCTTGACATTTAGGCTTGGCGGATTAGAGCGTCGCATGTCTAAAATTGAGTTGGCTCGGGCGTTGGATTTATATCCCGAGTTGACTGATAATGATTTGAAGTGGCATTTGATGAATTGCAGAGTGTTTGGGCAGGAAGTTTTCAGTGAGAGTGATTATTGGCCAACTGTGGCAAATGCTAGTGCTGGTCCGTTTAGTTCAAGTCGAAGTGTTCAGTCGATGCTTAGACTTCCTGAGGACCGAATAATTTTTAAGATGATTGCTACTATGTTCATGGCTAGGAGAAACGCGAACAAGATTCAGCGAAGGGATCTTTGGATCCTACAACAAATTAAACTGAGGGAGCCAATCGATGTCCCGTATATGTTAGGGGTATGGTTGCAGGAAATTGGAATAGACACACGCACGGAACGCCCATTGTTAGGTGGGCATTTTGTTACTAGGTTGGCTCGGGCGTTTTCGGTCCCGACTAGTAGGTGTGATGTAGTGGGAGTTGAGGCGATGCCCACTAATATTCTGTTTTTCTCGAAAGCTGAGTTTATTCGACGAGGGCCAACAGGTTGGGTTTTGTGGTCTGATGAACAGCAACAGCAACAGCCAGGTGAAGGTGCAGGTCGTGGACATGGACGTGGGGCTAGTCGATCCACGTATGAGGCAGGTAGCTCGAGTGCTGCGAACGTATAGGGTACGTGGTCAATTGGTGAAGAGAGTTGGAATTCGTTGGTTAACAGTGTAGACGGTCTTCATTTAGAGTATAGGGACAGCAGGTCAGCGTATGATGCTCAGGTTGAGCATAATCAACGGATGTTAGCGGAGCAGCGTAGGCATAACGAGGATTTGATGACTTGGCACCAAAACAATTATGGGTCGATTAACACAACCCTGGGATAGTTTGGAACAGAGTTGGGTCATTTGGGAGAGCGTGTCGACAGGGTAGAGTATGATGTTAAGGGAATAAGGGCCCACAATCAGTGGGAGGTCCATCAGCGACAAATTCAGCGTCAGATGCGTCAGAACCCGGAGGCGTATATTCCGACGCGCACTACCATTCCCGATTATACGTCAGTTACTCCTCCGAGACCGGATCCTTCATATGACCCGTACCAAGCTTGTCAGGATACCTATGGTGTGAATTGGGACCCTACTAGAGATTTTTGGCCGAGGAGTGATTGATTGTTGCGCATGTTATGTTGTATTTGTTTGAAACTATTTCTTTTTCATTTGGTCTGTATTTGAATAATTTTATTTTCTGTTTATGTACTCTGCAACTTATTTGAGGGACAAGGCTTTTCGGCATCGGGTGGTGCCACCTTGTCCCGTTTATGTAGTTCGTGTGTTTTTATTTTCTTAGGTTTGCTAGTGAAACGATTTTTCAAGTCTGGCATTAAGTTCAGCAAAACTGCATGATTGATGATATTGGTGTGATGATCGAGAATGGACGATGTTCTTATGCTGGCAGTCAGTTCAGCGCCATCTGTCACTGGCATTCCGCGATCAGTGGTTAACTCGATAAGTTTTTATATTTTCTTCCTCATATAACCCTTTCGATTTTTATCTATTTTTGATCTCAAGTGATGGGGACATTACTTGATCTCAAGTGTGGGGTGGGGA
Organism: Rutidosis leptorrhynchoides; assembly: GCF_046630445.1. NCBI lineage: Eukaryota > Viridiplantae > Streptophyta > Magnoliopsida > Asterales > Asteraceae > Rutidosis > Rutidosis leptorrhynchoides. The sequence goes on from NC_092334.1 coordinate 380,191,099, forward strand.
TGTAAAATCTCTCGGGTTGGTTGTTAATGGAATCATCATCATATTTTTTTTGTTTTTAAAAGACTTGACGTTTCACGGGTTTTGGTCGTAAAAAAAATGAAAAATTAGGGGTAAAAAAAAAAACAGAAAAGTTAGTTTAAAAATAAATAAAAAAAAGTGGAAAAACAATTGAAAATTCGACCAAAACCCTTATTATGAAAATTGGCTTGGTATTTTATGGTATTAATTCGTGTTTTCAAAGAAGCCAAAATTGTCCCACATGTTCATTGTTTTGGACATGAAATCCTACGAGTTCGGGGAACTCAATAGTAGGTCACCTGTACCAAAACGGGTGTAAACCGGGAGAGAGCAGTGATTGTATAGCGTGATTGTGACCGAAACACGTGCCTGATCACAAACTTTTGGTTACTGGGTATAGCAGACTTCCGAAACTATATCATTTTATTATTACATCATTCAATGGTATGATACTGTGGAAAGAGGAGCCTATAGCTTCACCAGTGTTGTCCTTTTTAGGAATAATAGCTACGTGCTTGTGTTTTCTTAGACAACACAACCCATAGCCAAAAGCTATGACACCCAAAGGTTTTTGGGATTTAAACCGAGTGTCAATTGAAATATATTGGCATTCCCGAGTGACTCAGATCCACTCATTAAGGAAGTAAAGTCTTCCGACCATTTTACTTGGTACGTATACCTCTTAAGCTGTACCATTTCATTACCCATCATTTCATGATGAGGTACTGTTAGAGGAGAAAGTCTTGAACTTTCAAAATATATTCATTATTTTGAATGTGAAATCCTACATGAACATAAAAATTCATACGTAGGTCATCTGCACCAAGGCGGGTGTCAACCGTATGAACGGTGATAGTGGCGTGTGGTCGAAACCGGACCATGCGCTAGATCGAAAACTTAAACAGGGCGATCCTCATTGTTTCTACTAACAAGGACAATGTTGCACCCGACCACCTTATTTAACCACACAGAATGTATCTTTTCCATCCTAAAGGGAGTCATGTCTCCCGAACGATACACTTGCTGATTTGTTTCAGAAGTTGTAGTCCAGACCAGTTGTAGGGTGACGAAAAATCTTGAAAAGTCATTGCTAAAATCGACTGGAAATCTACCAGGCCTTAACGTCAAATAGGGAAACTGGTAGTCAAAGCTTATCTCAATGAGGGAGATTTGCTAGCCAAATGGGAAGCGCACCATGATACACAAAATGTCAGTGATTGATCAGATTCCCAGTGGATAACCTCCGGAAAGGTAAGATATCAGCTTTTAAGCCTGATGAACCTCAATCTTTATGGTTGACTTAACGGATTAGATGATCACCTCATGATTATCAATGATATCTGGACGTAATGTGTATCCTCCTAAGCACATTATTTTCTTACCGACATCTCGCGATGTTAGGTACTGTGGGAGGCTTGGCTTGACCAATTGCGGGGTAGCCCGTGCGTTCTTTTGGCACACATGTTCAATTTCTATACTTTTTGGTGCTCGGTTCCCACTTGATTCCCGTTTTCTTTGAAGACTTATTTTATGATTCGAGATTCTCTACTTCATCAGTATGGTACGTTATTCGAGATTATTTTTGGTTATTATATCAATTACATATTGTTTGCCGTTTGGGAAGTTAATTCAGGGGAATGCAAGTGGGAACCATGGTTGTTATTTACTCCAAATCGTGCCCACGCTAGTTGTTTGTTTGGGTTCTTGTTCGTTTGGTTCTACATACATGTTTGAAGAAGTTATCATATGGTAGAAGATTATTATCGAGTTTAATTGCTTGAGGACAAGCAAAACTCTAGTGTGGGGTTGTTTGATATCGCATATTTCATATGCGTTTTCCTTAGCGATATCAGGTACATTTTGGTCCTTTTGAATACGATTTGGTGTTATTTTGATAAGTGTTTTGAAAGTTCGAGTTCTAAGACCAAGGAGATGAATTTTGAAGATATTTGACGGTTTTTAGTAATTTTATATGAAAGCAAGTGAAAGGGATTGGTTTGATTCGAGTTTAGTTCGAAAACAGGTGATATTAGTGAGTTTTCAGCTCAGATTCAGCAAAAAGGGTATGGAGCGCCGCTCCAAAAGGTGGCGCGCCGCTCCATTAGGCTAGAAAATCAGTTCGACAGTTTGCAGGAGACCAGAAGTCAGTTGCACAGTATATGGCGCGCCGCGCGGGTATCTAGCGCGCCGCGCAATTACCTGGCGCGCCGCGCCACCTTCAGTCAGTTTCAGAATTTTTTCCTATTTAAGGCCCGAAAATTTACCCTAATAATCACTTTCGCATCCAGACGATTTCCAGCAGCTTTTTGACGAACCAAGGTAATTTTTGGGGTTTCTCAAGGTCATTCTAACACATCAATCATTCCGAAAACAAGTCTCGATCCGTCTATCATTCAAGAACGCAATTTTCATTAGGTTTAATTCTTATCATCATTATGAATACTCTTAATTATTTATTTGTGATTTTTGTTCTAGCCATGATTGGCTAAGCTTTTAATGTTTGTCTAGATTGAATATTCGTATGTGTATGGATGATACTTTAATGTTTTATTGATTAATGCATGATAATTATGAGTTTTGATTAAGAACCATTCTTGTGGGTGTTGATTATTGTTACTAGGTTGATTAGTGATCTTTTTTGAACAAAGGGAACCCTGTTTCAATTTAGTACACTAGTTTTCAATTGATTTGTCTTAACCAATTGGGTGCTTACTGGACCAAGGAGGTAAACCGGGTAACAAGGATTAAACAAAACAGGGGTGAATTGTGTGGAGCGAACGCGTAACCAATTGAATCTTAATCTTGTAGTTAGTTAATTACTAAGTCACAAACGAAAGAGGTCTTTGGTGAAAGGGAACCCTAAGCCAATAAATCCAAGTTTGACGTGTTTGCTAAAAGAGAACTCTGGGTAAACCGACTTTGTAGTTGCATGTATTGATAAATTGAACTGGTGCTTAATAACAAATCATCCGACATTAAGAATAGGAGATCTAGGCGAACATTCTTTTATCCATTGAATTCAATTATCTTTACTTTTCGTTGAGTCAGCATTTATTTTTATAAACTGAAAAATACAAAAATATCGTCTTTTACTTTTAATCAATCTTTGATTTGGCTAATCGTTAAATAGCCACAAAACAAACTATCTCGTACTTTCGATTTTCATAGATTAACTTAGTTTATTTTATTAGTTACAATCTTAATTCTCACATTTAAACTGTCCTTGGAAAGATTTCGGAATTACCAATTTTATACTATTACACGATCGGGTCCACTGCCCGTTAGTGTGTAGTAATCTTTTAACCGGCATTTTCCATTATAAATTATAGACACGATTTTACACATCAGGTATTTATCAGTTATCTGATATCTTTCATACTTAGTTTGGCAACCCTAATGGAGTCCAAACTCAACAAACAAACCTGTTCTGTGACTCTTATCACAAACTGGTCTTAACCACATATTCAATTAATAATAAACATATTATTAAAATAAAAGCATATTTTAAACACAAATATAAACCTAAGGGAAATTAAGTAATCTTACTTTTAACTCCGATTTCAGTCTGTTACAATATACTTTTCTTTTTTTTTTTTCCCAATGTAGGCTATATACCCAAAAAATACTAATGTAGGTCACATACTTTAAAAAAGTGTATTGATGTAAACAAAAGGTAACCTGTTACCTGCTAAACAGGTTACCTTTTGTTTACATCGATACACTTTTTGAAAGTATGTGACTACATTAGTATTTTTTTTTTTTTTTGGTATATAACTTACATTGGAATAAAAAAAGTATACTCTTTTTTGAAGCTCAATCTACAAATTCGATCAAGGATGATTCTTTTAACAAATTGACTTCAGATTATTGAATCAGAACATCAAACGAAGTTTCGCACATCATCGGAACTGATAATCAACAACAAATTCATAGAGTTTGATCTTGAATTCATCATTCACCGAAAACTGTTCTCGATTTGAGTGTCGGATCAATCTGTGAGGTTATAGCGAAATGTAAAAATACAGATATGATCAAAATCTCTTCGTGAAACTTGTAAATTTACAGATCTTAAATTGAAAAAATGAATCCGAATTTCAAAGTCAAATTTTCGGAAAAAAGTCAAAGGAATAACCTTATTTATCAAGTCAACAAGTTAAGTTGGTTTACAATAACACATTTTTTTAAAGTTTATGGCCTACACTGGTATTTTTCTGGGTATATAGCCTACACTGGGACAAAAAAGGTATATGGCCATTTGGTAGCCTAAACCCTTGTCTTTATCACCTGATCAAAATACAACATAAGTCAGTAATCAGGTCTTGATAATAAGCCATAAAAAGACAATTAACATCAAATTAAAAACAACTCAACAAACAAAAATCCAAACTACCATTCGCAAGAATGAGTCTCATTTGATCGAATGAGCCACCTCGTTCGTACGAGTGGAAAGTCCTTCGCACGAACAAGCTCAACAAACCAGGTAACCCTCAGCCCAAAGTCATTCGTACGAACCAAGTTTTGGTTCGTACGAACCACTGGACACTCGACGAACGAAGTCTCATTTGTACGAGCCACATCAGCAAACCAGGGACCCAGCTGTGCGAGTCGTTAGCACGAACCACTCGCTACTCGTACGAACTAAATTTTTGTTCGTACGAGCCACATCAGCAAAAAAAACTCAGATGAATGAGTCGTCCGTACGAACCAGAGTCTGGTTCGCAGGAACCACACTGTGGTTCGTACGAACCACTCTCATTCGTACGAATGAACATGAATAGCTACGAGTTTCTGTTCATACGGGTTTTTGGTCCAATTTCACGATTTTGGTCAGTTTTGCTCAATGTAATGGTTCCCACAAGTGCTCTAACATGTATATAATGATATTCTAGCAACAAACAGAATCAAACTCAAAAATGAACTTTTTATACGTGTCACACCCCCTAAATGGGACCGGGGGTCATATGTGACAAACTAATATCATAACACAAGTGTAAAGCGAGAACGCCTCTAAATGAGACGTTTTTATTAAAAACCAATGTATTTAACGCAGCAAAAAGTAATAAGTCATTACAAATGAATCCTTAAAAATGTAAATGTAAACTTAAATGTTTTAATGCAATAATATGAATGTAAAAATGCGGACTATAAAAGCAGCAAAGTCCAAATAGCAAACAATCTTTAGCAATCTTCACCTGAGATAAAACATGATTAAAGTGTCAACCAAAAATGGTTGAGTGAACAACATAGGTTTAATATAGTTTTAGACCACAAGATTTTAGTTATTTAATATAGTTTTAGACCACAAGATTTTAGTTATCAAAAGTAGTTCTGAAGTTATGATATCGAACTAAACAAAGTTACCCCATGACACCTTGAACTGTCAGTGTCGTTTAATCATTATTATGTAACCAAAGACCAACGGTCAACTGGTTAGAGACGTCACTCTCAATAGGCCTAGTCATAATAACTAATTTTGCGTTTCAAAGTAGCAATTAACGATATCATGGCAGGGATTTAGCATGAAACAAAGCTTGTCAGCACAGTTAAACAGTTTTCGGGTACTTGTGTCTAAGCGTAAAACAGTTTGAAAGCAAGCATGTCTATCACCTCAAAAGTTCAAAATAAGTATATAAAGATAGTTAAAAAGCGGGGCTACGAAGTTCACCTTAGTAGCAAGTAAGTTATTCCACGCAAGTAGTATGAACGGAGTATGTAATCGGAGATCTCAACCTAGAGATATAACATTTGATTAGTTAAAGTCTAACAGACATAAAGTTTGTTTATTAATATAGCAAACTATATTAACAGTGACGGTTTTCGAGAAAAGTTCCTATTTCTCAATAGTTTCTATTTTTGGAACCCTACTATTTATGAAAAGCTTCCACTTATAGTAAGTTTCTACTTTTAGTATTGTTCGGGTTATAATCCTTCACAAAGATGTTGTACAATCTTGCCCAAACTTCGTTGCTATCATGCAAGTTACTTGAATGATCTGTTGTTACCGGACGCCCATGATTCTTGACCAGAATCTAAGTCATGGCATTCGAAATCTACAAGCGGTTCCCATAAGGCAACAAGGACCACCCTAGGCCACAAGTAGCGATGATGTTTGTAGACTTTGTACGTTATCTTTAATTATAACCTTCACGTTATAGGTGTATACACATAACAAATTATTAATGTATTTATTAATTATATATATAGGTGATAATATACTTAGTGTAATTTATGATGTTACTATATAGTTAGGTTTATAAGTTATAATATTAATATTATTATTCTTTAATTAATTAACCATCATATGTAATCTTATCAATACATGTGTATGTTAAATACTACTTTATATATAAATACCCCTATATGATACATATATATATATTCTTTATTATTCTATTACGTATATGTGATAAGGCTAAAAAGGAACATATATTTCATAGCAATATCCCTTCTAAATAATAGGTTTTCATATGTAATTGTATTATATTTTCATTGTAATTGTTTAAATAAATAAGTGCGAAGACAAAAGGCGAAAACGAAGATTTGAAGACGCAAACGTCCAAAAAGCTCAAATGTACAAGATACAATCTAAGTGGTTCAAATTATTGATGAGAAACGTCTAAAAATGACAAGAGTACAAGTTACAAAACGCAAAGTACAAGATATTAAATTGTACGCAAGGACGTTCGAAAATTCAGAACCGAGACATGAACCAACTTTCAACGCTCGACGCAACGGAGCTGAAAGTACAAGTCAACTATGCACAAGAATATAATATAATATTTAAATAATTCATAATAAGAATAATAATAAATAATAAAAAGTTGTTAATTGAGCATAGTTAAGGGGTCATAAGTGAAAATTTCAAATCACCAATTGTCTATAAAATGAAATTCACGGTGTAATGAAAAGAACATCTTTTCTTCTTTCTTTCTCTTTACATGTAATATATATATTTATAATTATAATTTTAATTTTAGTTTAAGTTTAATAATAATTGGGTTATTGTAAGGAATGTTTTACGGGTTTTAAAGTCGAAACTCTGTCCGTGTAACGCTACACGATTAATAATCACTGTAAGTTATGTTCTTCCTTTTTAAATTAATGTCTCGTAACTAAGTTATTATTATGCTTATTTAAGCCGAAGTAATCGTGATGTTTGACTAAATATTAAGACGGGGTTATTGGATTTTGTACCATAATTAAGGTTTGGGCAAAAGACCGACACTTGTGGAAATTGGACTATTGACTATTAATAGATGGGGGTATTGTCTAATTGAGTGACAACTCATTGGAGTCTGTCGAACCTATCTTCAAATTAATTATCCTAATAATTAATAATGATTATGGTTGTCCTATTTAGTGACGTTCATATGGAATCTATTATAATCATTTAATTAATTATTCAGGTTGGGTAATTGATTATTCAAACTGATCAAGTGGGTAAATTAATATTCATATCTAATCAAAACAGGGGTGGATTACATACAGTGATAACTGGTGTAATTGTTGACATAAGTGATAACTGCGTCACAGTTTAAATCCTTAATTAGTTGGAATATTTGACTTCGGGTATAAGGGTAATTTGACGAGGACACTCGCACTTTATATTTATGACCGATGGACTATTATGGATAAAAACCAGATAGGTATCAAATAAACCATGACAAAGGACAATTAACCCGAGTAACAATTAATTAAAATCAAAACGTTAAATATCATGATTACGGAAGTTTAAATAAGCATAATCCTTTTATTTCATATTCTATCGCAATTTTATTTATTGTTATTTTATTTATCGTCATTTATATATTTTACGCACTTTAATTATTGTCATTTATCTTTACGCTTAAAAATATAAAATCGACAAACCGGTCATTAAACGGTAAAAACCCCCCTTTTATAATAATATTACTACTTATATATATATATATATATATATATATATATATATATATATATATATATATATATATATATATATATATATATATATATATATATATATATATATATATATATATATTATATAAATATAGTTTTATAAAAATATAGTACGTAATCACTAGCTCCCTGTGGAACGAACCGGACTTACTAAAAACTACACTACTCTACGATTAGGTACACTGCCTATAATGTTGTAGCAAGATTTAGGTATATCCCATCCGTAAATTAATAAAACTTGTGTCATATTTTGTAGTATTTTGTATTAAAAATAATACTATTTCGTACCCTCACGCTACATCATCAAGTTTTTGGCGCCGCTGCCGGGGAGCGCTAAAACGCTATATTTTTAATTTATATCTGTAAAAATATAGTTATAAAAAAAAGTAATTTCGGGGACACTTTTTGTGTTTTCACGGGGTATTTAAGTTTTTTTTTTGTTTTTGATTGATTAAAGATATAATAATTTAAATATAATAATTTAATAAATATAATAATATAATAATAATGAAATAAAATATAATAATATAATAATATTTTAGAATCAAATTTGATACGTAAAAGTTTTAAAAGTTTTAAAAAGTCGTATTTATTAAATATTTCAGGGGTATATTATGTAACTTATAATTAATAATTTCTATAATGTCGCTTTCATGTGAATAGTAAATTAATTAATTTCTTTCCTTTACTATTTTGAATCGTAAAAGTTTTTAAAGTTTTAAAAAGTAGTATTTATTAAATATTTCAGGGGTATATTATGTAACTTGCAATTAATAATTTCTATCATGTCGCTTTCATGTGAATAGTAAATTAATTAATTTCTTTTCATTTACTATTCATGAATAGTAAATGAGTTAAAAAAAAATTTTAAAAAAAATAATAATAAAAAAAAATTATTAATTCCTTTTAAAAAAAAAAATTTGTGTAAAAAATCATTTTTTTTTAAAGAAAAAATTCATTTTAAAAAAATGTAAAAAAATCGTTTTTTTTTAAAGAAAATTTTTTTTTTTTTTTTTTAAAAGTTTAAAAAAATATATATATATAAAAAAATTTTAAAAAAACAAAATTTAAAATCCTTAAAAAACGAAATATAAAAAAAATTAAAAAAAAGTTTTTTTTTATTATCTTTAGATTTTTAGACTCTAGTTACAATTTTTAGTATTAAGTTTAGTTTTGCCATAGTTATTTTTATTTCTAGAATTTTTAGGTTTGCCGTAAAATCTCTTAAGTGCTTATTCCTTAGATTAAGATTTATGTGTTTTAGAATTTTGCGACGCCATTTTTCGCGCTACTTTCTTATTTTTATTTTTCGACGCCTATTTTTCGACCTTTTATTTTTCGACCTTTTTCGACGCGCAATCTTTTTCTTTCTTATTTCTCGCTATTCTAGTTTTAGGACATAGATTTTTATTCTACTTCTTATCAAAATTTCTTAAAATTACGAAAATTTATTTTAAGTGGTTAAATTGATAGACATCAAAATTTTCTGGTTCGTAGTAATAGTTGGATTTGTACGTGGACCGGGTTATTGGAGCCAAACAGTCCTCAATTATATTGAGACCAAACGAATCCTGCCCCTCTGCTGCATCTTTTGGCTATTCGAAACGTGGGCAAAATCAGAAAAGTCTATTAATTGGACAACTTATATAAGTTTTTCTATTTTTATAACTAATAGGATATTCTGTGAATGCACCGAGCAAAACGTTCACCACCTTTCATACATTCACTACCTGTAACTCGATCAAGACATCTAGCCAATATTATCACCGTTGATTTTTCTTTAGAATCATCATCTAGACGACCAAGTACTCCAACTCAAATTTCCGATAATCCAATTTTTAAACCCTAAATATAAAGGCTCTCACAACCAAGAACCCGGAGAATATTCAGGGACAATTCCAAGATCCAGAACCACTAATCATTCCTCCTGAACCACAAACCATTAAATCAGAATCTTCTAGTGATTCGTATTCAACAAATTCAATTATGAAAAATCTGGAACCTCTAAGTATGGAAGACCGAATGAGAGCCACACGCACGGTCCAAGGTCACGCCATTATTCAGCCAGATGTTAGAGCATCAGATTTTGAAATCAAAGGACAAATCCTACACATGATCACCAATCAGTGCCAATTTGGTGGTACAACAAAAGAAGATCCAAACGAACATCTTCGAACTTTTAATCGGATTTGTAATCTCTTTAAAATCCGAGAAGTTGAGGATGAAACTATTTATCTTATGTTGTTCCCATGGACTTTAAAGGGAGAAGCCAACGATTGGTTAGAATCATTACCTGAAGGAACGATTGACACATGGGATGTTTTAGTTGAGAAATTTCTTCAAAGATTCTTTCCGGCATCTAAAGCCGTGAGACTTCAAGGAGAAATTGCCACATTCGTGCAAAAACCAAATGAAACATTATATGAGGCGTGGACAAGATTCGGAAGGATGTTGAGAGGATGTCCTCAACACGGATTAGATACTTTTCAAATAGTGCAAATCTTCTATAAAGGCGTAAACATCGCTACACGAAAAGATATCGACACAGCAGCTGGTGGTTCTATTATGAAGAAAACCGAAACTGATGCTTACAAAATTATTGATAACACTGCTTCCCACTCACATGAGTGGCACCAAGAAAAAGATATCGTTAGATCATCTAAAGCAGCTAGAGCCGATTCTAGCCATAACTTTGATTCTGTTTCCGCAAAAATAGATGCTTTCGAGAGACGAATGGAAAAGATGACTAAAGACATTCACGCAATACGAATCAGTTGTGAGCAATGCAGTGGACCACACTTAACGAAAGATTGTAATGTTGAACAAACGATGGAACAAAGTGAGAATGTTTCCTACATGAACCAAAGGTCGGGAAATAATTATCAACTGCCAAGGCTAAACTTCAATCGAAATCAAAACATTCTTTACAATCCAAATGGAACCAACAATAACTCGTACAACCAACAAGGTACGAATAACCAACCAACTCAAAACAATACTTTCAATTAACAAAGACCTGGCTTATATAAACCACCACAACAAACCGACGAGAAGAAGTCAAATCTGGAAGAAGTGGTATTTAAGCTAGTTGAATCTCAAACACAATTTATTGAAACTCAAACCCAAACGAATGAGAGGTTTGATCAGTCATTTAGAACTCAACAAGCTTTCATTTTGAATCTAGAAAAACAAGTAGGTACTCTTGTTAGATTGATGAGTGAAAGGGAACAAGGAAAGCTACCGAGTAATAATGAAGTAAATCCTCGGAATGAAAATGTTAACATGATATCAACAAATTCTGAAAAACCAATACCAGAAGATGGGAAAGTTTTAGATGTAAGTAACAATGAAGAAGTTACAACACCACCACCACCTGAGTATGTAAAGCCAGTGGTGGCACCATACAAAACACCCATCCCGTTTTCAAGAAAAGGAGTTGAGTATGAGCAAGTGATAGGTAATAAAGTTTGTGATACCTCTAGAAAGAAGAAGAAGAAGAAGAAGAATAAGAAAGTGCAAGAAATAAAAACCGTAGAAGTAAACCCGGTGAAGACAGTTCCACCAAAACCTCTACCTAGGATAGGTGATCCAGGTGAATTTATTGTTCCTTGTCTACTTAGTGATTGTGTCATGTATGATGCACTAGCAGATTTAGGTGCGAGTGTAAGTATTATGCCTCTTTCATTATATAAGAGATTAGGTGTAGGTGAGTTAAGTCCAACGGATATGAGTGTTCGACTCCTTGATCAAACCATTAAGCACCCAGTTGGAATTGCTGACAACCTACCCGTTCAAGTAGGTAATTTAACCTTTCTAGTCGAATTCATTGTCATTGACATAGAAGAGGACTCAAACGTTCCTTTAATTTTAGGTCGACCATTCTTAGCGTCCACCGGGGTGTTATTTGATGTAAGAAAGGGTAGAATGACACTTAGTAATGATGAGAAATCGATCACCTTTATGATTCGAAAGTCTAAATCTCCACCAACCAAAACCGTTGAACCAGCGGAAACGATTGGTAAGAACCATATTGTTTTACCAACTCCAACGGTAGTGCTTAACAATAATAAAATGCCTAAGTGTGGGGAAAATGAAGTAACACCTAATGATGACCTGATAACAAAGAACCCCGTTGTTGATATGAAATTAAATGATCCCGTTATTAATAGTTCAATGAAGAAACTTATTAAACGGATTCGCGATGCTAGAACCAAGGGGAACTCTAAGTTATGTAACCGGTTAGTATCCAATCTATCGCCTAAAGAAAAGGCGAAACTAGTTGAAATTGTGGATATTACACAGGAATCCGACCAATGGCTTAAAAAAAAGTCACAGATATGCAAGTTGATTATGGTCCAAGAGAAATTGACGATGAAGTTAATCACAATTTCGACACCACATCTACCTAAGTGTGAGGAGATTCAAATATTCTAAAAAGAAAATGCTGTTTGGAGTTAGTTGTTCTGTTCTCGTGTAGTTCCGAGAATGGAATCCGATTGGTCTTTTCCACTAGCAGACACTAAAGAACTAGTTTTCTCCCCCCATTCTGAATTTTTTTTGTTTTTTAGGTTTTATATGAAATTAATATGTTTTCTTTTTAAGTTTTGTGTGAATTTAAAAACAAAAATTTACTTTATTTCATTAAGTTGAAAAAAATGATTTCTAAAATTCGTTGTGAGTTGAAGACTAGGTCGTTGAGCCGAAATTACTTTACTTGAGGGCGGGGCGAAAAATTTTATCATCATTATTTTTAATTTTATTGATTTAAAGTATGCAAAAAAAAAATATTTGATTTTATAAATTTTTGAACGTGGGGTAATATATCCAACTTTAAAAATATGTATATATGTTTGTATTTTATCATGTAAACAACAAGGTAAAACAACGCACTTTCAAAGACTAACATTAAGTTCAGCAAAAGCTACTGATTTTGACGACAAGATGCAAAACAACAAATGTGATATAATAAATGAAGGAATGAACGATGAGGCGTGCCATCTATCATTCGACGAGCTTTGTAATTACAAACTGGGTATTTTTAATCACTTTCCTACACTAATCACCCTCATGAATTTATAATTATAGTATGATTTCATGCAAATGAGGGCATTGCATGATCTCAAGTGTGGGGAAGGGTTATAAATTCTCTCGGGTTTATACTTGGCTTATTTTCTAAATATTATGAAAATTTTAAAATTTTTTAACTAAATGAATTCAAAATCATGTTTATACATATTTAAGAACGATAAAACTAGGTGTTAATGCCGAAATTATTGTTACCTCGGAAAGGACATAAATTGAGAAACAACTAAAACGCTTGAATTTATTTATTAAGATATAAAAAGACGCATGAAAAAAAGCCAAGTGTGGGGAGAATGTACCAAGTTATTCAATTAAAAACTATCTATCACATGTTTTTGTAAAGTTATTGCAGGTGCTTTTACTTTGGACTAAATTAACTGGTTTACCCGATTTACTGTAAGAAAGATGGATCTACATGATGAATCAATTCCATCATTAAAAGGAAGTAAAGTCTTCCGAAAAAGAAACGCGCTTCTTGATTTAGGTCATGAAGTTGTCGTCCAGACCAGCTGTAGGTTGACGAAAAATCTAGAAAAGTCATCTCTAAAATCAGCAGGAAATCCATGGACCTCAGCATCAAACAGGGTCGCCATGTAGTCAGATTTATCCTAACCATGAGAAGGATTTATCTCGCACAATGGGGGGCACCGTGCAAATTAGCTTGATAAGACTAATGAATCAAATCCCCAGAAAGGATAATCTCCTTAAAGATCAAAAATCAGCTTTTAAGACTGATATTACTCAATCCTAGAGATTGACCTTAAAGATTGAGAATTACAAACTCATGGAATTCAATGATATCTAAACTCGAGCTTGAACGAGAAAATATTTTGATCAGAAATAAAACCGATTTGTTTTCTGAAAACCTATTTTCAATGCGTTCATTACCATTGAACGTAAAATCCTGAGAATTCATCAGAATTCATTAGGTCACCTGAACCAAATTGGGTGTCAACCGTAAGAAACGGTGGTTGCATAGCATGGTCGGAGACCGGACCTTGTGCCAGACCGAAAAACTATAGGGTGATCTTTACTATTGCTCCTACAAAGGATAGTAAAAGCATCCGACACGTTTTTGGACCATAATTAAAAGCATGTCACGGGACATTGCCTTAACAGTTTCTTGTTCATCGCTTTCCTTTACAACCGGACGGTAGTTTACCGAAAGGTAATATACGGAACAAGTAAACTGGACGTGTTGCTTTTCCAATACAAGGTTAGCAAGTGGGTAACACAAAACCACAAGTGTTGAGCTAAAATTTTGAAATCTGAAACCCACACTACCCACAAAAATATTTTGCAAACACCGGTGAAGGGTTATTCCGGAAAACTTGTCTAGGGTAAAAGCTAGATTGAATTTTCAAAAGATCAAATGTTTTCATAAAGATCCAATTTCCTAACGGATCTAAATTTTCATAGTCATGTGGAACTGTAAATCGCCTTTCAAATGTGCACTTTGCTTTGGAAACCGAAAGTAAATCGGCTATTTGATTGCAAGTGTCGTTGACCTAAACCCGAGGCAACTGTGGATGACACACCCACCTTTAACCATGGTTCTATCGTTACTATCATTGTTTATACCACCATATCAAAATCACTAATGTACAAAGTGTGATGAATAAAAAAGTGATTCATGTATGTTTTTATTTCAAGTTCTGTATTGCTTGAGGACAAGCACCGCTCAAGTGTGGGGATATTTGATAAGGCTAAAAAGGAACATATATTTCATAGCAATATCCCTTCTAAATAATAGGTTTTCATATGTAATTGTATTATATTTTCATTGTAATTATTTAATTAAATAAGTGCGAAGATAAAAGGCGAAAACGAAGATTTGAAGACGCAAACGTCCAAAAAGCTCAAATGTACAAGATACAATCCAAGTGGTTCAAATTATTGATGAGAAACGTCTAAAAATGACAAGAGTACAAGTTACAAAACGCAAAGTACAAGATATTAAATTGTACGCAAGGACGTTCGAAAATTCGGAACCGAGACATGAACCAACTTTCAACGCTCGACGCAACGGAGCTGAAAGTACAAGTCAACTATGCACAAGAATATAATATAATATTTAAATAATTCATAATAAGAATAATAATAAATAATAAAAAGTTGTTAATTGAGCATAGTTAAGGGGTCATAAGTGAAAATTTCAAATCACCAATTGTCTATAAAATGAAATTCACGGTGTAATGAAAAGAACACCTTTTCTTCTTTCTTTCTCTTTACATGTAATATATATATTTATAATTATAATTTTAATTTTAGTTTAAGTTTAATAATAATTGGGTTATTGTAAGGAATGTTTTACGGGTTTTAAAGTCGAAACTCTGTCCGTGTAACGCTACACGATTAATAATCACTGTAAGTTATGTTCTTCCTTTTTAAATTAATGTCTCGTAACTAAGTTATTATTATGCTTATTTAAGCCGAAGTAATCGTGATGTTTGACTAAATATTAAGACGGGGTTATTGGATTTTGTACCATAATTAAGGTTTGGGCAAAAGACCGACACTTGTGGAAATTAGACTATTGACTATTAATAGATGGGGGTATTGTCTAATTGAGTGACAACTCATTGGAGTCTGTCGAACCTATCTTCAAATTAATTATCCTAATAATTAATAATGATTATGGTTGCCCTATTTAGTGACGTTCATATGGAATCTATTATAATCATTTAATTAATTATTCGGGTTGGGTAATTGATTATTCAAACTGATCAAGTGGGTAAATTAATATTCATATCTAATCAAAACAGGGGTGGATTACATACAGTGATAACTGGTGTAATTGTTGACAGAAGTGATAACTGCGTCACAGTTTAAATCCTTAATTAGTTGGAATATTTGACTTCGGGTATAAGGGTAATTTGACGAGGACACTCGCACTTTATATTTATGACCGATGGACTATTATGGATAAAAACCAGATAGGTATCAAATAAACCATGACAAAGGACAATTAACCCGAGTAACAATTAATTAAAATCAAAACGTTAAACATCATGATTACGGAAGTTTAAATAAGCATAATCCTTTTATTTCATATTCTATCGCAATTTTATTTATTGTTATTTTATTTATCGTCATTTATATATTTTACGCACTTTAATTATTGTCATTTATCTTTACGCTTAAAAATATAAAATCGACAAACCGGTCATTAAACGGTAAAAACCCCCCTTTTATAATAATATTACTACTTATATATATATATATATTTATATAAATATAGTTTTATAAAAATATAGTACGTAATCACTAGCTCCCTGTGGAACGAACCGGACTTACTAAAAACTACACTACTCTACGATTAGGTACACTGCCTATAATGTTGTAGCAAGATTTAGGTATATCCCATCCGTAAATTAATAAAACTTGTGTCATATTTTGTAGTATTTTGTATTAAAAATAATACTATTTCGTACCCTCACGCTACATCATCAATATGTTTATAACTATATGATATATGTGTATATATTATGTGTATGTGTTACATATATATAAATAAAAGATGGTACATATATATACGCTTATATTACTTTTCTTTTTATAGTTTACTAACCTTATATACTTACACATACACACTCATACATACATACACACTTACATATACATACATACATACATACATACACATACATATACACGTATGTATATATATACATATACATACACACATATATCTACAATGTATACATGTACATATGTACGTATGCATGCATGCATGTGTGTCTTTATCCTTATTATGTACATTAAATCATAACTTTATTTACTAAATATATTCTAGTTTATAAATCATAATACTTAATCAATATTAACAATCTTAATCCTACAACCTCATCCATATTCATTAATCCACATACTTTTATTCATCATTACCTAATAATATTCATAACCTAGTTCACATCACCCTAATTATTCATACAACTTATTCATCATAATCATAACCTAATAACTTATTAATCATCATTATCTTCATATACAATAATCATGATCATAATCTTCATCTTCAACTATTATTATTAACTAGTTTTATCATTATTCTTACATGATTATATTACTAGTTTCATGATCAAATTAATTACTTAGTTCATTGATTACCTTAATAACTAGCTTTATATCCTTATAATTTTCCATGCATCATTCATAATTCATAATCTTAAAAATCATTATCTTTTATCATACTTTTAACCTTACATAATCATTATCATTATCCATTCGCAATTTATATATACAAGTTCATATTAATTTACATAATACTTAAAGTAATTTGATTAATAAGTAATATCTAGTTAGGGTTTTAGGGATACCTTTAAAGATTAAGATCAAGTACAAAGTGAAGAATATGGGACCGAAACAGGAACAGATTCAACAGCAATATCACGACCCAAACAGGAGGTTTTTGGGTCTGTTTTGGCTCGACAGAAACAGCAAAATAGCAGCACTCTTGGGACTGTTTTGATCACGCAAGAATAGCAGAAAACCAGCAGTAATAATTAAACTTTGAAGGGCTATTGTGGTGTCGAATAACACAGCAGAAACAGAAGCAAACTTACTCGATTTCTGGGCTGTTTTGGACGACTGCAGGAGCTGCAGAAGGTGGTCGACAGGTGGCTGGATGGGTGGCGAATTTGCAGGCTTGTTGAAGGTGATGAATGTCGACTGAAAAGGCTGTTATGGGTGAGGTTTATGGTAGACTAAAAAGAAGGAAAAGGGGGCTGTTTTAGTCGATTGAAAAGAGGGAAAGGCTGCAGGAGATTATCGACTAGAATAAGGAAGTATGAGTGGGTTTTGAGTTTATTTTGTGATGCCAAAAAGGAGAATACATGAGGCTTTTTATAGAGTTGAACAAGTGTTGGGTTCATGCTAGGATTCTAGGATAACTTGGCGATCAAGGATGGATCAAGATTTGGATGCAAGTATTAGAATTAGACTAGGATTTGTTTTAGTTTAATGATCAAGTTTATTTTCCTATTTTTTTTATTAAAAACAGTCCATATTTATTTATACCTATTATTTATATTTTTTTATTTCGGCATTTACTTAATTATTTATATAATTTATATATTTTTTTATTAAAGTTACATTTATTTGTAATACATTTTATTTAATCATTTAATTATTAGTCCATGTCTTATATAAATTTTTACTTTGTTCTTATTAGTTTAATTTATAAATTGTCACCATTTAATATTATATATAGTTTATATAATAAAAATATCACACAAATACATAAACTTATATTAACATGAAATATTGATCAAAAATTACTTTTTAATCAAAGTATTGCTAAATAAAGGTTATGATTACAAAAAGTCCTAATAATAGAACAGTATAAATAGAAATGGAAAAAAAATGAGAGTCGTCATAATACGAAACCAAAAAACCCACTTATACATGAACCTAGAAAGAATGCTTACAATGATGCAAGGATTCAATCTCTAAAGCCTCTTAATCTAATTTCAAATAATAATCAATTTAGAGTTTTAAAGTGATAAAGTGTAGGTACGATTTGAAATTTTGAGAATAAAAGGAAAAGTCTGGACCTAGGCTTAAATAGATGGGTTAAAAATCATACCCCGTAACACACGGGTATTTAACAGTTATCTTATATATTATGTACTTAGTTAGACGGCCCTAACGGAGTTCAAATTAATTAAAAAAAAATATGTTAGGGGACCCTTGTCACAAACTAGTTTTAATCAAATAATTATAAATTATAAAAAATATAATAAAATAAAAGTATACAAATCACGCTTAATCAAATCTTAAGGGCAATAACCGTCTAGATAATTGAATTTACTATATTAACCATATATATGTGTAGTTAAAATAACGGTTATTAACAATTTAGGACTTATATGGAAATTCACATTTCTTTCGAATTTTTTTTATTTAAGACGCGTTTTATTTAATAAGTAAAAAAAACAAACGGCTCTTATAACTATTGTGTTAAGTCAATTAAGTGCAGGCCCGGCTCAATCTTTGAACGACATGAGTGGTGGCCCAGGGCAGCAGGTAACTATGGGGCAGCAAATCCAGTTTACTTTTCTAGCCCAATAAAAAAATTGATGGATTTCTTGAAGAAAAAAAAAATACTAGCAGTAACATTGGGAGGAGTTACAGCCCAATATATATTATTCTTTTTAACTCAATAAAAAAAGAAGTCTGCATAAGTCCAATCAAAGTTCTAGCGATATAAATTCGTTTTTTTTTTTTGTTGTATATTTTATATATATATATATATATATATATATATATATATATATATATATATATATATATATATATATATATATATATATATATATATATATATATATATATATATATACTAGCTTAATGCCCGCGAATTTGCGAGACTTTTTTATTGGACTAATCAAGAATAAATTATGATTTACAGATGATTTGATTAATACATCATCAAATATCAATACACAAACGTTTTGTATAGTAATGCATACTCCATAAAGCTTATGTACATTGCAACAATTTAATTTTGAAACATAACTCCATAAAAAAAGTAAAAGATTATTTTAATACTATTAAACCTATACATAGTTGCATACAATGTATGATGCATACAACCATATCATGAAAAGTAAACAACTTACATTATTAGTTGTGTCAATTCCACCTGATAAAAGTCCACCTAGGCTATATCATTTATGCAATTCCCTAAAACAGTAAAATATAATCACAAACACCTAACGATAATATGAACTATACTTTAAATTTATCTAGAAACAATTACGAAACACATACTCATTACCAATTACTTAAACCAAAGTAAAATCAGTGTTAAAGTAATGTTACGTACATTTGATTGTTTACGTAATTATCAAACACGGTAGCAACTGCAAGTATTACTCTAATTTGCAACTATAACAACAATGGTTATATCAAAACCTGTATCCTATATTAAAACCTTGTATCCTATAAGAAGTAATTGCACTAATGGCTTCTTCTTTTCAGCTCTTAGTCTCTTCAAATAATGGAAATTATTAACAATAACTTTCTTGAAACGATTCGAGTTATATTCAATAAGCAGATAATAATAGTATAGTTTTAGTATAAGACATAAAACAGACCCTATTAGCAAGACTCAACTTGACCCACTTACATATAATGGGGTTACTGATGTGGTAGCGGAGGGGTATAAAATACTATTAAATTTGACACAAGTTTTATTAATTTACGGATGGGATATACCTAAACCTTGCTACAACACTATAGGCAGTGTACCTAATCGTAGAGTAGTGTAGTTTTTAGTAAGTCCGGTTCGTTCCACAGGGAGCTGGTGATACTTACTATATTTTTAAAAACTATATTTATACAAAATATATATAATTATATAAGTAGTAATATTATTATAAAAGGGGGGTTTTACCGTTTAATGACCGGTTTGTCGATTCTATATTTTAAGCGCAAAGATAAATGACGATAATTAAAGTGCGTAAAATAATGACAATAAATAAAATGACAGTAAATAAAATTGCGAGTAATAAAATGACAGTAAATAAAGATACGATGAGAAATACAATAAAAGAATTATGCTTATTTAAACTTCCGTAATCATGATGTTTGACGTGTTGATTTTAATTTATTACCATGGGTTAATTGTCCTTTGTCCTGGTTTATTTGATACGTCTATCTGGTTTTTGTCCATAATAGTCCATCGGTCATAAATATAAAGTGCGAGTATCCTCGTCAAATTACCCTTATACCCGAAGTCAAATATTCCAACTAATTAAGGATTTAAACTGTGACGCAGTTATCACTTCTGTCAACAATTACACCAGTTATCACTGTATGTAATCTACCCCTGTTTTGATTAGATATGAATATTAATTTACCCACTTGATCAGTTTGAATAATCAATTACCCAACCCGAATAATTAATTAAATGATTATAATAGATTCCATATGAACGTCACTAAATAGGACAACCATAATCATTATTAATTATTAGGATAATTAATTTGAAGATAGGTTCGACAGACTCCAATGAGTTGTCACTCAATTAGACAATACCCCCCATCTATTAATAGTCAATAGTTCAATTTCCACAAGTGTCGGTCTTTTGCCCAAACCTTAATTATGGTACAAAGCCCAATTACCCAATTTTAGTAATTAGCCCAACATCATGATTACTTCGTTTTAAATAAGCATAATAATAACTTAGCTACGAGACATTAATGTAAAAAGGTTGAACATAACTTACAATGATTAAAAATAGCGTAGCGTTACACGGACAGAATTTCGACTTACACACTCAAACGATCTCTATCATAAATCTTATTATTATCATAATTTAAAATTAAAATTAAGATTATTGTTATATCTTATTAAGTTAACATTATGATAGAGATATAGAATATAGATATTGATAGATAGAAAAATAAGAAAAAGATAGAAGAAAAAAAAGATCGAAAGAAAAATCTTCCTCATTCATCGTTACATAGATCCCTTTTATAGGAATTGAATTTTCATTTACGACCCCTGAACTATGCTCAATTAACAACTTTTTATTATTTAATATTATTCTTATTATGAATTATTTAAATATTATATTTTATTCTTGTGCATAGTTGACTCGTAATTTTTACACCGTTGCGTCGAGCGCTGAAAGTTGGTTCATGCCCCGGTTCCGGATTTTCGAACGTCCTTTCGTACAATTTTATATCTTGTACTTTGCATTTTGTAACTTGTACTCTTGTCATTTTTAGACGTTCTTCATCAATAAATTGAACCTTTTGAATTGTATCTTGTACATTTGAGCTTTTTGGACGTTTTGGTCTTTCAAATCTTCGTTTTTGTCTTTAAATCTTCATTTTCGAGCGATTTGCGTCTTTCGTCTTCGCACTTATTTATTTAACTATTACAACTAAAAATAAGGAAATTACATTTAAAAACTTTACATATTGGAACGATATTGCTACTAAATATATGTTCATTTGGAACACTATCAAATATCCCCACACTTGAGCGTTGCTTGTCCTCAAGCAATACAGAACTTGAAATAAAAACATACATGAATCACTTTTTTATTCATCACATTTTGTACATCAGTGATTTTGATATAGCGGTATAAACAATGACAGTAATGATGGTTAAAGGTGGGTGTGTCATTCACAGTTGCCTCGGGTTTAGGTCAACAACACTTGCAATCAAATAGCCGATTTACTTTCGGTTTCCAAAGCAAAGTGCACATTTGAAAGGTGGTTTACAGTCCCACATGACTATGAAAATGTAGATCCTTAAGGAAATTGGATCTTTATGAAAACATTTGATCTTTTTAAAAATTTAATCTAGCTTTTACCCTAGACAAGTTTTCTGATTTGATCCATCATTGGTGTTGCAAAATATATTTGTGGATCAATATTTTGGCTAAAAACATTTAGGTTCGTGTAATCCACTGCTATCCCGGTATCGGAAAGCACACATCCAGTTTACTTGTTCCGTATATTACCTTTCGGCAAACTACCGTCCGGTTGTAAAGGAAAGCGATGAACAAGAAACTGTTAAGGCAATGTCCCGTGACATGCAGATGATTATGGTCTTTTAACGTGTCGGATGCTAGAACTATCCTTGGTAGGAGCGATAGTAAAGATCATCCTATGATTTTTCGGTCTGGCACAAGGTCCTGTCTCTGACCATGCTATGCAACCACCGTTCTTACGGTTGACACCCGATTTGGTTCAGGTGACCTAATGAATTCCAGGTGAATTCCTAGGATTTTACGTTCAATGGTAATGAACGCATTGAAAATGGATTTTCAGAAAACAAATCGGTTTGCAATTTTGATCAAAATATTTTCTCGTTCAAGCTCGAGTTTAGATATCATTGAATTCCATGAGTTTGAATTCTCAATCTTTAAGGTCAATCTCTAGGATTGAGTAATATCAGTCTTAAAAGCTGATTTTTAATCTTTAAGGAGATTATCCTTTCTGGGGATCTGATTCATTAGTCTTATCAAGCTAATTTGCACGGTGCCCCCCCATTATACGAGATAAATCCTTCTCATGGTTAGGATAAATCTGACCACTTGGCAACCCTGTTTGATGCTGAGGTCCGTGGATTTCCTGCTGATTTTAGAGATGACTTTTCTAGATTTTTCGTCAACCTACAGCTGGTCTGGACGACAACTTCATGACCTAAATCAAGAAGCGCGTGTCTTTTTCGGAAGACTTTACTTCCTTCAAATGATGGAATTGATTCATCGTGTAGATCCATCTTTCTTTCAAATGTATTACAGTAAACCGGGTAAAACTGATTAGTATCGTCCAAAGCAAAAGTACCTGCAATAATCTTGTACAAAAATATGTGATATTTGTTTTAAATTGAATAACTTGGTACATTCTTCCCACACTTAGTTTCTTTCTTTGCCTTTTTATTTTCTTTTATTTCATTTTAAATGAATTCAAGCATTTTAGGGTGTTTCTCAATTTATGTCCTTTCCGAGGTAACGATAATTTCGGTATTATCACCTAGTTTTCACCGTTCATAAATATGTATAAACATGATTTTAAATTCATTTAGTTGAAAATTTTTCAAATTTTCACAAAATTTGGCAAATAAACTAAGTGCAAACCCGAGAGAATTTATAACCCTTCCCCACACTTGAGATCATGCAATGCCCTCATTTGCATGAAATCAGACTATAATTATAAATTCATGAGGGTGATTAGTGTAGAAAAGTGATTAAAAATACCGAGTTTGCAAACATATTGTTATTTCACATTTGATATTTTGCTTCTTGTCGTCAAAATCAGTAGCTATTGCTGAACTTAATGTTAGTCTTTGAAAGTGCTTTGTTCTACCCTGTTTTGTACATAATATAAAATACAAACATATATATACATATTTTTGAAGTTGGGTATATTACCCCACGTTCAAAAATTTATAAAGTCTAATATCTTTTTGGCATACTTTAGATCAATAAAATTAAAAATAATGATAACAAAATTTGCCGTCCCACCCTCGGGTAAAGCAATTTCGGCTTAATGACCTAGTCTTCAACTCACGACGAATTTTAGAAATCATTTTTTTTTCAACTTAATGAATTAAAGTAAATTTTGTTTTTTTTTTTTTTTAAATCACAATAAAACATAAATTAAAATGCATATTAATTTCAAATAAAACCTAAAAAAAATAAAAATTCAGAATGGAGGGAGAAAACTAGTTCTTTAGTGTCTGCTAGTGGAAAAGACCACTCGGATTCCATTCTCAGAACTACATGAGAACAGAACAACTAACTCTAGATAGCATTTTCTTTTTAGAACACTTGAATCTCCCCACACTTAGGTAGCTGTGGTGTCAAAATTGTGATTAACTTCATCGTCAATTTCTCTTGGTCCATAATCAACTTGCATATCCGTGACTTTTTCTTTAAGCCATTGGTCGGATTCCTGTGTAATATCCACAATTTCAACTAGTTTCTCCTTTTCTTTAGGTGATAGATTGGATACTAACCGGTTACATAACTTAAAGTTCCCCTTGGTTTTAGCATCGCGAATCCGTTTAATAAGTTTCTTCATTGAACTATTAATAACGGGATCATTTAATTTCGTATCAACAACGGGGTTCTTTGTTATCATGTCATCATTAGGTGTTACTTCATTTTCCCCACACTTAGGCGTTTCATTATTGCTAAGTATTACCGTTGGAGTTGGTAAAACCACATGGTTCTTACCAATTGTTTTTACTGGTTCAACGGTTTTGGCTGGTGGAGATTTAGACTTTCGAATCATAAAGGTGATCGATTTGTCACCACTACTAAGTGTCATTCTTCCATTTCCTACATCAAATAACGCCCCGGTGGACGCTAAGAATGGTCGTCCTAAAATTAGAGGAATGTTTGAGTCCTCTTCTATGTCAATGACAATGAATTCGACTAGAAAGGTTAAATTACCTACTTGAATGGGTAGGTTGTCAGCAATTCCAACTGGGTGCTTAATGGTTTGATCAAAGAGTCGAACACTCATATCCGTTGGACTTAACTCACCTACCCCTAATCTCTTATATAATGAAAGAGACATAACACTCACACTTGCACCTAAATCTGCTAGTGCATCATACATGACACAATCACTAAGTAGACAAGGAACAATAAATTCACCCGGATCACCTACCCTAGGTGGAGGTTTTGGTGGAACTGTATTCACCGGGTTTATATTTACGGCTTTTGTTTCTTGCACTTTCTTATTCTTTTTCTTCTTCTTCTTTCCAGAGGTATCACAATCTTTATTACCTATCACTTGCTCATACTCAACTCCTTTTCTTGGAAACGGGATGGGTGGTTTGTATGGTGCCACCACTGGCTTTACATACTCGGGTGGTGGTGGTGTAACTTCTTCATTGTTACTCTCATCTAAAACCTTCCCATCTTCTGATGCTGGTTTTTCAGAATTCGTTGAAACCATATTAACATTCTCATTCCGAGGATTTACTTCAGTATTACTCGGTAGCTTTCCTTGTTCTCTTTCACTTATTAATCTAACAACAGTACCTACTTGTTTTTCTAGATTCAAAATGGAAGCTTGTTGAGTTCTAAGTGACTGATCAAACCTCTCATTCGTTTGGGTTTGAGATGTAATAAATTGTGTTTGAGATTCAACTAGCTTTGCTATCATTTCTTCTAGATTTGACTTTTTCTCTTCGAGTTGTTGTGGTTTATATAAGCCAGGTCTTTGTTGATTGAAAGTGTTGTTTTGAGTTGGTTGGTTATTCGAACCTTGTTGGTTATACGAGTTGTTGTTGGGTCCGTTTGGATTGTAAAGAATGTTTTGATTTCGATTGAAGTTTAACTTTGGCGGTTGATAATTATTTCCAGGCCTTTGGTTCATATAAGAAACATTCTCTCGTTGTTCCATCGTTGGTTCAATGTGACAATCTTTCAATAAGTGTGGTCCACCGCATTGCTCACAACTGATTCGTATTGCGTGAATATCTTTATTCATCTTTTCCATTCGTCTTTCGAAAGCATCTATTTTTGCGGAAACGGAATCAAAGTCATGGCTAGAATCGGCTCTAGCCGCTTTAGATGATCGAAAGATATCTTTTTCTTGGTGCCACTCATGCGAGTGGGAGGCTGTGTTATCAATAATTTTGTAAGCTTCAGTTGCGGTTTTCTTCATAATGGATCCACCGGCTGTTATGTCGATGTCTTTTCGTGTAGCAACGTCTACGCCTTGGTAGAATATTTGTACTATTTGAAAAGTATCTAATCCGTGTTGAGGACATCCTCTCAACATCCTTCCGAATCTTGTCCACGCCTCATATAATGTTTCATTTGGCTTTTGCGCGAACGTAACAATTTCTCCTTGAAGTCTCACGGCTTTAGATGCCGGAAAGAATTGTTTAAGAAATTTTTCAACTAAAACATCCCATGTGTCAATCGCCCCTTCAGGTAACGATTCTAACCAATCTTTGGCTTCTCCCTTTAAAGTCCAGGGAAACAACATGAGATAGATCTGCTCATCTTCCACTTCTCGGATTTTGAATAGTGTACAAATTCTTTTAAACGTACGAAGGTGTTCGTTTGGATCTTCATTCGGCGCACCACTATATTGGCACTGATTAGTTACCATGTTTAGAATTTGTCCTTTGATTTCATAATCTGGCGCATTAACTTCTGGTTTAATAATGGCATGACCTTGGCCCGTGCGTGTGGCTCTCATTCGGTCTTCCATACTTAGAGGTTCTAGATTTTCCATGATTGGAAGTGTTGTATCTGAATCACTAGAGGTTTCTGATTTAATGGTTTCTTCCTCAACAATCTCTGTTTGAATGATTGGTGGTTCCGGAGGAAAGTTTAATGGTTCGGGATCTACAAACCGTTCCTGAATATTCTCCGGATTCTCAATTGTGAGGTTTGTTTCAAAAACTGGATTATCGGAAATTTGAGTTTGAGGATTTGGTCGACTTGATGACGATTCTAAAGAAAAATCAACGGCGGCGATATTCGTTAAACGATGTCTTGATCGAGTTACAGGTGGTGAACGTACAAAAGGTGATGAACGTCTTGCTCGGTGCATTCACAGAATATCCTATTAGTTTTTAAAAGGAAAGAAAAATTATAATAAGTTATCCAATCAATAGACTTTTCTGATTTTGCCCACGTTTCGAATAGCCAAAAGATGCAGCAGAGGGGCAGGATTCGTTTGGTCTCAATATAATTGAGGACTGTTTGGCTCCAATAACCCGGTCCACGTACAAATCCAACTATTACTACGAACCAGAAAATTTTGATGTCTATCAATTTAACCACTTAAAATAAATTTTCGTAATTTTAAGAAATTTAGAGAAGAAGTAGAAAAAAATTCTAAGTCCTAAAAACTAGAATGGCGAGAAATAAGAAAGAAATAGATTGCGCGTCGAAAAATGTCGAAAAATAAAAGGTCGAAAAATAGGCGTCGAAAAATAAAAATAAGAAAGTAGTGCGAAATACGGCGTCGTAAAATTCTAAAGCACCTAAAACTTAGTCTAAGGAATAAGCACTTAAGGGATTTTACGGCAAAGCCTAAAAATTCTAGAAGTAAAAATAACTATGGCAAAACTAAACTTAATACTAAAAGTTGCGACTATAGTCTAAAAATCTAAAGGTAATAAAACTAAAAAAACATTTTTTTTTTATAGACAAAATTTTAAAAATATATATATTTTTTTTTTAATAATTTTTTTTTTTTTTTTTTTTTTTTTTTACGTTTTTTTTTTTTTTTTTTTTTTTTTTTTTTTTTTTTTTTTTTTTTCGTTTTTTTTTTTTTAAAATTTTTTTAAAAAAAAACGATTTTGTTTTTAAAAATTTTTTTTTTTTTTAAAAACGATTTTTTTTTTTTTTTTTTTTTTTTAAAAACGATTTTTTTTTAAAAAATTAATAATTTTTTTATAATTATAATTTTTTTTTAAAACTTTTTTTTTTTTTTTTTATTTTTTTTAATTCATTTACTATTCATGAATAGTAAATGAAAATAAATTAATTAATTTACTATTCACATGAAAGCGACATGATAGTAATTATTAATTATAAGTTACATAATATACCCCTGAAGTATTTAATAAATACGACTTTTTTTTTTTAAAATTTACGTAAAGATTCTTAAATATTTTTATATTATTATATTCTATTTCAATATTATTATATTATTATATTCTATTTCAATATTATTATAATTAAAAATATAGCGTTTTAGCGCTCCCCGGCAGCGGCGCCAAAAACTTGATGTGGTAGCGGAGGGGTATAAAATACTATTAAATTTGACACAAGTTTTATTAATTTACGGATGGGATATACCTAAACCTTGCTACAACACTATAGGCAGTGTACCTAATCGTAGAGTAGTGTAGTTTTTAGTAAGTCCGGTTCGTTCCACAGGGAGCTGGTGATACTTACTATATTTTTAAAAACTATATTTATACAAAATATATATAATTATATAAGTAGTAATATTATTATAAAAGGGGGGTTTTACCGTTTAATGACCGGTTTGTCGATTCTATATTTTAAGCGCAAAGATAAATGACGATAATTAAAGTGCGTAAAATAATGACAATAAATAAAATGACAGTAAATAAAATTGCGAGTAATAAAATGACAGTAAATAAAGATACGATGAGAAATACAATAAAAGAATTATGCTTATTTAAACTTCCGTAATCATGATGTTTGACGTGTTGATTTTAATTTATTACCATGGGTTAATTGTCCTTTGTCCTGGTTTATTTGATACGTCTATCTGGTTTTTGTCCATAATAGTCCATCGGTCATAAATATAAAGTGCGAGTATCCTCGTCAAATTACCCTTATACCCGAAGTCAAATATTCCAACTAATTAAGGATTTAAACTGTGACGCAGTTATCACTTCTGTCAACAATTACACCAGTTATCACTGTATGTAATCTACCCCTGTTTTGATTAGATATGAATATTAATTTACCCACTTGATCAGTTTGAATAATCAATTACCCAACCCGAATAATTAATTAAATGATTATAATAGATTCCATATGAACGTCACTAAATAGGACAACCATAATCATTATTAATTATTAGGATAATTAATTTGAAGATAGGTTCGACAGACTCCAATGAGTTGTCACTCAATTAGACAATACCCCCCATCTATTAATAGTCAATAGTTCAATTTCCACAAGTGTCGGTCTTTTGCCCAAACCTTAATTATGGTACAAAGCCCAATTACCCAATTTTAGTAATTAGCCCAACATCATGATTACTTCGTTTTAAATAAGCATAATAATAACTTAGCTACGAGACATTAATGTAAAAAGGTTGAACATAACTTACAATGATTAAAAATAGCGTAGCGTTACACGGACAGAATTTCGACTTACACACTCAAACGATCTCTATCATAAATCTTATTATTATCATAATTTAAAATTAAAATTAAGATTATTGTTATATCTTATTAAGTTAACATTATGATAGAGATATAGAATATAGATATTGATAGATAGAAAAATAAGAAAAAGATAGAAGAAAAAAAAGATCGAAAGAAAAATCTTCCTCATTCATCGTTACATAGATCCCTTTTATAGGAATTGAATTTTCATTTACGACCCCTGAACTATGCTCAATTAACAACTTTTTATTATTTAATATTATTCTTATTATGAATTATTTAAATATTATATTTTATTCTTGTGCATAGTTGACTCGTAATTTTTACACCGTTGCGTCGAGCGCTGAAAGTTGGTTCATGCCCCGGTTCCGGATTTTCGAACGTCCTTTCGTACAATTTTATATCTTGTACTTTGCATTTTGTAACTTGTACTCTTGTCATTTTTAGACGTTCTTCATCAATAAATTGAACCTTTTGAATTGTATCTTGTACATTTGAGCTTTTTGGACGTTTTGGTCTTTCAAATCTTCGTTTTTGTCTTTAAATCTTCATTTTCGAGCGATTTGCGTCTTTCGTCTTCGCACTTATTTATTTAACTATTACAACTAAAAATAAGGAAATTACATTTAAAAACTTTACATATTGGAACGATATTGCTACTAAATATATGTTCATTTGGAACACTATCAGTTACACTACCAACTACATGATCATACGGTTCTATATCAACGATTATGAAATGTGTCGTATCCGTATGAAGACATAACATGCAAGCAAGATCAACCAAAAAGATGTCAGAGCGACGCTCAATAAAATAAAACACAACACAAAATCATAGAATTATACAAACGCATAATGTTACAAATAACCTAAGACATGATATTACATCACCTTTAGAAATCGGTGGCGATCATCGTCTTTAGAATAGAACTGTGAAATGACAGCACTTTAAATAACCAACACATATGACCTATTCAACAAAAAAATATGGACTAATTGATATTATCACCATCATCAATGTTGATTGGTTTATTTTTGAAATGGCTTAATTATAGGTAATTAGTTTGAGTTACACATTAATTATATAAATTGCATTAATATTATTAAAGTATTTTCCGCTAATTATTTGAAATATAAATTCGTTAATTTGAATTTGGATTTTGAATTACACATTGATTATACACATAAGATTGATTAATTTGATTGATATTTAATAACATTTCAAATTCGTATTTTAAGGAAAGGTAGTAATTGTGATTTTGAATTTGAATTTGTATTTACTAACACACGGAATTTCTTTTTTCATACCTAAATTAGTCTAGCAATACACATTAATGTAATTCAATTGTGATTTAATAAAAAGAAAAAGTCAAGATCACTACTTAATTCTTAAGTTCTTAATAAATGTATTTAGTGTTTTAAAAATTATAAAAAAATACATAATGCAGATTATGTGATACAAAATACATCATTTGATTCATTCGTGTAAGAAAATAAAAATAAAAACCGAAACCCTTAATTCTGAAAAGTGTTTGAAATCTATGTGATACAATGTTCCAAGAGTCCGAAATTTTATATCCATTAATCAACAATACTAAATACATGCAATGTATGAAGGGAAACAAAAATTAATAAACTCTATAAAACGAATAAAGTTCAAATCTCTATGATTTATGAATCAGAGATGACATGAAATACAACAGATAATTTTCAAGAATATGTATGAGGCAATTGAATATTAAAACCTTAAAATTGAAACGAAATTAAGTAAAAACTACCTTTTGTTTGCAATTGAACATGATTGGACACAAGATGTTCGTGCAAGTATGCTGCTGGGAAACGTTTGCCAGAAAAAGATTGAAGATGAGTGATTTGAAGTTGCGATGTTTGGGAGGAGACGACTGCAGGAGGTGATTGCGATTGTAGGAGTGTGATTGTAGGTGACGAATTCAATGTATATAATATAATGGTTTCTTGTAAAATACCTTAATTAGCAAAGAATTATACATTAAATAAATTGAATTGCAATTTAATTAAAGGAAAAAGTCAACTACCTTATTTAGCAAGTATTAATGTAATTTGAATTTGAATTAATGTGATTAAGGACTTTTAAATTTTGAATTAGTTTTGAATTTTGAATAAAAAACTAATCATAGCATTCCATTATCATTAATATCCATAATCTACACCATCCAAATTTTGTAATCAACATTATGACCTCATAATCACCTTGGGTAGTTATTTGATTAGTAAATTACCCTTCTAATTTCCATTTGGGAGGAATAATACTCAAAAAATACGAATAAGGGTCTTCCATCTATCTATTTCCCACTCGTTTGAAAACACAACCAAATTAGAACATGTTTTCTCTCAATGTTTCCTCTCATTCAGAGATTCAAGCCGGCATCGAAATGGAAATTAGGAGTTCTGTAAAATTAATTTTTTTCCACATCAAACCGACACCCAGTCATGGTCGCTTAAATTTTGATTACATATCAAGTACTTTCAGAACCCTAAGTTTCAGAACCCTAATTTGATGCACAACGATTCAATTGTATCATCTTCTCAACAATGATTAATTTTTAGTACACATATGATTTCCATTGTCAGGTACATGAATGATATGTTATCCTTGGAACATTTCATTAAAAGTCCGTGTGTGGTTGAATAAACAAAGCAAAATAAACATGTGTAGCTTCAAAACACAACTCTATGCCTGCTATTTTCTTTTCCATTACATTAGTAACATGCTAAAACTCTAATATAGGAACATACGCGTTGTTTTTAACAAACAATATCAGAGCATTGATAAATACTTCATACATACCCAAAGCCAAACAACTATCATAAACGAAAATGCGCACTTTGAATCGTTAACTGTGAAAAATGGTAAAGCATATACACGCTATAGGTTTTCAAACGAAGCATGCTTATAGGAAATACATGAGAACCACCCTACCCTGTACTCACCAAAACTTAAAAGTTGAAACATTATGAACAAACCAATGCCAAATATTATTCCAACATTTTACTTCATTTGGAATAGATTATAATAGTAACATTGATAATAGTATTATTGATACTAAATAAGTAATAACTAAATAAATTTACAAATGGGTACATATCGTCATACAAAGGAGGGTATGAATAAGATACTTACCACAAGTATTATGACACATTCGATTCGATTCACTAAATGCATATAAGTTCTTTAAAAAGTGTTAATATACAGACTCAGAAAAAGTACAGAAAAAAGAAAACTTATTTTAAACCTATGTAAGAATATAGTTAAAGCTACTAAGAACTAAATTGGAGCAGCTAGCTTATTACTCCGTATATAATCATGTGTAGAACACATGTAAGTCACTATAGTGATAAGCAATACTGATTAATATTTAAAATAAATTTATCATCATTTAATACCTTCATAAGAGCATTCTATTACTCGTTAATGTTACACATTAGATGTAAACTGATAGCAACTATTCAACTATCATGATATAATCTAAAAGCTATACAATTCTAAATGGTTATGTTACCAGGTCTCACATTAATTGAAAGTGACTTCCAAATCATACTACTACCGATCAAAACAACTATAATAACAATGGCAGTACTTTTACGGCCTTAAGAAATGGTAACCAATAAATGACATAAAATTAAAAGCCTTACAACCCTATAAAACGTTCAATAAATTGAATAATACCTTCAGACACACGTATATGGTCGAAGTGGTTGACTGATAACTTTGATAAGCAGTGATATTTGTATAAATACGACCCAAGTCAGATGCATTATCAACTACAACTGAAAAATTTTATAGATACAGAGTTAGAGAACAAATATGAATCACCTATAAAAATTTGAAAACACAAATTAAAAATATAAAAGAAACTGTATAAGGTTTAACAGACAAGCACAACCCACCTGCTCTATTGGTCATGTAATAGAATTTTTTTGTCTTGCAAATGAGCTTACACAACCATTACCACTTTCCTGCATTGATGAATGGGAAAACAACTTCTACATTAGGTGGCAATATAACAAAGGAACATAATCAAATATCTTTCACTCGAATCCAAACAGTAAAAAAAAATGATATATGACAGGGTTGAACTCGCGTCACCACTAAAAGACAAAGTCGCATAATACCAACCAAGCTAAAGTTGAACACATGTTAGAAATATTAAACATGGAGTAACATATAACATACCTTGTACAAAACGGCAACATGAAACATATTAAACATGGAGTATTATCATGAGATAGTGAATACAAATTTATAGTGTACGTATAAAGAGGATTTTAAGCATTTTATTTATTCTCATGATGTGGACAATTATCATGAGATAGTAAATCCATAGGACAAGTTGATCGTATATAGTTGCTGCAAAGTCCACACGACAGTTACATAAGCTATTAAATATTAAATATACATATAATTAACTAACAAAAAGAACACGAACATAATATCAAACACCTGGTGGGCATGAAACGGAAAATCGATTCGTCACACATAAAAGTAATTTTGTAAAAAATTGCTGAACAATAAACCATTCAACGATTCATCAAAAAGATTTAAAGTAACTTGAATTTTGCAAAGAACTAACTTCATCCGTAAAGATGAGAAAATTTACGCATGCATAATATTTTGGTACTGAACGAAAACGAATAGATGATAAACAATAAAGTAAAGCTAACCGGAGATCAATGGAGCGTTATCTCGGAGAGGTTTCGTCGGGACTGGCCACGTTTTGCACTATTGGTTGTAAGGCATCGTTTCTGATTTGGTATTTATTATCTATTCCTAAAATAAATATATTCATTAGAAGGGTGTTTTGGTAATCAAACAATTCAAGGTGATGATTATGATGTCATTTGGAAGTTTTTTGAAAATGAATGGTTGAGATTATTTAGGATTAAGTTAATGGAGGGCTAGGATTAGTTGTTGTTATTTAAGATGATCTATTTTCATCTTTGTTATTATATATAACAAATTGCTGAACAATAAACCATTCAACGATTCATCAAAAAGATTTAAAGTAACTTGAATTTCGCAAAGAACTAACTTCATCCGTAAAGATGAGAAAATTTACGCATGCATAATATTTTGGTACTGAACGAAAACGAATAGATGATAAACAATAAAGTAAAGCTAACCGGAGATCAATGGAGCGTTATCTCGGAGAGGTTTCGTCGGGACTGGCCACGTTTTGCACTATTGGTTGTAAGGCATCGTTTCTGATTTGGGATTTATTATCTATTCCTAAAATAAATATATTGATTAGAAGGGTGTTTTGGTAATCAAACAATTCAAAGTGATGATTATGATGTCATTTGAAAGTTTTTTGAAAATGAATGGTTGAGATTATTTAGAATTAAGTTAATGGAAGGCTATGATTAGTTGTTGTTATTTAAGATGATCTATTTTCATCTTTGTTATTATATATAGTATAGATATAGAAGTATAGATATAGATAGATAGATAGATAGATAGATAGATAGAGATAATATAGATATAGATATTGTTTTTTTTTTTTTATCAGAAGTCAATCAGACCATTATCTTGGATATTTATATTTTATTTGTATTTATTATTTATATAATATATATTATAAAATCTAGATATTTTGGGGGTAACTCTTAACCATGATAACCATCTACGTTTTTAACATGAGCTAAAGTAGCCTACCTTTTCACTCTTCAATAACTTTAATGCCTTCACTTGAATCACAAGTCCACGTTACAAGACTCGAATTCATACTGTAAGTTTCTACTAGAACATCCCTATTTACTTAACAGATATCTAATTTGCGCAGAAAACTAACAATTGAAGAAGTTAATTGTTACGAAATTTCATATTTTGTTAGTAATTCAATGGTACTTTTGCTTAAATAATATTGTGTTTTTACACTACCCGTTTTTTATTCATATTAATTATTTTTGGCTAACTGGGGGCATTGTTTTTCTGGATCGCCCACGGCACTAAAACGTACCGGACCGGCCCTGATTAAGACAAATCAAACATAGCGTGAACTCTATCAACACTAGCGTGAACTCTAGTGTCCCGGTTAAAAACAAGAATCAACAAAAGAGAAAAAAGATATTAGTCCAAGGTGCGGAAATGGAAGAATTCGGCGTTTTTAATAAAGATATTTGAGCTCGGAGGTATCATTTTCGTGTTTTGTAGTGTTATTTCGATTCTGTGTTTTGTCTCTTGTTAGTTTGTAGAGTGTTTGTTTCGGTTATTGTTTCGGTATATTCATGTTGAGGTTCGGTATAGATAGTTTGTAAGTGTGCCGCTTTCTAGGTACGAGCCTCTTCGGGTTCCCTCTTGTATCTTTTGTTGAAAACGTTTTCTTTTCGAAAACTTTATCCGTATTTATAGAAGTTTCGTTATTTTTGTCAAAAAAAAAAAAAAAAAAAAAAAAATACAAATCAAACATGACCTTAATTGAGTTACATTGAAACTACCGCCAATGCTATAATAAGTTGTCTTTCTCCTAAGGTTTTTCCGCTAACACCGTGAGAGCCTATCGTCCCTTACTGCTAAAATGGTGGACTAATCATATCTCTCCAGGTTTCAACTAAAACAATAATATGATATATTAGTTACCCACTATTTTAAGTTTATAAGGATCTCACAATTTCATTCTTTATTTGATGTGTGGCGGATTGACTAATTCAGATAATTTGTTTCAAACCCTATTTCTAGCATGGTTTAAGGGTAAGTAGATATAATATTCTCACAACAATTCTTATATTCGAACTACTGGTTGCAAATTAAAAAAGAGAAAGTGTTAAAAATGATGGCGTATATTTTCAAGGAACATGAACTGCCTGTTTTAAGTGAGTGTTTTGTCATGTCCACGTATTTTAGGTTTGTAATTTGTAGCATAAACTTACTAGTTAAGGTAGAGGTGGGCCCCTTGATGGACCCAGCCAACTATTGTAGTTAATGATGATGTGGGCTGGGCTCCATAAGGCACGTTTGCTTACAAGTATTGTATTACTTGGAAGTTGATACCACACTTATTTCTACTTAATATCCACGTCCTTTAACACCCACAGAAAGTCTAAAACCGTCTTTCTATATCCCACGGAATTCTTTGTTATTTAAATTTTAGCCTTGGCAAGTGATGAAGGAATAGCTTAGCTGCTGTTGATGTGACACAAGAGATATACGTACATGCATTATTTTGAGTCAATTAAATTAAATTAAATACGCATGATAAGAAAGTTGGTCGAAGTCATGGGATCTAGGTCATATTTTGTTAGTGGCATTTAGTAACAAGTCCGTGAGGTCACGTACATCATTAGTTCAAAAACTTTTAGTAGAAAATACTTTTTAAATTGTATAGTATACCATCAAATTTAACTACCGAACACCAGATTTATAGTTTTTCATATAAATTGTATAATACACACCAAATTTAACTACTCGGACCCCTTATATTTTTCGACTTTGTAATTTTTTGAAGGTAAACAACCACTAAAATAGTATTCAAATATATTTAGTACTCAAAAAATTTAAGAATTTTATTGAGTTATAATTATGGAATCGCCACTATATTTTGTGGCGGTCTTACACAATTTTTATGCATTTTTTTTTTTGGGTAATGGGTTTCACCCGATGAATATTATTTAAAAAAATAATAAAAAATACAAGAAGGACAACGACCACAAGAGAAACTCGAGGCCTCACAAACGACCACAAAAACACGCTAGAACCTTTAAACAAAACAGGACTAGCAACACACTAACAAACCAGCTAGACAAGGACTAACACCTACAACCAATCCGACTTCATACCAAACGGAGTAGTAGTCCTAGCACTATTTTTCCCTGCCATAAATGCGGCTGTTTCCTCATTATCAGATTCAATATCGCTCGGTTCATCAACAAGGTTATATGTATCTTTATTTAAAGCACCGAACGTGTTTTGAGTCTTCACTTGAGGATCCTTACTTGTCCCTACATCCGAACTACTTTTATTTGCATCATGAATAACCTTCGGACGATAGACCAATTTTTTCTTAGGTTTACCAACCGCAATACCCCCTTTGTTCTCCTTTTTTTTTATCCCAGGCTGCATGACTTTTTCCTTTTTTGTTTATCACGTTTTGAAAACCATCCTTATCCACATGAATTACTTTTTTCCTAGTGACTAACTTAACACCCTCTGTATCAGCTATATAATTCTGGACGATGATGTTCTTAGGGCATTGAGAGTCCTTATGACCAAATACTTTACATCCCGAACATCTTGGCGGCTTCCACTCATACTCAACCATAACAATATCAATAGTTCGATTCTTACCATCAACGCTTGGAGTAACAGTCGTCAAAGATTCTGGAAGTTCCTTATTAGCATTAACTTCAATCATTGCCCTTGCAAAGTTTGGTCTCGCCCAAGCCTCCAAACACATTGTGTTAGTATAGGAATCTAACATCATTGGTTTCCCAACCTTAGAAGCAACAAGACTAAGCCCGTCCTCAGCGAAACCCGCTAGGGGAATATCATGCATTTTAACCCAAACAGGCACCTTGGTAAGATCCTCTTTAGTCATCGACACATCCGATGACCATTTATTTAATATAATCGGAATGTTACGGATCATCCACGGGCCATTCTCCAACACATCCATTACGCCCTTTTTCGATGAAAACTTAAAGAAAAAGAACCCTTTTGCATTCATCATCACCTTTTCGAATCCATACTTTGTCCAGACATTTATAGCATAATTTTGAACTACAGGAAATGCCATACGACTTCCCAAAAAATAGCCATAAAGAGTATTTTGGTATCTGTTGTTCGCAACCATCACAACATCAATTGGAAGCATGACATCCACCTCATCATCCTCTTCACAAGACTGTTCAATCAACCTAAAATTCACTCATTTTTGTCCAGACTGACCCGCCTGACCTCTCTCATGATGCACAACCTCCCAATCGACCATTTTAGCCTTCTTCCCCGATACCTTGGACCCATCTACCATTACATCCGAAGGAATAGCAAAACTAGATGCACCAGCTTTATTTTGCAACACATGAGTACTAGATAAACCCGGGAACTAATAATCATAATCACTGATATCAGGTTCCAAGTTTTTATCCTTCACCTCTTCAGCGATACTGTTATCAGATTGAACATTGGCCCTGTTTTCATCAACAACAAGGCTCTTCCCTTCCACAACTTTTGTAAACGAACCACCCATATTTTTATCAATTTGCGATGAACTCATACCATCCGCAAGGGGTCTGTTGCCAACATTCACGCCAACCTCTTCCTCATCAGAGGATTCAGAGGCAGCTTTAACACTACCGGAGTCATCATCGTGATTCCCAGATTTCAAAACACCCTCATATTGCACATGATTATTGTTACTACTAATAAAATTGTTTATCTCAACATCTTTATTTTCCTCCACTTCATCATCCTTGTTACCCTTAGATTTAAAATCATGTGCACCAGGAAACAAGTTATGTTGATTATTAACAATAGTATTATCATATTTATTATTCTCCACCGCATTAAGAACATCAGGTATACAATAATCTTCCTTATTAGTTAGATCATTCAAATCAAGATCATTAAAAACATGTGCAGCCCCGTTAACTAAAGACGTACCTTCTTCCTGGGTTGGCTTATCTAATGATACAGAATCTCTGGACCAAGATTCTGAAACATCTCCCTCCTTAGATTCGCCTACCTTCAGTTCACTCTCCTTCGAAAGCTCATCAAGAGCTTCCCTAATTTTCTGATTGCGCAAAACCATACCCGGTGTCGCCATAACTTTCTTCTTGTTCTTTTCACCCATCACGCCGCTTGCCGGAGAAACAAAACTCGGTGAGACAGGGGTTACTCAAGACCACCGAATAGAAGCCGGTGGCCAGAGGAAAGGAGGTGCACAAATGATCTACAAAACGGCAGTAGAAGATGTTTAAATGATCGGAGAAAGAATGAGAGATTTAGATCTAAAGGTAGCGGTAGATAACTTGAAAAGGGAAAAAGGCACGATGGGGAGAAAAAAATTTATAGAGAGAAATAAAAAATAGTATGCTTTTTTAAAGACAA
Source organism: Rutidosis leptorrhynchoides (assembly GCF_046630445.1). NCBI lineage: Eukaryota > Viridiplantae > Streptophyta > Magnoliopsida > Asterales > Asteraceae > Rutidosis > Rutidosis leptorrhynchoides. Next base: position 380,230,595 of record NC_092334.1, read on the forward strand.
AATTACACAGTTGGTCCCTGAAGTTTGTTTGAAATTGCACATTAGGGACTAAAGTCTATTTTTAGCTTGGATGACCATGATATTTGAACATGTTATGCGGTTGGAACGATCGTTTAAAAAATTCGTTAAATGCAGTCACATGCAAAGTACATGGGTATATTTGTTTTTTTATTTATTTCTACTCAATGCTTCTCCCTTTCTCTCATCTCCTCATCTCCATCTCTATGTAACATTCCAAAATTATAATTGTACAAACAAAAAAGTGCATGAAACTTTAACTCTCTTACACTTGTTCATTGTGACTCGTACGGTTAAACAACTGACTTGCACGATTGACCATCTCATTCGTACGAGTGGGGTGTCTGTCGCACAGTTCATTACTCACAAACAAAGGTTCAATACAAAATCTCATTTGTACGAGTGGCAACATACAATACACGGTTGACCAACTCACTCGCACGAGTGAGGGTCAGCCGTATGAATGGTCATCAATAAAGGACTAGTTCACTCGCATAGAGTGAGACCTCACTCGTTCCATTTTCATGGCTCAACCGCACGAGTGACAAGTCATTCGTGTGGATACTGAAGAATAGTTCCAGCAGCAACAAAACGGGTTTTAAACCCTAAATCTTGATTCTAACAGTCTAGGTCAATTCCAAGCACATACACTTCATATAACACATATAGAACATGTTTCTAGGCTCAAACAATCTCACAAACACATTCATGAATAAAGCATCAAACCTATCTTGATAAAAACCCATTCACAAACCCATTTGAATTCATCAATCTGAGATATTTACACTGTTTTGATCCTTAAAAACTCCGTAATCAGATACAGATGAACACAATCCTTGGTTCCCACTTTTTGATTTATAGATTGAAAGACAGAGAGTGTTCTGGGTTTACATTTGCTAAAAATGGTAAGGAATGAACGATCATGTGTATATAACTATTTGGAGTTTCTTCATTGTGAGGAAACCCCACTCCTCGTTTCACACGGGTATTTACCAGTTATCTAAAACAGTACGCACCTCATTAGGCGACACTAACAAAGTCCAAATCAAATAAACAGATGTGTTTTGTGACCCTTGTCACAAAACGAATTCAACCATACCTTTAATTAAATGTAAACATATAAGTACAATTTCACTCATATTAATAAATTAATATTAACTAAGGGTAAAAAGGTCATTTACCGCTAGGTCTAAATCCAGATTGTTACAATAGTCCTTAAAATTAATGTGGTTATGGATCTTGGGAATGAGCGCAATAAGTGAAGAATTCGACCCGTTAGGAAAACAACCCTTGTGAAAGAAGTTATCAACAGAAAACTTCATTCTTTAGAATATCCCAAAAATGTTTGAAAAAAAACGAAAATGTAACAATCAGGGCCTGGAAATTTATCGCTACCAAAATTCCATACCGCGTATTTAAATTTATGTAGAGAAACACAAGCTTTTAAAAGATCACGATTGTTAACAGAAAGTGATATGTCACGTAGAGCAGAAAAAACATGATCGCCAAACTAAACCTGAAATTTCAATTTGGAAAAAATCATGGAAGGCGTCTTTAACCTCATATGGAGAAGATAACCAAACCCCATATTTTAGCACACCTTGTATGGATTGATTCCGACAATTTTTTTAAATGGTTTTGTGAAAATTTAGAGTTTTCATCTCCCTCACTATTTTTATTTAATCACTATCTTTATTTTGAATATATTTAATATTCAAAATATATATTTTTTTATTTTTATCATATTAATTTATCACAAAAAAATATTGTAATAGAAAAAAAGAAGAGTATAGTTTGTATTTATTTTATCAATCAATGTGAAACCAAAGAAAGAGATTAATTTTTTTATTAATGGTTAAAGTAAGATATATGATTATGATATCATTATATAGATTTATGGTTGATATTTAAAATTTTATATTCATTTAAAGGTTAAAATTTAATCAATAAAAAAATAACATAATTATGATATATATATATATATATATATATATATATATATATATATATATATGTGTGTGTGTGTGTGTGTGTGTGTGTGTGTGTGTGTGTGTGTGTGTGTAGAGGGTTAATCAAAAGGGAATCATTTTTTTGTGGGAAAAGGAGAAGTAAATTTTTTTTTTCAAACCTTAAGATTAGGTGAAAATATGAATATTTAAAACGACATTTTGTGATAAATATTATTTTTTGACCAGAAAACGCTCGAAAAAATAACATTCATCGATAAATATTTCTGATAACATTCATCGTGATGCATGTTATTCTTCGAGCGTTTTTTTCATCTCTGAGATTTTTTCAAAATTTAACCCTATTTAGAGTTGAGGGATTAGTCTCTAAACCCAAAATCCTAAACTCCAATCCCAAAACCCTAAACTATAATTCGTTCGTGTTGCAAACTCAATCTAAATTCTAAATCTAAACTCTAAACCTTAATTTCTAAACCCTAATTTCTAAACACTAAAAACTCTAAAAAACCTTCTAAACCCTAAAAAATTGAAATACCCCGTTCATATCGATTATAAACGTTACCTAATAATTGATTTCATTGCGAGGTATATGACCTCTATATATGATACATTTTGCAAACATTGAATTCGTTTTTAAAAGACAATCTTTCATTTCATCAAAAGTTGACAGGCATGCATACCATTTCCTAATATATTCAAACTATAGCTGACTTAATAATAATCTTGTTGAACTCAACGACTCGAATGCAACATCTTTTGAAATATGTCATGAATGACTCCAAGTAATATCTCTAAAATGAGCAAATGCACAGCGGAAGATTTCTTTAATACCTGAGAATAAACATGCTTTAAAGTGTCAACCAAAATGTTTGTGAATTCATAAGTTTATTATAAAACAATAAAATTCTGAAATTTTGATAGACCACAAGATTTAAATACTGCATGAAACAAATGGGCCCGAATCCTATACCCACATGTAATGTACATGTGATTTCTTTTGAATACAGTACACATATCTCGTGTACAAAACCACTTTTCAAAAATTCTTTATAACCGTACACATATCTCGTGTACAAAATATCATACACATAACCTGTGTATAAAAATCATTCTCAAGATATATAACATTCGCTTTGCTTTCTTTGCTTGGTAACCGACCTTAACATTTAATGCGCATCATAAATATCCCCAAAATAAATAGAACTTTCAGTCTGTAATAAATATATAAACCTCGAAGTACTAAACACCACACCCACTAGCTCTTCCGTCTAGTGAACATTCTGGGTGGGGGTGTTAAACCCGGTAGCTACCTTTAGGATTCGCGTGAATTAGGGGCCATACCGGTTTCCTAATTCTTAGGTTACCAAGCTATAATAATCAAGGGGAAATATTCACATCAATTAGTGGCAATTATAACGTCCAACTAATTCAATAATAATCAACAGAACTTCTCTCTGTATAATAATTCATTCGATGAATGTTTTGCTTGTGTCTATCTCGTCAAACATTTATGAAAGCATCTCATGTATTCTCAGTCCAAAAATATAGATTTCAAAGACATTTAATAAAACAGTTATAAAAACAGCGCATGTATTCTCAGTCCCAAAAATGTAAAGAGTAAAAGGAAATCAAATGAACTCACAATACAATATTTTGTAGTAAAAATATTCATACGACAAAACTGAACAATGCAGGGTTGACCTCGGATTCACGAACCTATATCATTTATATATACATTAACACATATAATGGTAATCAAATAATTACATCTATTAATTATATAATATTTATATAATTAGTGTTGTAGTTTATATAGAATTTGTACTAAATTTTGTCTATATATTATATCTTAAATTATATACTATAAATATGTTTATTTTCTATAAAAAAAATATTAATATGCTTAATATATAATTATAGGTAATATGAATATATTTTATGTAAAAAAAAATATTTATTTGTTATAATATAATAATAATAATGATAATGATAATTTTTATATAACATGATAGTTTTAATAAAAGTGATAATTATTATTATAATAATGATACTACTAATAATATTCCTAATTATAATACTAATATTAATGTTAATAATAATAAGAACGAATCGTGTTAATACTAATGATAATAATAATACTAATAATAATAATAACTATAAAAATATTAGTTTTTCTACTACGATAATAATTTTAATAATAACAATACTAATAATACTTATTTTTATAATAATAATAATATAATAATAATAATAATAATAATAATAATAATAATAATAATAATAATAATAATAATAATAATAATAATAATAATAATAATAGTTGTAATAATAATAATAATAATAATAATAATAATAATAATAATAATAATAATAATAATAATAATAATATCAATAATAATAAAAGAGTATAACATTTGAAGAAAAGAGCATTAAAAATAAAACGCCATTGCCCGAACTCGACCCCGTGACCTCTCGCTTCCCAAACCAACCTCTAAACCATTGAACCACTAATGTTTTTCTGAATTTATCTGTATCCTAAATATATGTATCCGGTATTTTCTGTTTCAAGTCCAATAACCAACCTAGGCTTGGCCCAACATCATATATGAAATGTCCCGTTCTTATTGATTAAAAACGTTCCATATTAGTTGATTTCGTTGTGAGGTTTTGACCTATATATGAGACGTTTTTCAAATACTGCATTCATTTTAAAACAAACCATAACCTTTATTTCATCAATAAAGGTTTAAAAAGCTTTACGTGGATTATCAAATAATGATAATCTAAAATATCCTGTTTACACACGACCATTACATAATGGTTTACAATACAAATATGTTACAACAAAATAAGTTTCTTGAATGCAGTTTTTACACAATATCATACAAGCATGGACTCCAAGTCTCGTCCTTATTTAAGTATGCAACATCGGAAGCTCTTAATAATCACCTGAGAATAAACATGCTTAAAACGTCAACAAAATGTTGGTGAGTTATAGGTTTAACCTATATATATCAAATCATAATAATAGATCACAAGATTTCATATTTCAATACACATCCCATACATAGAGATAAAAATCATTCATATGGTGAATACCTGGTAACCGACATTAACAAGATGCATATATAAGAATATCCCCATCATTCCGGGACACCCTTCGGATATGATATAAATTTCGAAGTACTAAAGCATCTGGTACTTTGGATGGGGCTTGTTGGGCCCAATAGATCTATCTTTAGGATTCGCGTCAATTAGGGTGTCTGTTCCCTAATTCTTAGATTACCAGACTTAATAAAAAGGGGCATATTCGATTTCGATAATTCAACCATAGAATGTAGTTTCACGTACTTGTGTCTATTTTGTAAATCATTTATAAAACCTGCATGTATTCTCATCCCAAAAATATTAGATTTTAAAAGTGGGACTATAACTCACTTTCACAGATTTTTACTTCGTCGGGAAGTAAGACTTGGCCACTGGTTGATTCACGAACCTATAACAATATATACATATATATCAAAGTATGTTCAAAATATATTTACAACACTTTTAATATATTTTGATGTTTTAAGTTTATTAAGTCAGCTGTCCTCGTTAGTAACCTACAACTAGTTGTCCACAGTTAGATGTACAGAAATAAATCGATAAATATTATCTTGAATCAATCCACGACCCAGTGTATACGTATCTCAGTATTGATCACAACTCAAACTATATATATTTTGGAATCAACCTCAACCCTGTATAGCTAACTCCAACATTCACATATAGAGTGTCTATGGTTGTTCCGAAATATATATAGATGTGTCGACATGATAGGTCAAAACATTGTATACGTGTCTATGGTATCTCAAGATTACATAATATACAATACAAGTTGATTAAGTTATGGTTGGAATAGATTTGTTACCAATTTTCACGTAGCTAAAATGAGAAAAATTATCCAATCTTGTTTTACCCATAACTTCTTCATTTTAAATCTGTTTTGAGTGAATCAAATTGTTATGGTTTCATATTGAACTCTATTTTATGAATCTAAACAGAAAAAGTATAGGTTTATAGTCGAAAAAATAAGTTACAAGTCGTTTTTGTAAAGGTAGTCATTTCAGTCGAAAGAAAGACGTCTAGATGACCATTTTAGAAAACATACTTCCACTTTGAGTTTAACCATAATTTTTGGATATAGTTTCATGTTCATAATAAAAATCATTTTCTCAGAATAACAACTTTTAAATCAAAGTTTATCATAGTTTTTAATTAACTAACCCAAAACAGCCCGCGGTGTTACTACGACGGCGTAAATCCGGTTTTACGATGTTTTTCGTGTTTCCAGGTTTTAAATCATTAAGTTAGCATATCATATAGATATAGAACATGTGTTTAGTTGATTTTAAAAGTCAAGTTAGAAGGATTAACTTTTGTTTGCGAACAAGTTTAGAATTAACTAAACTATGTTCTAGTGATTACAAGTTTAAACCTTCGAATAAGATAGCTTTATATGTATGAATCGAATGATGTTATGAACATCATTACTACCTTAAGTTCCTTGGATAAACCTACTGGAAAAGAGAAAAATGGATCTAGCTTCAACGGATCCTTGGATGGCTCGAAGTTCTTGAAGCAGAATCATGACACGAAAACAAGTTCAAGTAAGATCATCACTTGAAATAAGATTGTTATAGTTATAGAAATTGAACCAAAGTTTGAATATGATTATTACCTTGTATTCGAATGATAACCTACTGTAAGAAATAAGATTTCTTGAGGTTGGATGATCACCTTACAAGATTGGAAGTGAGCTAGCAAACTTGAAAGTATTCTTGATTTTATGTAACTAGAACTTGTAGAATTTATGAAGAACACTTAGAACTTGAAGATAGAACTTGAGAGAGATCAATTAGATGAAGAAAATTGAAGAATGAAAGTGTTTGTAGGTGTTTTTGGTCGTTGGTGTATGGATTAGATATAAAGGATATGTAATTTTGTTTTCATGTAAATAAGTCATGAATGATTACTCATATTTTTGTTATTTTATGAGATATTTCATGCTAGTTGCCAAATGATGGTTCCCACATGTGTTAGGTGACTCACATGGGCTGCTAAGAGCTGATAATTGGAGTGTATATACCAATAGTACATACATCTAAAAGCTGTGTATTGTACGAGTACGAATACGGGTGCATACGAGTAGAATTGTTGATGAAACTGAACGAGGATGTAATTGAAAGCATTTTTGTTAAGTAGAAGTATTTTGATAAGTGTATTGAAGTCTTTCAAAAGTGTATAAATACGTATTAAAACACTACATGTATATACATTTTAACTGAGTCGTTAAGTCATCGTTCGTCGTTACATGTAAGTGTTGTTTTGAAACCTTTAGGTTAACGATCTTGTTAAATATTGTTAACCCAATGTTTATAATATCAAATGAGATTTTAAATTATTATATTATCATGATATTATCATGTATGAATATCTCTTAATATGATATATATACATTAAATATCTTTACAACGATAATCGTTACATATATGTCTCGTTTAAAAATCATTAAGTTAGTAGTCTTGTTTTTACATATGTAGTTCATTGTTAATATACTTAATGATATGTTTACTTATCATATTATCATGCTAACTATATATATATATCCATATATATGTCATCATATAGTTTTTACAAGTTTTAACGTTCGTGAATCACCGGTCAACTTGGGTGGTCAATTGTCTATATGAAACATATTTCAATTAATCAAGTCTTAACAAGTTTGATTGCTTAACATGTTGGAAACATTTAATCATGTAAATATCAATCTCAATTAATATATATAAACATGGAAAAGTTCGGGTCACTACAGTACCTACCCTTAAAATAAATTTCGTCCCGAAATTTTAAGCTGTTGAAGGTGTTGACGAATCTTCTAGAAATAGATGCGGGTATTTCTTCTTCATCTGATCTTCACGCTCCCAGGTGAACTCGGGTCCTCTACGAGCATTCCATCGAACCTTAACAATTGGTATCTTGTTTTGCTTAAGTCTTTTAACCTCACGATCCATTATTTCGACGGGTTCTTCGATGAATTGAAGTTTTTCGTTGATTTGGATTTCATCTAACGGAATAGTGAGATCTTCTTTAGCAAAACATTTCTTCAAATTCGAGACGTGGAAAGTTTTATGTACAGCCACGAGTTGTTGAGGTAACTCAAGTCGGTAAGCTACTGGTCCGACACGATCAATAATCTTGAATGGTCCAATATACCTTGGATTTAATTTCCCTCGTTTACCAAATCGAACAACGCCTTTCCAAGGTGCAACTTTAAGCATGACCATCTCTCCAATTTCAAATTCTATATCTTTCCTTTTAATGTCAGCGTAGCTCTTTTGTCGACTTTGGGCGGTTTTCAACCGTTGTTGAATTTGGATGATCTTCTCGGTAGTTTCTTGTATAATCTCCGGACCCGTAATCTGTCTATCCCCCACTTCACTCCAACAAATCGGAGACCTGCACTTTCTACCATAAAGTGCTTCAAACGACGCCATCTCAATGCTTGAATGGTAGCTGTTGTTGTAGGAAAATTCTGCTAACGGTAGATGTCGATCCCAACTGTTTCCGAAATCAATAACACATGCTCGTAGCATGTCTTCAAGCGTTTGTATCGTCCTTTCGCTCTGCCCATCAGTTTGTGGATGATAGGCAGTACTCATGTCTAGACGAGTTCCTAATGCTTGCTGTAATGTCTGTCAGAATCTTGAAATAAATCTGCCATCCCTATCAGAGATAATAGAGATTGGTATTCCATGTCTGGAGACGACTTCCTTCAAATACAGTCGTGCTAACTTCTCCATCTTGTCATCTTCTCTTATTGGCAGGAAGTGTGCTAATTTGGTGAGACGATCAACTATTACCCAAATAGTATCAAAACCACTTGCAGTTCTTGATAATTTAGTGATGAAATCCATGGTAATGTTTTCCCATTTCCATTCCGGGATTTCTGGTTGTTGAAGTAGACCTGATGGTTTCTGATGCTCAGCTTTGACCTTAGAACACGTCAAACATTCTCCTACGTATTTAGCAACATCGGCTTTCATACCTGGCCACCAAAAATGTTTCTTGAGATCCTTGTACATCTTCCCCATTCCAGGATGTATTGAGTATCTGGTTTTATGAGCTTCTCTAAGTACCATTTCTCTCATATCTCTAAATTTTGGTACCCAAATCCTTTCAGCCCTATACCGGGTTCCGTCTTCCCGAATATTAAGATGCTTCTCCGATCCTTTGGGTATTTCATCCTTTAAATTTCCCTCTTTTAAAACTCCTTGTTGCGCCTCCTTTATTTGAGTAGTAAGGTTATTATGAATCATTATATTCATAGATTTTACTCGAATGGGTTCTCTATCCTTCCTGCTCAAGGCATCGGCTACCACATTTGCCTTCCCCGGGTGGTAACGAATCTCAAAGTCGTAATCATTCAACAATTCAATCCACCTACGATGCCTCATATTCAGTTGTTTCTGATTAAATATGTGTTGAAGACTTTTGTGGTCGGTATATATAATACTTTTGACCCCATATAAGTAGTGCCTCCAAGTCTTTAATGCAAAAATAACCGCGCCTAATTCCAAATCATGCGTCGTATAATTTTGTTCGTGAATCTTCAATTGTCTAGACGCATAAGCAATCACCTTCGTTCGTTGCATTAATACATAACCGAGACCTTGCTTTGATGCATCACAATAAATCACAAAATCATCATTCCCTTCAGGCAATGACAATATAGGTGCCGTAGTTAGCTTTTTCTTCAATAACTGAAACGCTTTCTCTTATTCATCATTCCATTCAAATTTCTTCCCTTTATGCGTTAATGCAGTCAAGGGTTTTGCTATTCTAGAAAAGTCTTGGATGAACCTTCTGTAGTAACCAGCTAGTCCTAAAAACTGGCGTATGTGTTTCGGAATTTTCGGGGTTTCCCACTTTTTCACAGTTTCTATCTTTGTCGGATCCACCTTAATACCTTCTTTGTTCACTATGTGACCGAGGAATTGAACTTCTTCCAACCAAAATGCACACTTTGAAAACTTAGCGTACAATTCTTCCTTCCTCAATACTTCTAACACCTTTCTCAAATGTTCACCGTGTTCTTGGTCATTCTTTGAGTAAATAAGTATGTCATCAATGAAAACAATGACAAACTTGTCAAGGTATGGTCCACACACTCGGTTCATAAGGTCCATGAACACAGCTGGTGCATTAGTTAAACCAAACGACATGACCATAAACTCGTAATGACCGTAACGTGTTCTAAAAGCAGTCTTTGGAATATCATCTTCTTTCACCCGCATTTGATGATACCCGAAACGTAAGTCAATCTTTGAATAAATAGACGAGCCTTGTAGTTGATCAAATAAGTCGTCGATTCTCGGTAGTGGGTAGCGGTTCTTGATGGTAAGTTTGTTCAACTCTCGGTAGTCGATACACAACCTGAATGTACCATCTTTCTTCTTGACAAACAAAACAGGAGCTCCCCACAGTGATGTGCTTGGTCGAATGAAACCACGCTCTAAAAGTTCTTGTAATTGGCTTTGCAGTTCTTTCATCTCGCTGGGTGCGAGTCTGTAAGGAGCACGAGCTATTGGTGCAGCTCCTGGTACAAGATCTATTTGAAAATCAACGGATCGATGTGGGGGTAATCCCGGTAATTCTTTCGAAAATACATCGGGAAATTCTTTTGCAATGGGAACATCATTGATGCTCTTTTCTTCAGTTTGTACTTTCTCGACGTGTTCTAGAACAGCATAGCAACCTTTTCTTATTAGTTTTTGTGCCTTCAAATTACTAATAAGATGTAGCTTCGTGTTGCCCTTTTCTCCGTACACCATTAAGGGTTTTCCTTTTTCTCGTATAATGCGAATTGCATTTTTGTAACAAACGATCTCTGCTTTCACTTCTTTCAACCAGTCCATACCGATTATCACATCAAAACTCCCTAACTCTACTGGTATCAAATCAATCTTAAATGTTTCGCTAACCAGTTTAATTTCTCGATTCCGACATATATTATCTGCTGAAATTAATTTACCATTTGCTAATTCGAGTAAAAATTTACTATCCAAAGGCGTCAATGGACAACTTAATTTAGCACAAAAATCTCTACTCATATAGCTTCTATCCGCACCCGAATCAAATAAAACGTAAGCAGATTTATTGTCAATAAGAAACGTACCCGTAACAAGCTCCGGGTCTTCCTGTGCCTCTGCCGCATTAATATTGAAAACTCTTTCGCGGCCTTGTCCATTCATGTTCTCCTGGTTCGGGCAATTTCTAATAATGTGGCCCGGTTTTCCACATTTATAACAAACTACATTGGCATAACTTGCTCCGACACTACTTGCTCCGCCATTACTCGTTCTGACACCATTTGTTCCTTTCGTTCTATTAACCCCTGGTTCGTAGACCTCACACTTCACCGCGCTATGACCATTTCTTTTACACTTGTTGCAAAATTTGGTGCAGAACCCCGAGTGATACTTTTCACACCTTTGGCATAGCTGCTTCTGATTGTTGTTGTTGTTACGGTTATTATTATTGTTGGGATGATTGTTGTAGTTGTTGTTGTTGTTGTTGTTGTAGTTGTTGTTGTTGTTGGGCCGTTTGTTGTAGTTGCGAATGATGTTGCGATTGTTGGGATAATTGTTGCGATTATTGTTGTAATTGCTGTTGTTGTTGTATTGGTGATTCTTATCACCGTTTTCCTCCCACTTTCTTTTGACTTGCTTCACATTGGCCTCTTCAGCAGTCTGTTCTTTAATTCTTTCTTCAATCTAGTTCACTAGTTTGTGAGCCATTCTACATGCCTGTTGTATGGAGGCAGGCTCGTGTGAACTTATATCTTCTTGGATTCTTTCCGGTAATCCTTTCACAAACGCGTCGATCTTCTCTTCCTCATCTTCGAACGCTCCCGAACACAATAGGCACAATTCTGTGAATCGTCTTTCGTATGTGGTAATATCAAATCCTTGGGTTCGTAACCCTCTAAGTTCTGTCTTGAGCTTATTGACCTCGGTTCTGGGACGGTACTTCTCGTTCATCAAGTGCTTGAATGCTGACCACGGTAGTGCGTACGCATCGTCTTGTCCCACTTGCTCTAGATAGGTATTCCACCATGTTAACGCAGAACCTGTGAAGGTATGCGTAGCGTACTTCACTTTGTCCTCTTCAGTACACTTACTTATGGCAAACACCGATTCGACCTTCTCGGTCCACCGTTTCAATCCGATCGGTCCTTCGGTTCCATCAAATTCCAAAGGTTTGCAGGCAGTGAATTCTTTGTAGGTGCATCCTACACGATTTCCTGTACTGCTAGATCCAAGGTTATTGTTGGTATGTAGCGCAGCCTGTACTGCGGCTATGTTTGAAGCTAAAAAAGTACGGAATTCCTCTTCATTCATATTCACGGTGTGTCGAGTAGTTGGTGCCATTTCCTTCAAAATAGTCAAATGGAACAAGTTAATCATACAGAATATTAAGAGTAGTTAATAGTATTTCGTAGCATAATATGAACTCATTTATAAAAGCTTTTTCTTCATATTAGCGTTTTATAAGTTTAAATTCGGGTAGTACCTACCCGTTAAGTTCATACTTAGTAGCTAATATACAATTCAACTACTACAATTCTATATGAAAAACTGATTATAATAATATTTCGCGTTCAAACTTTTATACAATATTTTACAAAATTACAATACCGCTTATTTTACATAAAGCATGAAATATAGCACACAATAACTTTGATGCAAGATAGTTGTGAAGATAATTCAAGCTAGTACACAAGTCATTCAGCAAAGGCAATAAAGACACGTAATTCATACGTCCAGAAAGAAGTCATGCATTCTGGTTTTACTAGGATTACTTCCCATCCTTGGTCTTGTGGAACATAACTGTTATGGCCGTTGATAAGGCAGCGTGTTGTAACGTCGTCAAAGGGACGAGGGTTACGTAATATCCAACAGTCCCGTAACAATCTAAAAACCTCATTTCTTACCCCAATTACCGACTCCGTCACTTGTGGGAACGTTTTGTTTAATAGTTGTAGCCCGATGTTCTTGTTCTCGCTTTGGTGAGAAGCGAACATTACTAATCCGTAAGCATAACATGCTTCTTTATGTTGCATGTTAGCCGCTTTTTCTAAATCACGAAGTCCAATATTCGGATATATTGAGTCAAAATAATTTCTTAACCCATTGCGTAAAATAGCATTTGGGTTCCCCGCAATATATGCGTCAAAGTAAACACATCGTAACTTATGGATTTCCCAATGTGATATCCCCCATCTTTCGAACTAAAGCCTTTTATAAACCAAGGCATTCTTGGAACGTTCTTCGAATGTCTTACAAACTGATCTCGCCTTAAATAGTTGTGCCGAGGAATTCTGACCGACTCTAGAGAAGATTTCATCAATCATGTCTCCTGGTAGGTCTCTTAAAATATTGGGTTGTCTATCCATTTTGTGTTTTTATACTATAAAATAGACAAGAGTTAGATTCATAAAAAAAATACTTATTAATACAAGCAATTTTTACATATATCATAAAGCATAAGCACACTATATTACATATATTACACCACACGAATACAACTATCTTATTCCGACTCGCTCGTTTCTTCTTCTTAGGTTTTGGTTCGTTTTGCCAAGTTTCTAGGGATATATGATGTTCCCCTAATACGAGCTGTCGTTTTCCACAACGGTTTAGAAAAACCTGGTGGTTTAGAGGTTCCCGGGTCATTGTTACAACTTAGGGGCTTCGGGGGTTGACGATACATATAAAGTTCATCGGGGTTGGAATTAGATTTCTCTATTTTTATGCCCTTTCCCTTATTATTTTCTTTTGCCTTTTTAAATTCAGTTGGGGTAATTTCTATAACATCATCGGAATTCTCGTCGGAATTCGATTCATCGGAGAATTGGTAATCCTCTCAATATTTTGCTTCCTTGGCGGAAACACCATTGACCATAATTAACCTTGGTCGGTTGGTTGAGGATTTTCTTTTACTTAACCGTTTTATTATTTCCCCCACCGGTTCTATTTCTTCATCCGGTTCCGATTCTTCTTCCGGTTCCGATTCTTCTTCCGGTTCCGACTCTTCTTCCGGTTCCTCTTCGGGAACTTGTGAATCAGTCCACGAATCATTCCAATTTACATTTGACTCTTCATTATTATTAGGTGAGTCAATGGGACTTGTTCTAGAGGTAGACATCTATCACATAATATCAAACGCGTTAAGAGATTAATATATCACATAATATTCACATGTTAAAAATATATAGTTTCCAACAAAATTTGTTAAGCAATCATTTTTCAAGTAAACACGGTCGAAGTCCAGACTCACTAATGCATCCTAACAAACTCGATAAGACACACTAATGCAAAATTTTCTGGTTCTCTAAGACCAACGCTCGGATACCAACTGAAATGTCCCGTTCTTATTGATTAAAAACGTTCCATATTAGTTGATTTCGTTGTGAGGTTTTGACCTCTATATGAGATGTTTTTCAAAGACTGCATTCATTTTAAAACAAACCATAACCTTTATTTCATCAATAAAGGTTTAAAAAGCTTTACGTGGATTATCAAATAATGATAATCTAAAATATCATGTTTACACACGACCATTACATAATGGTTTACAATACAAATATGTTACAACAAAATAAGTTTCTTGAATGCAGTTTTTACACAATATCATACAAGCATGGACTCCAAGTCTCGTCCTTATTTAAGTATGCAACAGCGGAAGCTCTTAATAATCACCTGAGAATAAACATGCTTAAAACGTCAACAAAATGTTGGTGAGTTATAGGTTTAACCTATATATATCAAATCATAATAATAGATCACAAGATTTCATATTTCAATACACATCCCATACATAGAGATAAAAATCATTCATATGGTGAATACCTGGTAACTGACATTAACAAGATGCATATATAAGAATATCCCCATCATTCCAGGACACCCTTCGGATATGATATAAATTTCGAAGTACTAAAGCATCCGGTACTTTGGATGGGGCTTGTTGGGCCCAATAGATCTATCTTTAGGATTCGCGTCAATTAGGGTGTCTGTTCCCTAATTCTTAGATTACCAGACTTAATAAAAAGGGGCATATTCGATTTTGATAATTCAACCATAGAATGTAGTTTCACGTACTTGTGTCTATTTTGTAAATCATTTATAAAACCTGCATGTATTCTCATCCCAAAAATATTAGATTTTAAAAGTGGGACTATAACTCACTTTCACAGATTTTTACTTCGTCGGGAAGTAAGACTTGGCCACTGGTTGATTCACGAACCTATAAAAATATATACATATATATCTGATGATGTAGCGTGAGGGTACGAAATAGTATTATTTTTACTAGGAAATACTACAAAATATGACACAAGTTTTATTAATTTACGGATGGGATATACCTAAACCTTGCTACAACACTATAGGCAGTGTACCTAATCGTAGAGTAGTGTAGTTTTTAGTAAGTCCGGTTCGTTCCACAGGGAGCTAGTGATTACGTACTATATTTTTATAAAACTATATTTATATAAATATATATATATATATATATATATATATATATATATATATATATAAGTAGTAATATTATTATAAAAGGGGGGTTTTTACCGTTTAATGACCGGTTTGTCGATTTTATATTTTTAAGCGTAAAGATAAATGACAATAATTAAAGTGCGTAAAATAAATAAATGACGATAAATAAAATAACAATAAATAAAATTGCGATAGAATATGAAATAAAAGGATTATGCTTATTTAAACTTCCGTAATCATGATGTTTGACGTTTTGATTTTAATTAATTGTTACTCGGGTTAATTGTCCTTTGTCATGGTTTATTTGATACCTATCTGGTTTTTATCCATAATAGTCCATCGGTCATAAATATAAAGTGCGAGTGTCCTCGTCAAATTACCCTTATACCCGAAGTCAAATATTCCAACTAATTAAGGATTTAAACTGTGACGCAGTTATCACTTCTGTCAACAATTACACCAGTTATCACTGTATGTAATTTACCCCTGTTTTGATTAGATATGAATATTAATTTACCCACTTGATCAGTTTGAATAATCAATTACCCAACCCGAATAATTAATTAAATGATTATAATAGATTCCATATGAACGTCACTAAATAGGACAACCATAATCATTATTAATTATTAGGATAATTAATTTGAAGATAGGTTCGACAGACTCCAATGAGTTGTCACTCAATTAGACAATACCCCCCATCTATTAATAGTCAATAGTCCAATTTCCACAAGTGTCGGTCTTTTGCCCAAACCCCAATTATGGTACAAAGCCCAATTACCCAATTTTAGTAATTAGCCCAACATCATGATTACTTCGTTTTAAATAAGCATAATAATAACTTAGCTACGAGACATTAACATAAAAAGGTTGAACATAACTTACAATGATTAAAAATAGCGTAGCGTTACACGGACAGAATTTCGACTTACACACTCAAACGATCTCTATCATAAATCTTATTATTATCATAATTTAAAATTAAAATTAAGATTATTGTTATATCTTATTACATTAACATTATGATAGAGATTTTTAGATATTGATATTGATAATAGATTTTTAGGATAGAAAAAGGGATGCTTAAAATACATCGACAATCATCGCCTTTTATAGGCAAAATATGAAATTGAATTTTCATTTACGACCCCTGAACTATGCTAAATTAACAACTTTTTATTATTTAATATTATTCTTATTATGAATTATTTAAATATTATATTTTATTCTTGTGCATAGTTGACTCGTAATTTTTACACCGTTGCGTCGAGCGTTGAGAGTTGACTCATGTCCCGGTTCCGGATTTTCGAACGTCCTTGCGTACTATTTTATATCGTGTACTTTGCGTTTTGTAACTTGTACTCTTGTCATTTTTAGACGTTCTTCATCAATAATTTGAACCTTTTTAATTGTATCTTGTACATTTGAGCTTTTTGGACGTTTTGGTCTTTCAAATCTTTGTTTTTGTCTTTAAATCTTCATTTTCGAGCGATTTGCGTCTTTCGTCTTCGCACTTATTTATTTAACTATTACAACTAAAAATAAGGAAATTACATTTAAAAACTTTACATATTGGAACGATATTGCTACTAAATATATGTTCATTTGGAGCACTATCAAATATCCCCACACTTGAGCGTTGCTTGTCCTCAAGCAATACAGAACTTGAAATAAAAACATACATGAATCACTTTTTTATTCATCACACTTTGTACATCAGTGATTTTGATATAGCGGTATAAACAATGACAGTAATGATGGTTAAAGGTGGGTGTGTCATCCACAGTTGCCTCGGGTTTAGGTCAACGACACTTGCAATCAAATAGCCGATTTACTTTCGATTTCCAAAGCAAAGTGCACATTTGAAAGGTGGTTTACAGTCCCACATGACTATTAAAATGTAGATCCTTAAGAAAATTGGATCTTTATGAAAACATTTGATCTTTTTGAAAATTTAATCTAGCTTTTACCCTAGATAAGTTTTCCGGAATAACCCTTCACCGGTGTTTGCAAAATATTTTTGTGGGTTGTGTGGGTTTCAGATTTGAAAATTTTAGCTCAACACTTGTGGTTTTGTGTTACCCACTTGCTAACCTTGTATTAGGAAAGCAACACGTCCAGTTTACTTGTCCCGTATATTACCTTTCGGCAAACTACCGTCCGGTTGTAAAGGAAAGCGATGAACAAAAAACTGTTAAGGCAATGTCCCGTGACATGCAGATGATTATGGTCTTATTAACATGTCGGATGCTAGAACTATCCTTGGTAGGAGCGATAGTAAAGATCATCCTATAATTTTTCGGTCTGGCACAAGGTCCTGTCTCCGACCATGCTATGCAACCACCGTTCTTACGGTTGACACCTGATTTGGTTCAGGTGACCTAATGAATTCCAGGTGAATTTCTTAGGATTTTACGTTCAATGGTAATGAACGCATTGAAAATGGGTTTTCAGAAAACAAATCGGTTTGTATTTTTGATCAAAATATTTTCTCGTTCAAGCTCGAGTTTAGATATCATTGAATTCCATGAGTTTGTAATTCTCAATCTTTAAAGTCAATCTCAAGGATTGAGTAATATCAGGCTTAAAAGCTGATTTTTGATCTTTTAAGGAGATTATCCTTTCTGGGGATCTGATTCATTAGTCTTATCCAGCTAATTTGCACGGTGCCTCCCCATTGTACGAGATAAATCCTTCTCATGGTTAGGATAAATCTGACCACATGGCGACCCTGTTTGATGCTGAGGTCCGTGGATTTCCTGCTGATTTTAGTGATGACTTTTCTAGATTTTTCGTCAACCTACAGCTGGTCTGGACGACAACTTCATGACCTAAATCAAGAAGCGCATGTCTTTTTCGGAAGACTTTACTTCCTTTTAATGATGGAATTGATTCATCGTGTAGATCCATCTTTCTTTCAAATGTATTACAGTAAACCGGGTAAAACTGATTAGTATCGTCCAAAGCAAAAGTACCTGCAATAATCTTGTACAAAAATATGTGATATATGTTTTAAATTGAATAACTTGGTACATTCTTCCCACACTTAGTTTCTTTCTTTGCCTTTTTATTTTCTTTTATTTCATTTTAAATGAATTCAAGCGTTTTAGGGTGTTTCTCAATTTATGTCCTTTTCGAGGTAACGATAATTTCGGTATTATCACCTAGTTTTCACCGTTCATAAATATGTATAAACATGATTTTAAATTCATTTAGTTGAAAATTTTTCAAATTTTCACAAAATTTGGCAAATAAACTAAGTGCAAACCCGAGAGAATTTATAACCCTTCCCCACACTTGAGATCATGCAATGCCCTCATTTGCATGAAATCAGACTATAATTATAAATTCATGAGGGTGATTAGTGTAGAAAAGTGATTAAAAATACCCAGTTTGTAAGCATATTATTTTACATCACATTTGATATTTTGCTTCTTGTCGTCAAAATTAGTAGCTATTGCTGAACTTAATGTTAGTCTTTGAAAGTGCGTTGTTCTACCCTGTTTTGTACATAATATAAAATACAAACATATATATACATATTTTTGAAGTTGGGTATATTACCCCACGTTCAAAAATTTATAAAGTCTAATATCTTTTTGGCATACTTTAGATCAATAAAATTAAAAATAATGATAACAAAATTTGCCGTCCCACCCTCGGGTAAAGCAATTTCGGCTTAATGACCTAGTCTTCAACTCACGACGAATTTTAGAAATCATTTTTTCAACTTAATGAATTAAAGTAAATTTTGTTTTTAAATATCACACAAAACTTAAAAGCATATTAATTTCATATAAAACCTAAAAAAAACAAAAATTCAGAATGGGGGGAGAAAACTAGTTCTTTAGTGTCTGCTAGCGGAAAAGACCAATCGGATTCCATTCTCGGAACTACACGAGAACAGAACAACTAACTCTAGATAACATTTTCTTAGAACATTTGAATCTCCCCACACTTAGGTAGCTGTGGTGTCGAAATTGTGATTAACTTCATCGTCAATTTCTTTTGGTCCATAATCAACTTGCCTATCTGTGACTTTTTCTTTAAGCCAGTGCCCGGCTTCTTCCGTAATATCCCAAAATTCAACTAGTTTCGCCTTTTCTTTAGGCGACAGATTGGATACTAACCGGTTACATAACTTAAAGTTCCCCTTACTTCTAGCATCGATAGCCCGTTTAAAAAGTTTCTTCATTGAACTGTTAATAACGGGGTCATTTAATTTCGTATCAACAACGGGGTTCTTTATTATCAAGTCATCATTAGGTTTTACTTCATTTTCCCCACACTTAGGCGTTTTATTATTGCTAAGCACTACCGTTGGAGTTGGTAAAACAACATGGTTATTACCAATCGTTTTTACTGGTTCAACGGTTTTAGTTGGTGGAGATTTAGACTTTCGAATCATAAAGGTGATTGATTTGTTACCACTTTTAAGTGTCATTCTTCCATTTCCTACATCAAATAACGCCCCGGTGGACGCAAAGAATGGTCGACCTAAAATTAGAGGAACGTTTGGGTCCTCTTCTATGTCAATGACAATAAATTCGACTAGAAAGGTTAAATTGCCTACTTGAACGGGTAGGTTGTCAGCAATTCCAACTGGGTGCTTAATGGTTTGATCAAAGAGTCGAACACTCATATCCGTTGGACTTAACTTACCTACACCTAATCTCTTATATAAGGAAAGAGGCATAACACTTACACTTGCACCTAAATCTGCTAGTGCATCATACATGACACAATCACTAAGTAGACAAGGAACAATAAATTCACCCGGATCACCTACCCTAGGTGGAGGTTTTGGTGGAACTGTCTTCACCGGGTTTATATTTACGGCTTTTGTTTCTTGCACTTTCTTATTCTTTTTCTTCTTCTTCTTTCCAGAGGTATCACAATCTTTATTACCTATCACTTGCTCATACTCAACTCCTTTTCTTGGAAACGGGATGGGTGGTTTGTATGGTGCCACCACTGGCTTTACATACTCGGGTGGTGGTGGTGTAACTTCTTCATTGTTACTCTCATCTAAAACCTTCCCATCTTCTGGTGCTGGTTTTTCAGAATTCGTTGAAACCATATTAACATTCTCATTCCGAGGATTTACTTCAGTATTACTCGGTAGCTTTCCTTGTTCCCTCTCACTCATCATGCTAGCAAGAGTACCTACGTGTTTTTCTAGATTCAAAATGGAAGCTTGTTGAGTTCTTAATGACTGATCAAATCTCTCGTTCGTTTGGGTTTGAGTTTCAATAAATTGTGTTTGAGATTCAACTAGCTTGAATACCACGTCTTCCATATTTGACTTTTTCTCTTCGGTTTGTTGTTGTGGTTTATATAAGCCAGGTCTTTGTTGATTGAAAGTGTTGTTTTGAGTTGGTTGGTTATTCGGACCTTGTTGGTTATACCAGTTATTTTCGGGTCCTTTTGGATTGTAAAGAATGTTTTGATTTCGATTGAAGTTTAGCTTTGGCGGTTGATAATTATTTTGATAATTATTTCCAGGCCTTTGGTTCATATAGGAAACATTCTCTCGTTGTTCCAATGTTGGTTCAATGTGACAATCTTTCAATAAGTGTGGTCCACCGCATAGCTCACAACTGATTCGTATTGCGTGAATATCTTTATTCATCTTTTCCATTCGTCTTTCGAAAGCATCTATTTTTGCGGAAACGGAATCAAAGTCATGGCTAGAATCGGCTCTAGCCACTTTAGATGAACGAAAAATATCTTTTTCTTGGTGCCACTCATGCGAGTGGGAGGCTGTGTTATCAATAATTTTGTAAGCTTCAGTTGCGGTTTTCTTCATAATGGAACCACCAGCTGTTATGTCGATGTCTTTTCGTGTAGCAACGTTGACACCTTGGTAGAATATTTGTACTATTTGGTAAGTGTCTAAACCGTGTTGAGGACATCCTCTCAACATCCTTCCGAATCTTGTCCACGCCTCATATAATGTTTCATTTGGCTTTTGCGCGAACGTAACAATTTCTCCTTGAAGTCTCACGGCTTTAGATGCCGGAAAGAATTGTTTAAGAAATTTTTCAACTAAAACATCCCATGTGTCAATCGCCCCTTCAGGTAACGATTCTAACCAATCTTTGGCTTCTCCCTTTAAAGTCCAGGGAAACAACATGAGATAGATCTGCTCATCTTCCACTTCTCGGATTTTGAATAGTGTACAAATTCTTTTAAACGTACGAAGTTGTTCGTTAGGATCTTCATTCGGTGCACCACTGAATTGGCATTGGTTAGTTACCATGTGTAGGATTTGTCCTTTAATTTCATAATCTGGAGCATTAACTTCTGGTTTAATAATGGCGTGACCTTGGCCCGTGCGTGTGGCTCTCATTCGATCTTCCATACTTAGAGGTTCCGTTACTTCCATAATTGAATTTGTTGAATACGAATCACTAGAGGATTCTGATTTAATGGTTTGTGGCTCAGGAGGAATAATTAGTGGTTCAAGATCTTGGAATTGTCCTTGAATATGCTCCGGGTTCTTAATTGTGAAGTCGGGTTCAAAAGATGGATTATCGGAAATTTGAGTTGGAGTTCTTGTTCGACTAGATGACGATTCTAAAGAAAAATCAACGGCGACAATATTTGCTAGATGTCTTGATCGAGTTACAGGTGGTGAACGTATGACCGGCGGCGAACGTCTTGCTCGGTGCATTCACTGAATATCCTATTAGTTTTTAAAAAGGAAAGAAAAATTATAATAAGTTATCCAATTAATAGACTTTTCTGATTTTGCCCACGTTTCGAATAGCCAAAAGATGCAGCAGAGAGGCAGGATTCGTTTGGTCTCAATATAATTGAGTACTGTTTGGCTCCAATAACCCGGTCCACGTACAAATCCAACTATTACTACGAACCAGAAAATTTTGATGTCTATCAATTTAACCACTTAAAATAAATTTTCGTAATTTTAAGAAATTTAGAGAAGAAGTAGAAAAAATTCTAAGTCCTAAAAACTAGAATGGCGAGAAATAAGAAAGAAATAGATTGCGCGTCGAAAAATGTCGAAAAATAAAAGGTCGAAAAATAGGCGTCGAAAAATAAAAATAAGAAAGTAGCGCGAAAAACGGCGTCGCAAAATTCTAAAGCACCTAAATCTTAGTCTAAGGAATAAGCACTTAAGGGATTTTACGGCAAACCTAAAAATTCTAGAAGTAAAAATAACTATGGCAAAACTAAACTTAATACTAAAAGTTGCGACTATAGTCTAAAAATCTAAAGGTAATAAAACTAAAAAAAAACATTTTTTTTTATAGACAAAATCTTAAAAAATATATTTTTTTTAATAATTTTTTTTTTTTTACGTTTTTTTTTCTTTTTCTTTTTTACGTTTTTTTTTTTTTTTTAAAACGATTTTTTTTCCTTAAAAAAAACGTATTTTTTTTTTAATTTTTTTTTTTTATATAAAAAAACGATTTTTTTTTTTCTTTAAAAAAAACGTTTTTTTTTACACAATTTTTTTTTAACTCATTTACTATTCATGAATAGTAAATGAAAAGAAATTAATTAATTTATTATTCACATGAAAGCGACATGATAGTAATTATTAATTACAAGTTACATAATATACCCCTGAAGTATTTAATAAATACGACTTTTTAAAACTTTTACGATTATATTTTGATTCTAAAATATTATTATATTATTATATTCTATTTCAATATTATTATATTATTATATTCTATTTCAATATTATTATATTATTATATTTATTTCAATATTATTATATTATTAAAAATATAGCGTTTTAGCGTCCCCGGCAGCGGCGCCAAAAACTTGATGATGTAGCGTGAGGGTACGAAATAGTATTATTTTTACTAGGAAATACTACAAAATATGACACAAGTTTTATTAATTTACGGATGGGATATACCTAAACCTTGCTACAACATTATAGGCAGTGTACCTAATCGTAGAGTAGTGTAGTTTTTAGTAAGTCCGGTTCGTTCCACAGGGAGCTAGTGATTACGTACTATATTTTTATAAAACTATATTTATATAAATATATATATATATAAAAGTAGTAATATTATTATAAAAGGGGGGTTTTTACCGTTTAATGACCGGTTTGTCGATTTTATATTTTTAAGCGTAAAGATAAATGACAATAATTAAAGTGCGTAAAATAAATAAATGACGATAAATAAAATAACAATAAATAAAATTGCGATAGAATATGAAATAAAAGGATTATGCTTATTTAAACTTCCGTAATCATGATGTTTGACGTTTTGATTTTAATTAATTGTTACTCGGGTTAATTGTCCTTTGTCATGGTTTATTTGATACCTATCTGGTTTTTATCCATAATAGTCCATCGGTCATAAATATAAAGTGCGAGTGTCCTCGTCAAATTACCCTTATACCCGAAGTCAAATATTCCAACTAATTAAGGATTTAAACTGTGACGCAGTTATCACTTCTGTCAACAATTACACCAGTTATCACTGTATGTAATCTACCCCTGTTTTGATTAGATATGAATATTAATTTACCCACTTGATCAGTTTGAATAATCAATTACCCAACCCGAATAATTAATTAAATGATTATAATAGATTCCATATGAACGTCACTAAATAGGACAACCATAATCATTATTAATTATTAGGATAATTAATTTGAAGATAGGTTCGACAGACTCCAATGAGTTGTCACTCAATTAGACAATACCCCCCATCTATTAATAGTCAATAGTCCAATTTCCACAAGTGTCGGTCTTTTGCCCAAACCCCAATTATGGTACAAAGCCCAATTACCCAATTTTAGTAATTAGCCCAACATCATAATTACTTCGTTTTAAATAAGCATAATAATAACTTAGCTACGAGACATTAATATAAAAAGGTTGAACATAACTTACAATGATTAAAAATAGCGTAGCGTTACACGGACAGAATTTCGACTTACACACTCAAACGATCTCTATCATAAATCTTATTATTATCATAATTTAAAATTAAAATTAAGATTATTGTTATATCTTATTACATTAACATTATGATAGAGATTTTTAGATATTGATATTGATAATAGATTTTTAGGATAGAAAAAGGGATGCTTAAAATACATCGACAATCATCGCCTTTTATAGGCAAAATATGAAATTGAATTTTCATTTACGACCCCTGAACTATGCTAAATTAACAACTTTTTATTATTTAATATTATTCTTATTATGAATTATTTAAATATTATATTTTATTCTTGTGCATAGTTGACTCGTAATTTTTACACCGTTGCGTCGAGCGTTGAGAGTTGACTCATGTCCCGGTTCCGGATTTTCGAACGTCCTTGCGTACTATTTTATATCGTGTACTTTGCGTTTTGTAACTTGTACTCTTGTCATTTTTAGACGTTCTTCATCAATAATTTGAACCTTTTTAATTGTATCTTGTACATTTGAGCTTTTTGGACGTTTTGGTCTTTCAAATCTTTGTTTTTGTCTTTAAATCTTCATTTTCGAGCGATTTGCATCTTTCGTCTTCGCACTTATTTATTTAACTATTACAACTAAAAATAAGGAAATTACATTTAAAAACTTTACATATTGGAACGATATTGCTACTAAATATATGTTCATTTGGAGCACTATCAATATCAAAGTATGTTCAAAATATATTTACAACACTTTTAATATATTTTGATGTTTTAAGTTTATTAAGTCAGCTGTCCTCGTTAGTAACCTACAACTAGTTGTCCACAGTTAGATGTACAGAAATAAATCGATAAATATTATCTTGAATCAATCCACGACCCAGTGTATACGTATCTCAGTATTGATCACAACTCAAACTATATATATTTTGGAATCAACCTCAACCCTGTATAGCTAACTCCAACATTCACATATAGAGTGTCTATGGTTGTTCCGAAATATATATAGATGTGTCGACATGATAGGTCAAAACATTGTATACGTGTCTATGGTATCTCAAGATTACATAATATACAATACAAGTTGATTAAGTTATGGTTGGAATAGATTTGTTACCAATTTTCACGTAGCTAAAATGAGAAAAATTATCCAAACTTGTTTTACCCATAACTTCTTCATTTTAAATTCGTTTTGAGTGAATCAAATTGTTATGGTTTCATATTGAACTCTATTTTATGAATCTAAACAGAAAAAGTATAGGTTTATAGTCAAAAAATAAGTTACAAGTCGTTTTTGTAAAGGTAGTCATTTCAGTCGAAAGAACGACGTCTAGATGACCATTTTAGAAAACATACTTCCACTTTGAGTTTAACCATAATTTTTGGATATAGTTTCATGTTCATAATAAAAATCATTTTCTCAGAATAACAACTTTTAAATCAAAGTTTATCATAGTTTTTAATTAACTAACCCAAAACAGCCCGCGGTGTTACTACGACGGCGTAAATCCGGTTTTACAATGTTTTTCGTGTTTTCAGGTTTTAAATCATTAAGTTAGCATATCATATAGATATAGAACATGTGTTTAGTTGATTTTAAAAGTCAAGTTAGAAGGATTAACTTTTGTTTGCGAACAAGTTTAGAATTAACTAAACTATGTTCTAGTGATTACAAGTTTAAACCTTCGAATAAGATAGCTTTATATGTATGAATCGAATGATGTTATGAACATCATTACTACCTTAAGTTCCTTGGATAAACCTACTGGAAAAGAGAAAAATGGATCTAGCTTCAACGGATCCTTGGATGGCTCGAAGTTCTTGAAGCAGAATCATGACACGAAAACAAGTTCAAGTAAGATCATCACTTGAAATAAGATTGTTATAGTTATAGAAATTGAACCAAAGTTTGAATATAATTATTACCTTGTATTAGAATGATAACCTACTGTAAGAAATAAGATTTTTTGAGGTTGGATGATCACCTTACAAGATTGGAAGTGAGCTAGTAAACTTGAAAGTATTCTTGATTTTATGTAACTAGAACTTGTAGAATTTATGAAGAACACTTAGAACTTGAAGATAGAACTTGAGAGAGATCAATTAGATGAAGAAAATTGAAGAATGAAAGTGTTTGTAGGTGTTTTTGGTCGTTGGTGTATGGATTAGATATAAAGGATATGTAATTTTGTTTTCATGTAAATAAGTCATGAATGATTACTCATATTTTTGTTATTTTATGACATATTTCATGCTA
The DNA here is from genome assembly GCF_046630445.1 of Rutidosis leptorrhynchoides. Classification (NCBI taxonomy): domain Eukaryota; kingdom Viridiplantae; phylum Streptophyta; class Magnoliopsida; order Asterales; family Asteraceae; genus Rutidosis; species Rutidosis leptorrhynchoides. The sequence continues at coordinate 380,257,342 of NC_092334.1, forward strand.
GTTGCCAAATGATGGTTCCCAAATGTGTTAGGTGACTCACATGGGCTGCTAAGAGCTGATAATTGGAGTGTATATACCAATAGTACATACATCTAAAAGCTGTGTATTGTACGAGTACGAATACGGGTGCATACGAGTAGAATTGTTGATGAAACTGAACGAGGATGTAATTGTAAGCATTTTTGTTAAGTAGAAGTATTTTGCTAAGTGTATTGAAGTCTTTCAAAAGTGTATAAATACATATTAACACACTACATATATATATACATTTTAACTGAGTCGTTAAGTCATCGTTCGTCGTTACATGTAAGTGTTGTTTTGAAACCTTTAGGTTAACGATCTTGTTAAATGTTGTTAACCCAATGTTTATAATATCAAATGAGATTTTAAATTATTATATTATCATGATATTATCATGTATGAATATCTCTTAATATGATATATATATATTAAATATCTTTACAACGATAATCGTTACATATATGTCTCGTTTAAAAATCATTAAGTTAGTAGTCTTGTTTTTACATATGTAGTTCATTGTTAATATACTTAATGATATGTTTAATTATCATAGTATCATGCTAACTATATATATATCCATATATATGTCATCATATAGTTTTTACAAGTTTTAACGTTCGTGAATCACCGGTCAACTTGGGTGGTCAATTGTCTATATGAAACATATTTCAATTAATCAAGTCTTAACAAGTTTGATTGCTTAACATGTTGGAAACATTTAATCATGTAAATATCAATCTCAATTAATATATATAAACATGGAAAAGTTTGGGTCACTACAATATACACGGCCCATTATCAGATTAAAGTTTACGGCCCAATATCAAATTAGAGTTTACGGCCCAATATCATGTCTTAACTAGATTAATCGATGGATTTGTGGGTACTATGGTTCGATCGGGAACACAAACAATAACTGCATCATCTTTACGCATCATCAAGTCATTATCGACTGCTCATCCTAATTACTAACATACAATCATAACATCCTTAATTTCCATAACCTCATCATCATCCTCTAATCATCACATCATCATCATCGTACATCTATGTTACTGTACCAGAAACAGGAAGACGAGTAGCAACATCACTATTCATCATCTTCCTCAAATCATCATCATCTCGGTCTTTATTTCATCATAACCATATCACCATCATATAATCCCATGATCATCATCATCTTTCTCATCATCTAATCAACATCATCATAATCATTTTCAACAGCGAAAACCATCATCAATCGTAACCATCATCATTATGATATCATCACAGAAAAATATTCATCATCATCATCATCTTTAACATGTTTTTGTGGGTTTCGTTCGGTTGCAGCAACAAATAAAATATAGTAGCAGCAAGGGTTTTGTGTGTTTTGTTGAATGGTTTTCGAAGAACTGAATGAAAACAAAAACAAAAGATAGTAGTAGCAGGTATACCATGGTTTACAAAGTGGTTTACGACTATTTTACACAGGAATAGAAATCAGAAACTATGACAGTAGCAGTAATGAAGAAAGAAGAAGAAAACATATTCATGTGGGTTTTCAAACAGAGTAATAGCAGTAGTATAACAACCCAGAAAATTTCGACTAAATTTAAACCTAACTTTGATATGATTTTAACGATTCACGAACCATTATTTATAAATAATTATGTATTAATATTAATTGTTATATTAATATTATTATTTATCATCGTTCACAAGTATTATTTCTCTCAATATTATTAATAATATTATTATTAATAATTATTATTATCATTAATATTATTAGTATTATCACTTTCACTAAAAGTGAAAAGATTATTATAAATATCATTATTATTAATACAACTTATAATTAATAATAATATTATTATTAACAGTATTAATTACATTTTATAATGATTATTATCATTATCATTAATTATAATTAAAATTATCGTTTTTATTATTTTGATTGTCATTACTAACTAAAATTATTATTATTAGTATTATTGTTAATACTTAACATGAATATTAATATAATGAAATATCATTATCATTAATATCAATATTATTATCATTATAAAAATAATACAATCTTTTATAATTATCATTAATAATACTATTATTATCATTTTTTATCATTATTATTATTATTATTAAAATCATTATTAATATAGTTATTATTATTAATATTATTATTATTATTAATATAATTATTAATTATTAAATGAAAAGAGACATACCTAATTTAGGTATATCATTACCTGCTTTTAATTATTTAATTATCTCATGAAATATTATTTTTATTTTCCACTGGATATAATTCTGTTTTTATCTGTTTTTATTTTAATCTTCTTTTTATTTTTTTCTTTCTTTTTGATTGTGATTATATTTTTTATATTTCTGTTTCTTCTCGTGATTCAGCTGCACAATTTTTTATTCATCATCAGATTGTGAAATCTGCTTTTAATTATTTTATTATTACCTGCTTTTTTTATCTATTTTTCCATCGTGATCTTTGTTTTTTTCATATTTTTTTGGATCGTGATTCCTTCTACTGGTTTTTATTTTGTATCCATTATTAATCAATCACATTATATAACATTACTGCAATTCAAAGAATCAAACACAATTTATATATATATATATATATATATATATATATATATATATATATATATATATATATATATATATATATATATATATATATATATATATATATATAATCTCGTACCTCTGTTCTTGGTGCTTTTTGTCAAAAATTCGAAAACGAATCCCATTTAAAAATCTATAAATGCCATCTTGTTAGAATTCCTTTACTCAAACTACCTGCAAAATCTCAGTTTCCAATTCCTAATATCGAGCTTTAATTCACGAGTCAAAGTTTTAAAAATCAAAAAGTCAACTCATTGTTCTTGATCAAATTCGAATTCTCTGTTATGATTTAAGTGAAATTAAAGATTTATAAAGTTTCTAATGTTGATTTGAAACCTATTTCATGTTGGAAGTATAGCCTATAACGTTATCAAATTGCAAAAACCAATTTTTTTTAAACTGTCGCAACAGCAGTAACATTATTAATTTTTTTTTTCGTTTCATTTTAAACTAATACAAACATTGATATTGATTAGTTATGACTATTTTGATGAAATTAATTCATTGTTATGGGGATTTGAGGGTGTTGGCCGATTCTATGAAGAAGATGAAGATGAAACTAAAATAGATTTAAAACAGTTTATATATATATATATATATATATATATATATATATATATATATATATATATATCTGTTATGTTTTAAAGCAAGAAAGCTGAGATGGAAGAGTGGTTAGGGAGGTGGTTGTGTGAGCGAGAGGTCACGGGTTCGAGCCCTGTTTGGGGCATTTTCTTTTTAGAAGGACTTTTGAGGTAGTTTTCAATTTTTAATTATTATTATTATTACTATTATTATTATTATTGTTAATTGTTAATATTATTATTGTTATTATTGGTATTAATTATTATTGTTACTAGTATTAAAAGTATTATTCTTATTACTAGTATTATTATTATAATCATTAGTATTATCATTATAATTATTAATATTATTATTAAAACTATCATTATTATTATCATTTTAAATATTATTATCATTATTATGATTAGAATTATTATTATTATCATGATTATAATTACAAGTAAGATTATTATTGTTATTGTTATTACTAATATTATGTTCATAATTATCTCTAGCAGAAAAATTATTATTTTGGTATTATTATCAAGATTATTGTTGTTATCAAAATTTTCATTAATAATTAGTATTGTTATGAGAAGTATCATTATTACTCAAAATTACCGTTAGCAGTTTTATTAAAAATCTATAAATCTTAAAATTTTCATTTTATTAAAATTAACATTTTTATTATTATTATTAATATTACTATTATCAGTTTTACTAACAAAGTGACTAATGATAATTATTTTCAACTTCATTATTAAATCTAATTAATAGTATTATTATTGTTGTTACAAAATAATGCAACTCTTTATTCATTATCATTATTAATATCATTTTATCAAATAAATACTTATATATAGAATATATATATATATATATATATATATATATATATATATATATATATATATATATATATATATATATAATATATAACAACTAAAATATATATATAAACTTATTCGATTACGAATATATGTGTTAATATATATACTTGATATAGGTTCGTGAATCCGAGGTCAACTTTGTACTTGTTCAATGCCGCCATATGTATTTTTACTACAAAATACAGTATCGTGAGTTTTCATAGCTCCCTTTTTATATATATTTTTGGGCTGAGAATACATGCGCAACTTTTATAATTGTTTTACGTTTAGACACAAGTACTCAAACTTTTATGCTATATACGTGCTTTGTCATGCTAAATTCTTGCCGTAATATCGTTAATTTCTGAGGTATAAGATGCAAGATTAGTTATTGTGAGAAGCGCTACTGAGAGTGACGTCTCTAGTCAGTTGACCGTTGGTCTTTGACTACATAATAATGATTCAACGACATGAATAACAAGTGTCATTGGGTAACTTTTGTTTAGTCGCGATATTACAAACAGCAACTCTTTCGATTGATATATTTAGTATTAATCAACTTTAAACTGAAATCTTGTGGTCTAATGCTATATTGAACTATTGATTTATGATAAATCTATGAACTCACTCAACCTCGTGTTGACTTTTTAAGCATGTTTATTCTCAGGTCCTACATATTGTTTCCGCTGTGTATTTGCTAATTGAAAGCAACATTTCAACGAGTCATTCATGGATAATTTGAAGGACTTACATTTGCTAATTTGATGATGATTACTTGCTATGCTTGGAGTCTTCATTACATATCATATCAATTAAAGACATTTAATGCGTTGTTTATTAAATACAATGTAATCTATTTATCTTCCGCTGCAAAACTCAATAAAATGTCTCATATAGAGTCGTTCTCATTTATACAATTGTAATTTGATATAATTAGTCACAAATACCCCAAGCCCTATTTGGGGGTGTGACAGAAATGGTATCAGAGCAGTTTTGTTGTAGAGAACCAGGATTGCATTTTATATGTGCCTTATACAATTAGGTACCTTAGCAATGTAGGACTACAACTTTCCTTGACCATAGTGCCTTTAATTGTTGTCTTTAATTGTTAAATGCTACACTTAGAAACATTACTTATTTTAGAATGCTGAGCCAATCTAAGAACTCTGTTCACTCTCCTAAGTACTATCCAATTCCGCCACCACATTTAAATACGACACCATGATTTATGAAATTCTCGACATTCCTTTGTCATCTATCATGGTTCTGTGTATTACATGAAATATTATCCATGATTTTTGAAACTCCTATAATTATTACTACTCATACTCAAACGTATATAACCTCCTGTTATATCACGTACCTATATGCCTTATGCCTTTATGCATCGGTTTGCGAATCGAAAAATGTCATTGAGTTATCGAGAATCTCAAAGACATTATAATGTCATCACTATTCATATTCATTACTTCAAAATCTTTGCTTTCTCGTTATTTTTGATCATTGAATTTTTTTGACGGATGGCGTCTACGAAACTCTAGAATGGAAGGGTTTGGATTACCGATTTAAAGGATCCTATAGCTCAAGCCCCTAAACCTGAATAGGCCATTGCGAATTGAAAGTCTTTAATCGAAAGTTTATCTAATTACATACTTATCATTTTTAAATCTCGACACGTCATACTGCCATTATTGCATAAATGGAGTATAGACAAATCATATCTTATCATATCTATCCCAATAGACTTTGTCTAACACTTTTTCTAAATTTCCTTAGTAAGTTACGGAAATCTTTTTGTTATATATACGTATTCAATGAGACGAATATATCATTCAGTATCCAACACCCATTTCATATCAAACCCTATTCCAAACACATAATATGGATTCTTCGAACTCCTCAAGCTCCAATGGCAGCGTAACCGGAACAAACGAACCAACCATCCATCATCTATTCTGGATGAATTGGGGATAGGTTCGTAGTCGACTTAATCAATGGAGAAGTGAAGAAGGTGATTGAAATGTCCCGTTCTTATTGATTAAAAACGTTCCATATTAATTGATTTCGTTGCGAGGTTTTGACCTCTATATGAGACGTTTTTCAAAGACTGCATTCATTTTAAAACAAACCATAACCTTTATTTCATCAATAAAGGTTTAAAAAGCTTTACGTAGATTATCAAATAATGATAATCTAAAATATCATGTTTACACACGACCATTACATAATGGTTTACAATACAAATATGTTACAACAAAATAAGTTTCTTGAATGCAGTTTTTACACAATATCATACAAACATGGACTCCAAATCTTGTCCTTATTTAAGTATGCGACAGTGAAAGCTCTTAATAATCACCTGAGAATAAACATGCTTAAAACGTCAACAAAAATGTTGGTGAGTTATAGGTTTAACCTATATATATCAAATCATAATAATAGACCACAAGATTTCATATTTCAATACACATCCCATACATAGAGATAAAAATTATTCATATGGTGAACACCTGGTAACCGACATTAACAAGATGCATATATAAGAATATCCCCATCATTCCGGGACACCCTTCGGATATGATATAAATTTCGAAGTACTAAAGCATCCGGTACTTTGGATGGGGTTTGTTAGGCCCAATAGATCTATCTTTAGGATTCGCGTCAATTAGGGTGTCTGTTTCCCTAATTCTTAGATTACCAGACTTAATAAAACGGGGCATATTCGATTTCGATAATTCAACCATAGAATGTTGAAGGTATTTCGTATGCCCGAGAGACATATTAAATTAATGTGGCCAACATGTTATGATCCAAGTCGGGTCATACCCAATAACAAGCTTACCAACACTTTATATGTATTTAATCCTAACGACTGGATCGTTAAATAAATACGCGACACTTGAACTTTAAGAAATCGGTTTTCTGAAATGTTATTACTTGAAACAAATTATTTGGATAATTTGTATTTAATTATTTATAGGTTTAAATAATTATGTTGATATATTTTATAAAATTGGTTTATAAAATAAGTGATTTAACAAATGCATACTTTATATAACAAGTTTTATATAATTACAAAGTATTTTATAACAAGTTGTATAAAATATAAACCTTGTTATAAAATTAATAGTGTGCAGATTTTGGAGTCTCCAAGGAGACACCCATGCTTTGTTTTGTCACTTTTAAGATAGCACAACTCCTTAGGTACATGCTTAAGTAGTCTACCAAGGTCTTGACTCAAGTAATGGATGTAACACATATCAAAAGATCAAAAAAAAACTGCACACAATTCAGCTCTTTTGCTGCCTGCTGCCGTGGCCTTTTGGAGGTCAAAAGGAGTTCAAATTTTGATCTTTGCAAGCTCTAATCAAGTGTCATTAAATCCTAACTAAAGTACTAGGTGTTGGAGGTTGGCTTGGGGTATTATCTCTTGAGGTTCCATAGTTTTGGAACTCCATTCATCACCAACTTTTGAAGGTAGCTGCTGTCCAAATTAGTAAGCTCAAAAGGAAGAGGTTCTTGCTTGGTTATTTAGCTCATTAAGTGTCTAAATCCTAACTTAAATCAAGGGTGGTTTTGGTGCTTCAAAGGCTTGAAGTTCTACACTTTTGTTCATCATCTTACTACCATTTTGAACAGCCCTTAAACTTGTTTTAAGGAGGTATATAACTCTTCCTTTTCTTGTTAATTGTAAGCATGATTTCATAACTTGATCCTTGTGGGATTTAACTTTAATTGGTTTAAAGATTAAACAAGTTTAATTGGTAATTACACGCTTCCGTTCATAATGATTCTTAAAAGGTTTTAAGACTTATCAAACTTGTTAAAATCCCAACATTGGTATCTAGAGCCGAAGTTGTTGAAATATGCTTCGAATTGTTGTTTTAAAACCCATCAACTTTGCATTCTAAGTACATGCATGAAAGAAGAATGCAAAAATCATGGGTTTTGGGAGGGTGTTTGATGAATGCCGAATTGTTAGGGCTCCAAAATTGGGTTTGGGCTCTTGCATTTTGGTCACAATTGGTTGCATGTTGATGTTCACAATCCTAGCCTTGACCGTGTGTTGATTGCATGCTATATTTGGTTGATTTATGATTCATTTGGTTTGTAATTATAATTATTCAATGGCATGTAATATTTGTTCAATTGGTATATAATAATTCATTCATAAGGCTATGTAATTTTATTTTATATTTGGTATGTAAAATAGATTAGGTTGTATTTTCATTTTCTAGAAAAATGTATTAGGATACATATTTTGTAAAATGAAGATACAAGATGATGAATGAAGACTTGAAGAACACAAGTAGCATTTGGATGCAAGGTTAAGTGGGAGATTGGAAATCTCTTGCTTTGTGTTGAAAACCCTTACCCGGTGACATTTGTTTTCGGCTAAATAAATGTCCACCTAAATGGCTAGATTGTGAACATACTTATTTTGCATGTGTGGTTGTTTGTATGTTTATGGATTGTATGTTTGATTGTAACAAATTAATCACACATGTTAACAACAAACATAACGACAATTTAATTGGTTAAATTAGACGTATTAACGACATGCAAAACGGCAATTTAAATGGTTAAATTGAAAAGGCAACTAAAGACCTTAATAAATGGTTATTAGGAACAAGAAAAGGATAACAAATATAAATTGGTTTATATCAAGTAATTGGCTCAATTACAAGACATGAAATTGGTTTTTCATAAGTACCATACACTAAATGCATGTTGGTGTATGGCATAAATGTTTTCTCAAACTAGAAATAACGAAAACTTAAAATCCCTTTTAAACAACAAGACAAACAAGTTAAATGCCATCCTTTTGTGCAAACACTTAAAAATATTAGGGAACTCTTAATGGGATAAAGGCCACCTAACCGTTATGAGCAAACTAATATGATTGAGGTAAATTTCGCACACTTGTGGGATAAAGGTCACCTAACCACTAGTATGTTGAATTTACACGTTAGCACAAGTAGGACGACTTGATTTGGGAATCATGAACTTAGGGTCACCGAAGCATGATGAACAAATAGGCGTTGATGGGATAATATGCCATGCAAAAGGATTGCATGATCCCATAACTTAGAAGTTGCAAAAGGATTGCAATTGTCATATAATGACTACCTAGCTAAATCAAATGACGGGATAAAGGTCACCTAACCGAAATTTGGTTTACCGTTGGATTCTAAAATTTAATAAATATCAATTGGATTTAAAGGGTATTGATTGTTAAATTAAAATTAATACTTAAACAACTTTGTTAAATTTTGTAGATGGCCGCAAATAACAACAACATGCAAAACGCACCTATTAACTTGAACAACCTATCGTTAAGGTCTCTCCTCGAGAAAGACAAACTCAACCATACGAACTTTATGGATTGGTTCCGCAATCTTAGGATTGTCCTCAAACTTGAGGATAAGGCGTATGTGTTGGAAGACCCCATTCCCGATCAACCCGACGAGGATGATACGGAAGGCATGGCTTATTGGGATAAGTATTGAGCTGATTCGGTGCAAGTCGCTTGCCTAATGCTTCGGACTATGATACCCGAACTCCAAAAGGATTTCGAACATCATAGTGCATATGACATGATTACGCAATTGAAGGAGATGTTCCTTCAACAAGCACGTGTCGAGCGCTTCGAAACGGTTCGAGCGTTACATGCATGTCGTATGGATGACACCCAATCCGTATCCTCTTATGTCCTCAAAATGAAAAGCCTTATTGATCGCGCAAACCGTCTTAATCTCAACATATCTAATGAGCTAGCCACTGATCTTATCCTAAACTCCCTGTCAAAGAGGTTTGACCAATTTGTAATTAATTACAATATGAATGGGATGGATAAGACCATTGGTGAACTTCATGGCATGTTAAGGACGGCGGAAACTAGCATGGGTAAGAGGGCTTCACCCGTGCTAATGATCAATGATGGTGGGTCCAAAGGTAACAACACCTCTAAGCCAAAGGCGGCTAAGAGGAAAGGACCCGCCTATCAAGGCAAAGGAAAGGGGAGAATGGTTACCCTAACCAAAAATAAGAACAAGAAGCAAAAGGTTGCCGGATAAGCAAACCCCAAGGAAGACCCGTGCTTCGGTTGCGGTGAAATGGGTCACTGGAAACGCAATTGCCCGGTCTACCTTAAGGAGTTGAAGGAAAAGAGGGATGCGGGGCAATCCTCAGGTAACATATATATGGTATATATAGAGCTTAGTATTACTTCTTCTAATACATGGGTATTAGACACTGGATGTGGAACTCACATTTGCAATTCTTTGCAGGGGTTCAAAAGAAGTAGCAAGCAAATGGGAACATCAAGTCTCTTTATGGGTAATGGAGCCAAAGTGCAAGTGAAGGCTCAAGGAGACTTTGTATTAAAGCTTCCAAGTGGTTTGGAACTTATTTTGAACAATGTTTTGTATGCACCGGATTTATGTCGAAACATTATTTCAGTTTCCCGTTTAAAACAATGTGGTTTTTATCTTAATTTTGTTAATGATGATATACACGTTTATTTAGATAATGTATTCTATTTTAAGGCTTCGCCTTCAAATGGAATTTATGAATTGGTTCATGATGACACATCATCTAATAGCTCAATATACCACACAAGCACCAAGAAACTCAAAAGGGATTTGAGTGATTCCTACTTATGGCATTGGCGCCTTGGTCACATAAACAAGAACCGAATGCATACACTTCAAAAGAATGAACTTTTGAAATCAAATGAGATGGACTCGTTTGATGTATGTGAATCTTGTTTACAAGGCAAAATGACTAAAGCACCTTTCAAAGGGACCTATGAAAGGGCTAAAGACTTATTGGAATTAATACATTCGGATGTGTGTGGATCCTTTAAGCCCATGACTAGGAATGGTGAAAGATACTTTGTTACATTCATTGATGACTTCAGTCGTTTCGGATATGTCTACTTGTTAAGGCATAAGGATGAAACTTTTGAAGCATTCAAAGAATATCAAAACGAAGTACAAAATCAACTCAACAAGACAATCAAGGTACTGCGTACCGACAGAGGAGGTGAATACCTAAGCGATGCTTTCCAAGAACATCTTAGGAGTTGTGGGATTATCTCACAACTTACTCCACCAGGAACACCCCAACTTAATGGAGTTTCCGAAAGGAGGAACCGAACCCTAATGGATATGGTTCGATCTATGATGGCAAGAAGCTCGTTACCTCTATCATTTTGGGGTTATTGTCTATGCTCCGCGCCTCGTATTCTAAATATGGCCCCAACCAAGAAAGTGGAACGAACTCCTCATGAGATGTGGTTTGGAAAACCTCCATCTCTATCATACTTAAAGGTATGGGGATGTGAAGCTTATCCTAAGCGTTACGTCCCTAATAAGTTGGATGCTCGATCCACGAAGTGTATCTTTATAGGATATCTCAAGGATGATATGGGATACTATTTCTATGATCCATCCGAGCAGAATGTATTTGTTGCTCGGAAGGCGGAATTCCTTGAAACTAAGTTCCTAATGGAAGGAAATAGTGAAAGGAAGATAGATCTTGAAGAGGTTCAAGATCAAGTAGATGATACACAATTGGTTGACACTAGCACTCAACATGAAAATGTTGAGAGTGATCAAATGGATGATCAAAATACACAAGACATTCGTAGATCTGGTAGGATTAGCAATCCTCCTGAGAGATATGGGTTTCTCATAGATGGTTGCTATACGGTTGATTTGGATGAACCAACAAACTACCAAGATGCTTTATCAAGGATTGATAAAGATAAATGGCAGGAAGCCATGAAATCTGAGATGCAATCCATGTATGACAACCAAGTTTGGGAACTTGTTACGCAACCCCCTGGCTCTAGGCTAGTTGATTGCAAATGGCTTTTCAAAATGAAAACCGACGTACATGGAAACTTGGATACATACAAAGCTAGACTTGTAGCAAAAGGTTTCACTCAAACTCAAGGGGTTGACTATGATGAAACTTTTTCGCCTGTGGCAATGCTAAAGTCTATCAGGATATTATTTGCCATTGCTGCTCATTATGATTACGAAATATGGCAAATGGATGTCAAGACCGCTTTCCTAAATAGATATCTTATGGAAGATGTCTATATGGTTCAGCCTGAAGGTTTTGTTGATCCGAAATATCCTAAAAAGGTATGCAAGTTAAAGAAGTCAATCTACGGATTGAAACAAGCATCTAGAATGTGGAATCATCGTTTTAATGAGGAAGCTGAGAAATTTGGCTTCATTAAAAATGGTGATGAAGCTTGTGTATATAAGAAAGCTAGTGGGAGCACTATCATGTTCCTTGTATTATATGTGGATGATATATTGTTATTTGGGAACGATATTCCGGCAATGCAAGGTGTTAAAACTTGGTTAAGTAAATGCTTCTCCATTAAGGATCTTGGAGAAGCACAATACGTTTTGGGGATTGGGATCTACAGGGATAGATCCAAGAAATTGATAGGTTTGAATCAAAGTGCATACATTGAAAAGATCTTGAAAAGGTTCAAGATGGAGAACTCTAAGAAAGGTTTGGTACCTATTCAAAAGGGAACACTTCTCAGTTCATCTCAGTACCCCACCACGAAAGATGAACAGGAGAGAATGAAGAAAGTCCCATATGCGTCTGCCATTGGGTCTATCATGTATGCAATGATATGCACTAGACCGGATGTGTCATGCGCTCTTAGCCTGACAAGTAGATACCAGAATAACCCAGGAAACAGTCATTGGATTGCTGTTAAAAGTATATTGAAATACCTTAGGAGGACTAAGGATATGTTTCTAATATATGGGTCTGGTGAGGAGGAACTCGCTGTAAAAGGTTACGTGGATGCGAGTTTCTAAACTGATCGAGATGATTCTCGATCACAATCCGGTTATGTCTTCACATTAAATGGTGGTGCGGTCTCTTGGAAGAGTTCAAAACAGGATGTTGTTGCATTATCCACTACAGAGTCGGAGTACATTGCCGCCTCATTGGCAGCTCAGGAAGCTGCATGGATGAAGAAATTCATAGACGACTTAGGAGTGGTCCCATCCATTCAGGACCCTCTTGAGATCTTTTGTGACAACGAGGGTGCGATTGCTCAAATCAAAGAACCTCGTGCTCACCAAAAGACCCGTCACATTGAGCGGAGATTCAACTACATAAGGGATGAAGTTGAAAAGGGAAAGATATGTATTCGCAAAGTTCACACAGATCTTAACATAGCGGATCCTCTCACGAAGCTCTTACATGGATCAAAACATGCTGGATATGTTTGTGCGTTAGGGCTTCGATATTCTAGTGATTGGTCATGATCTGTTTTAAGTATTGTAACGGAACGAAGTAGTTCAAACTCATTTATACAATTATGGCATTAATTTATCTTGAGTTATGTTCCTATTTTGCATATTTTATCCATGAATAAGTAATTATTCTAAAATTCCGTAGTCGATCACATTCGTGGGAACAAGTGTGAGGTTTAGACTATTATGAACTTGGATTGGTATACATTCACGGGATGAATGTGGGGCAAGGTTGCAACCAAGGTTCATAGATATTTGTGGGACACAAATATTGGAAGACCCGCTCTCAAGACTTACTAAATAGAGCCTTTGTGGTCGATCACATGTAGTCTTGATTAAAGGCGAATATCATTGTATCCTCTGACCTGAGATACATATTGGGTTCGGATATTTACCAAGTATTGTGCCTTGATTCTTTCCTTCGCTAGTCTGAAATATGGTAGTTCATAAGGGAGAGCTCAGGTACAATGCAAGATACATATTTAGGACGTATGTAGTCAAGATGGAATTTGTCCCTCTTATTCGTTGAGAGTCAGATGTCTAAGGCCTGATAAAGTTAAATCTATAAGAGAGTGATCACTCTGTATCTCTTGGATTTAACATGACATCTAGGACGAAAGGAAATAATGATAGATTCACCTATTCATGTTCGAGGCGGGAACTCGAAAAGGATGATGTTATTGAATGGCACAAAGTCATAACATATTGGGGGTGATGGACGGTCGTTAGGTGGTATCCGTCACTTGCATTAATTTCTTATGTTTCTCGTGCAAGTGGGAGATTGTAGGTATTTCGTATGCCCGAGAGACATATTAAATTAATGTGGCCAACATGTTATGATCCAAGTCGGGTCATACCCAATAACAAGCTTACCAACACTTTATATGTATTTAATCTTAACGACTGGATCGTTAAATAAATATGCGACACTTGAACTTTAAGAAATCGGTTTTCTGAAATGTTATTACTTGAAACAAATTATTTGGATAATTTGTATTTAATTATTTATAGGTTTAAATAATTATGTTGTGTTATATTTTATAAAATTGGTTTATAAAATAAGTGATTTAACAAATGCATACTTTATATAACAAGTTTTATATAATTACAAAGTATTTTATAACAAGTTGTATAAAATATAAACCTTGTTATAAAATTAATAGTGTGCAGATTTTGGAGTCTCCAAGGAGACACCCATGCTTTGTTTTGTCACTTTTAAGATAGCACAACTCCTTAGGTACATGCTTAAGTAGTCTACCAAGGTCTTGACTCAAGTAATGGATGTAACACATATCAAAAGATAAAAAAAAAACTGCACACAATTCAGCTCTTTTGTTGCCTGCTGCCGTGGCCTTTTGGAGGTCAAAAGGAGTTCAAATTTTGATCTTTGCAAGCTCTAATCAAGTGTCATTAAATCCTAACTAAAGTACTAGGTGTTGGAGGTTGGCTTGGGGTATTATCTCTTGAGGTTCCATAGTTTTGGAACTCCTTCATCACCAACTTTTGAAGGTAGCTGCTGTCCAAATCAGTAAGCTCAAAAGGAAGAGGTTCTTGCTTGGTTATTTAGCTCATTAAGTGTCTAAATCCTAACTTAAATCAAGGGTGGTTTTGGTGCTTCAAAGACTTGAAGTTCTACACTTTTGTTCATCATCTTACTACCATTTTGAACAGCCCTTAAACTTGTTTTAAGGAGGTATATAACTCTTCCTTTTGTTGTTAATTGTAAGCATGATTTCATAACTTGATCCTTGTGGGATTTAACTTTAATTGGTTTAAAGATTAAACAAGTTTAATTGGTAATTACACGCTTCCGTTCATAATGATTCTTAAAAGGTTTTAAGACTTATCAAACTTGTTAAAATCCCAACAAATGTAGTTTAACGTACTTGTGTCTATTTTGTAAATCATTTATAAAACCTGCATGTATTCTCATCCCAAAAAATATTAGATTTTAAAAGTGGGACTATAACTCACTTTCACAGATTTTTACTTCGTCGGGAAGTAAGACTTGGCCACTGGTTGATTCATGAACCTATAACAATATATACATATATATCAAAGTATGTTCAAAATATATTTACAACACTTTTAATATATTTTGATGTTTTAAGTTTATTAAGTCAGCTGTCCTCGTTAGTAACCTACAACTAGTTGTCCACAGTTAGATGTACAGAAATAAATCGATAAATATTATCTTGAATCAATCCACGACCCAGTGTATACGTATCTCAGTAATGATCACAACTCAAACTATATATATTTTGTAATCAACTTCAACCCTGTATAGCTAACTCCAACATTCACATATAGAGTGTCTATGGTTGTTCCGAAATATATATAGATGTGTCGACATGATAGGTCGAAACATTGTATACGTGTCTATGGTATCTCAAGATTACATAATATACAATACAAGTTGATTAAGTTAAGGTTGGAATAGATTTGTTACCAATTTTCACGTAGCTAAAATGAGAAAAATTATCCAATCTTGTTTTACCCATAACTTCTTCATTTTAAATCCGTTTTGAGTGAATCAAATTGCTATGGTTTCATATTGAACTCTATTTTATGAATCTAAACAGAAAAAGTATAGGTTTATAGTCGGAAAAATAAGTTACAAGTCATTTTTGTAAAGGTAGTCATTTCAGTCGAAAGAACGACGTCTAGATGACCATTTTAGAAAACATACTTCCACTTTGAGTTTAACCATAATTTTTGGATATAGTTTCATGTTCATAATAAAAATCATTTTCTCAGAATAACAACTTTTAAATCAAAGTTTATCATAGTTTTTAATTAACTAACCCAAAACAGCCAGCGGTGTTACTACGACGGCGTAAATCCGATTTTACGGTGTTTTTCGTGTTTCCAAGTTTTAAATCATTAAGTTAGCATATCATATAGATATAGAACATGTGTTTAGTTGATTTTAAAAGTCAAGTTAGAAGGATTAACTTTTATTTGCGAACAAGTTTAGAATTAACTAAACTATGTTCTAGTGATTACAAGTTTAAACCTTCGAATAAGATAGCTTTATATGTATGAATCGAATGATGTTATGAACATCATTACTACCTCAAGTTCCTTGGATAAACCTACTAGAAATGAGAAAAATAGATCTAGCTTCAAAGGATCCTTGGATGGCTTGAAAGTTCTTGAAGCAGAATCATGACACGAAAACAATTTCAAGTAAGATTTTCACTCGAAATAAGATTGTTATAGTTATAGAAATTGAATTAAAGTTTGAATATGATTATTACCTTGTATTAGAAAGATAACCTACTGTAAGTAACAAAGGTTTCTTTATCTTGGATGATTACTTGGAATGGATTTAGAAAACTTGGAAGTAAACTTGCAATCTTGGAAGTATTCTCGATTTTATGAAACTAGAACTTTTGGAATTTATGAAGAACACTTTGAACTTGAAGATAGAACTTGAGAGAGATCAATTAGATGAAGAAAATTGAAGAATGAAAGTGTTTGTAGGTGTTTTTGGTCGTTGGTGTATGGATTAGATATAAAGGATATGTAATTTTGTTTTCATGTAAATAAGTCATGAATGATTACTCATATTTTTGTAATTTTATGAGATATTTCATGCTAGTTTCCAAATGATGGTTCCCACATGTGTTAGGTGACTCACATGGGCTGCTAAGAGCTGATCATTGGAGTGTATATACCAATAGTACATACATCTAAAAGCTGTGTATTGTACGAGTACGAATACGGGTGCATACGAGTAGAATTGTTGATGAAACTGAACGAGGATGTAATTGTAAGCATTTTTGTTAAGTAGAAGTATTTTGATAAGTGTCTTGAAGTCTTTCAAAAGTGTATGAATACATATTAAAACACTACATGTATATACATTTTAACTGAGTCGTTAAGTCATCGTTAGTCGTTACATGTAAATGTTGTTTTGAAACCTTTAGGTTAACGATCTTGTTGAATGTTGTTAACCTATTGTTTATTATAACAAATGAGATGTTAAATTGTTATATTATCATGATATTATGATATATAATATATCTTAGTATGATATATATACAGTTAAATGCCGTTACAACGATATTCGTTACATATATGTCTCGTTTCGAAATCATTAAGTTAGTAGTCTTATTTTTACATATGTATTTCATTGTTAATACACTTAATAATATATTTACTTATCATTTAACATAATTAACCAAGTGTATCAATATCTTAATATGATTCATATGTACCTAGTAAGACGTTGTTATAACGATAATCGTTATATATATCGTTTTCGAGTTTCTTAAATTAATAGTCTCATTTTTATGTATATAACTCATTATTAAAATACCTAATGAGATACATACTTATAATAAAATCATGTTAACTATATATATAACCATATATATGTCATCGTATAGTTTTTACAAGTTTTAACGTTCGTGAATCACCGGTCAACTTGGGTGGTCAATTGTCTATATGAAATCTATTTCAATTAATCAAGTCTTAAAAAGTTTGATTGCTTAACATGTTGGAAACACTTAATCATGTAAATAAAAATTTCATTTAATATATATATATATAAACATGGAAAAGTTCGGGTCACTACAGTACCTACCCGTTAAATAAATTTCGTCCCGAAATTTTAAGCAGTTGGAGGTGTTGACGTATCTTCTGGAAATAAATGTGGGTATTTCTTCTTCATCTGATCTTCACACTCCCAGGTGAACTCGGGTCCTCTACGAGCATTCCATCGAACCTTAACAATTGGTATCTTATTTTCTTAAGTCTTTTAACCTCACGATCCATTATTTTGACGGGTTCTTCGATGAATTGGAGTTTTTCGTTGATTTGGATTTCATCTAACGGAATAGTGAGATCTTCTTTAGCAAAACATTTCTTCAAATTCGAGACGTGGAAAGTGTTATGTACAGCCGCGAGTTGTTGAGGTAGCTCCAGTTGGTAAGCTACTGGTCCGACACGATCTATAATCTTGAATGGTCCAATGTACCTTGGATTTAGTTTCCCCCGTTTACCAAATCAAACAAACGCCTTTCCAAGGTGAAACCTCAAGCATGACCATTTCTCCAATTTCAAACTCTATATCTTTTCTTTTACTGTCCGCGTAGCTCTTTTGTCGACTCTGGGCGGTTTTCAATCTTTGTTGAATTTGGATGATTTTCTCAGTAGTTTCTTGTATTATCTCCGGACCCGTAATCTGTCTATCCCCCACTTCACTCCAACAAATCGGAGACCTGCACTTTCTACCATAAAGTGCTTCAAACGGCGCCATCTCAATGCTTGAATGGTAGCTTTTGTTGTAGGAAAATTCTGCTAACGGTAGATGTCGATCCCAACTGTTTCTGAAATCAATAACACAAGCTCGTAGCATGTCTTCAAGCGTTTGTATCGTCCTTTCACTCTGCCCATCAGTTTGTGGATGATAGGCAGTACTCATGTCTAGACGAGTTCCCAATGCTTGTTGTAATGTCTGCCAGAATCTTGAAATAAATCTGCCATCCCTATCAGAGATAATAGAGATTGGTATTCCATGTCTGGAGACGACTTCCTTCAAATACAGTCGTGCTAACTTCTCCATCTTATCATCTTCTCTTATTGGCAGGAAGTGTGCTGATTTGGTGAGACGATCAACTATTACCCAAATAGTATCAAAACCACTTGCAGTCCTTGGCAATTTAGTGATGAAATTCATGGTAATGTTTTCCCATTTCCATTCCGGGATTTCGGGTTGTTGAAGTAGACCTGATGGTTTCTGATGCTCAGCTTTGACCTTAGAACACGTCAAACATTCTCATACATATTTAGCAACATCGGCTTTCATACCCGGCCACCAAAAATGTTTCTTGAGATCCTTGTACATCTTCCTCGTTCCAGGATGTATTGAGTATCTGGTTTTATGAGCTTCTCTAAGTACCATTTCTCTCATATCTCCAAATTTTGGTACCCAAATCCTTTCAGCCCTATACCGGGTTCCGTCTTCCCGAATATTAAGATGCTTCTCCGATCCTTTGGGTATTTCATCCTTTAAATTTCCCTCTTTTAAAACTCCTTGTTGCGCCTCCTTTATTTGAGTAGTAAGGTTATTATGAATCATTATATTCATAGATTTTACTCGAATGGGTTCTCTGTCCTTCCTGCTCAAGGCATCGGCTACCACATTTGCCTTCCCCGAGTGGTAACGAATCTCAAAGTCGTAATCATTCAACAATTCAATCCACCTACGCTGCCTCATATTCAGTTGTTTCTGATTAAATATGTGTTGAAGACTTTTGTGGTCGGTATATATAATTCTTTTGACCCCATATAAGTAGTGCCTCCAAGTCTTTAATGCAAAAACAACCGCGCCTAATTCCAAATCATGCGTCGTATAATTTTGTTCGTGAATCTTCAATTGTCTAGACGCATAAGCAATCACCTTCATTCGTTGCATTAATACACAATCGAGACCTTGCTTTGATGCGTCACAATAAATCACAAAATCATCATTCCCTTCAGGCAATGACAATATAGGTGCCGTAGTTAGCTTTTTCTTCAATAACTGAAACGCTTTCTCTTGTTCATCCTTCCATTCAAATTTCTTCCCTTTATGCGTTAATGCAGTCAAGGGTTTCGCTATTCTGGAAAAGTCTTGGATGAACCTTCTGTAGTAACCAGCTAGTCCTAAAAACTGGCGTATGTGTTTCGGAGTTTTCGGGGTTTCCCACTTTTCAACAGTTTCTATCTTTGCCGGATCCACATTAATACCTTCTTTGTTCACTATGTGACCGAGGAATTGAACTTCTTCCAACCAAAATGCACACTTTGAAAACTTAGCGTACAATTCTTCCTTCCTCAATACTTCTAACACCTTTCTCAAATGTTCACCGTGTTCTTAGTTATTCTTTGAGTAAATAAGTATGTCATCAATGAAAACAATGACAAACTTGTCAAGGTATGGTCCACCCACTCGGTTTATAAGGTCCATGAACACAGCTGGTGCATTAGTTAAACCAAACGGCATGACCATAAACTCGTAATGACCGTAACGTGTTCTGAAAGCAGTCTTTGGAATATCATCTTCTTTCACCCGCATTTGATGATACCCGGAACGTAAGTCAATCTTTGAATAAACAGACGAGCCTTGTAGTTGATCAAATAAGTCGTCGATTCTCGGTAGTGGGTAGCGGTTCTTGATGGTAAGTTTGTTCAACTCTCGGTAATCGATACACAACCTGAATGTACCATCTTTCTTCTTGACAAACAAAACAGGAGCTCCCCACGGTGATGTGCTTGGTCGAATGAAACCACGCTCTAAAAGTTCTTGTAATTGGCTTTGCAGTTCTTTCATCTCGCTGGGTGCGAGTCTGTAAGGAGCACGAGCTATTGGTGCAGCTCCTGGTACAAGATCTATTTGAAATTCAACGGATCGATGTGGGGGTAATCCCGGTAATTCTTTCGGAAATACATCGGGAAATTCTTTTGCAATGGGAACATCATTGATGCTCTTTTCTTCAGTTTGTACTTTCTCGAAGTGTGCTAGAACAGCATAGCAACCTTTTTTTATTAGTTTTTGTGCCTTCAAATTACTAATAAGATGTAGCTTCGTGTTGCCCTTTTCTCCGTACACCATTAAGGGTTTTCCTTTTTCTCGTATAATGCGAATTGCATTTTTGTAATAAACGATCTCTGCATTCACTTCTTTCAACCAGTCCATACCGATTATCACATCAAATCTCCCTAACTCTACTGGTATCAAATCAATCTTAAATGTTTCGCTAACCAGTTTAATTTCTCGATTCCGACATATATTATCTGCTGAAATTAATTTACCATTTGCTAATTTGAGTAAAAATTTACTATCCAAAGGCGCCAATGGACAACTTAATTTAGCATAAAAATCTCTACTCATATAGCTTCTATCCGCACCCGAATCAAATAAAACGTAAGCAGATTTATTGTCAATAAGAAACGTACCCGTAACAAGCTCCGAGTCTTCCTGTGCCTCTGCCGCATTAATATTGAAAACTCTTCTGCGGCCTTGTCCATTCGTGTTCTCCTGGTTCGGGCAATTTCTAATAATGTGGCCCGGTTTTCCACATTTATAACAAACTACATTGGCATAACTTGCTCCGACACTACTTGCTCCGCCATTACTCGTTCCGACACCATTTGTTCCTTTCATTCTGTTAACCCCTGGTCCGTAGACCTCACACTTCACCGCGCTATGACCATTTCTTTTACACTTGTTGCAAAATTTGGTGCAGAACCCCGAGTGATACTTTTCACACCTTTGGCATAGCTGCTTCTGATTGTTGTTGTTGTTGCGGTTATTATTATTGTTGGGATGATTGTTGTAGTTGCTGTTGTTGTTGTTGTTGTTGTTATTGTTGGGCCGTTTGTTGTAGTTGCGATTGATGTTGCGATTGTTGGGATAATTGTTGCGATTATTGTTGTAATTGCTGTTGTTGTTGTATTGGTGATTCTTATCACCGTTTTCCTCCCACTTTCTTTTGACTTGCTTCACATTGGCCTCTTCAGCAGTATGTTCTTTAATTCTTTCTTCAATCTGGTTCACTAGTTTGTGAGCCATTCTACATGCCTGTTGTATGGAGGCGGGCTCGTGTGAACTTATATCTTCTTGGATTCTTTCCGGTAATCCTTTCACAAACGCGTCGATCTTCTCTTCCTCATCTTCGAATGCTCCCGGACACAATAGGCACAATTCTGTGAATCGTCTTTCGTACGTGGTAATATCAAATCCTTGGGTTCGTAACCCTCTAAGTTCTGTCTTGAGCTTATTGACCTCGGTTCTGGAACGGTACTTCTCGTTCATCAAGTGCTTGAATGCTGACCACGGTAGTGCGTACGCATCGTCTTGTCCCACTTGCTCTAGATAGGTATTCCGCCATGTTAACGCAGAACCTGTGAAGGTATGCGTAGCGTACTTCACTTTGTCCTCTTCAGTACACTTACTTATGGCAAACACCGATTCGACCTTCTCGGTCCACCGTTTCAATCTGATCGGTCCTTCGGTTCCATCAAATTTCAAAGGTTTGCAGGCAGTGAATTCTTTGTAGGTGCATCCTACATGATTTCCTGTACTGCTAGATCCAAGGTTATTGTTGGTATGTAGCGCAGCCTGTACTGCGGCTATGTTTGAAGCTAGAAAAGTACGGAATTCCTCTTCATTCATATTCACGGTGTGTCGAGTAGTCGGTGCCATTTCCTTCAAAATAGTCAAATGGAACAAGTTAATCATACAGAATATTAAGAGTAGTTAATAGTATTTCGTAGCGTAATATGAACTCATTTATAAAAGCTTTTTCTTCATATTAGCGTTTTATAAGTTTAAATTCGAGTAGTACCTACCCATTAAGTTCATACTTAGTAGCTAATATACAATTCAACTACTACAATTCTATATGAAAAACTGATTATAATAATATTTCGCGTTCAAACTTTTACACAATATTTTACAAACTTACAATACCGCTTATTTTACATATAGCATGAAATATAGCACACAATAAATTTGATACAAGATGGTTGTGAAGATAATTCTAGCTAGTACACAAGTCGTTCAGCAAAGGCAATAAAGACACGTAATTCATACGTCCAGAAACAAGTCATGCATTCTGGTTTTACTAGGATTACTTCCCATCCTTGGTCTTGTGGAACATAACCGTTATGGCCGTTGATAAGACAGCGTGTTGTAAGGTCGTCAAAGGGACGAGGTTTACGTAATGTCCAACAGTCCCGTAACAATCTAAAAACCTCATTTCTTACCCCAATTACCGACTCCGTCACTTGTGGGAACGTTTTGTTTAATAGTTGTAGCCCGATGTTCTTGTTCTCACTTTAGTGAGAAGCGAACATTACTAATCCGTAAGCATAACATGCTTCTTTATGTTGCATGTTAGCCGCTTTTTCTAAATCACGAAGTCCAATATACGGATATATTGAGTCAAAATAATTTCTTAACCCATTGCGTAAAATAGCATTTGGGTTCCCCGCAATATATGCTTCAAAGTAAACACATCGTAACTTATGGGTTTCCCAATGTGATATCCCCCATCTTTCAAACGAAAGTCTCTTATAAACCAAGACATTCTTGGAACGTTCTTCGAATGTCTTACAAACTGATCTCGCCTTAAATAGTTGTGCCGAAGAATTCTGACCGACTCTAGACAAGATTTCATCAATCATGTCTCCGGGTAGGTCTCTTAAAATATTGGGTTGTCTATCCATTTTGTGTTTTTATACTGTAAAATAGACAAGAGTTAGATTCATAAAAAAAAAAAATACTTATTAATACAAGCAATTTTTACATATATCATAAAGCATAAGCATACTATATTACATATATTACACCACACGAATACAACTATCTTATTCCGACTCGCTTGTTTCTTCTTCTTCGGTTTTGGTTCGTTTTGCCAAGTTTCTAGGGATATATGATGTTCCCCTAATACGAGCCGTCATTTTCCACATTGGTTTAGAAAAATCTGGTGGTTTAGAGGTTCCCGGGTCATTGTTACAACTTAAGGACTTCGGGGGTTGACGATACATATAAAGTTCATCGGGGTTGGAATTAGATTTCTCTATTTTTATGCCCTTTCCCTTATTAGTTTCTTTTGCCTTTTTAAATTCAGTTGGGGTAATTTCTATAACATCATCGGAATTCTCGTCGGAATCCGATTCATCGGAGAATTGGTAATCCTCCCAATATTTTGCTTCCTTGGCAGAAACACCATTGACCATAATTAACCTTGGTCGGTTGGTTGAGGATTTTCTTTTACTTAACCGTTTTATTATTTCCCCCACCAGTTCTATTTCTTCATCCGGTTCCGATTCTTCTTCCGGTTCCGATTCTTCTTCCGGTTCCGACTCTTCTTCCGGTTCCTCTTCGGGAACTTGTGAATCAGTCCACGAATCATTCCAATTTACATTTGACTCTTCATTATTATTAGGTGAGTCAATGGGACTTGTTTTAGAGGTAGACATCTATCACATAATATCAAACGCGTTAAGAGATTAATATATCACATAATATTCACATGTTAAAAATATATAGTTTCCAACAAAATTTGTTAAGCAATCATTTTTCAAGTAAACACGGTCGAAGTCCAGACTCACTAATGCATCCTAACAAACTCGATAAGACACACTAATGCAAAATTCTGGTTCTCTAAGACCAATGCTCGGATACCAACTGAAATGTCCCGTTCTTATTGATTAAAAACGTTCCATATTAATTGATTTCGTTGCGAGGTTTTGACCTCTATATGAGACGTTTTTCAAAGACTGCATTCATTTTAAAACAAACCATAACCTTTATTTCATCAATAAAGGTTTAAAAAGCTTTACGTAGATTATCAAATAATGATAATCTAAAATATCATGTTTACACACGACCATTACATAATGGTTTACAATACAAATATGTTACAACAAAATAAGTTTCTTGAATGCAGTTTTTACACAATATCATACAAACATGGACTCCAAATCTTGTCCTTATTTAAATATGCGACAGCGGAAGCTCTTAATAATCACCTGAGAATAAACATGCTTAAAACGTCAACAAAAATGTTGGTGAGTTATAGGTTTAACCTATATATATCAAATCATAATAATAGACCACAAGATTTCATATTTCAATACACATCCCATACATAGAGATAAAAATCATTCATATGGTGAACACCTGGTAACCGACATTAACAAGATGCATATATAAGAATATCCCCATCATTCCGGGACACCCTTCGGATATGATATAAATTTCGAAGTACTAAAGCATCCGGTACTTTGGATGGGGTTTGTTAGGCCCAATAGATCTATCTTTAGGATTCGCGTCAATTAGGGTGTCTGTTCCCTAATTCTTAGATTACCAGACTTAATAAAACGGGGCATATTCGATTTCGATAATTCAACCATAGAATGTAGTTTCACGTACTTGTGTCTATTTTGTAAATCATTTATAAAACCTGCATGTATTCTCATCCCAAAAAATATTAGATTTTAAAAGTGGGACTATAACTCACTTTCACAGATTTTTACTTCGTTGGGAAGTAAGACTTGGCCACTGGTTGATTCACGAACCTATAACAATATATACATATATATCAAAGTATGTTCAAAATATATTTACAACACTTTTAATATATTTTGATGTTTTAAGTTTATTAAGTCAGCTGTCCTCGTTAGTAACCTACAACTAGTTGTCCACAGTTAGATGTACAGAAATAAATCGATAAATATTATCTTGAATCAATCCACGACCCAGTGTATACGTATCTCAGTATTGATCACAACTCAAACTATATATATTTTGGAATTAACCTCAACCCTGTATAGCTAACTCCAACATTCACATATAGAGTGTCTATGGTTGTTCCGAAATATATATAGATGTGTCGACATGATAGGTCAAAACATTGTATACGTGTTTATGGTATCTCAAGATTACATAATATACAATACAAGTTGATTAAGTTATGGTTGGAATAGATTTGTTACCAATTTTCACGTAGCTAAAATGAGAAAAATTATCCAATCTTGTTTTGCCCATAACTTCTTCATTTTAAATCCGTTTTGAGTGAATCAAATTGCTATGGTTTCATATTGAACTCTATTTTATGAATCTAAACAGAAAAATTATAGGTTTATAGTTGGAAAAATAAGTTACAAGTCATTTTTGTAAAGGTAGTCATTTCAGTCGAAAGAACGACGTCTAGATGACCATTTTAGAAAACATACTTCCACTTTGAGTTTAACCATAATTTTTGGATATAGTTTCATGTTCATAATAAAAATCATTTTCCCAGAATAACAACTTTTAAATCAAAGTTTATCATAGTTTTTAATTAACTAACCCAAAACAGCCCGCGGTGTTACTACGACGGCGTAAATCCAGTTTTACGGTGTTTTTCGTGTTTCCAGGTTTTAAATCATTAAGTTAGCATATCATATAGATATAGAACATGAGTTTAGTTGATTTTAAAAGTCAAGTTAGAAGGATTAACTTTTATTTGCGAACAAGTTTAGAATGAACTAAACTATGTTCTAGTGATTACAAGTTTAAACCTTCGAATAAGATAGCTTTATATGTATGAATCGAATGATGTTATGAACATCATTACTACCTCAGGTTCCTTGGATAAACCTACTGGAAATGAGAAAAATAGATCTAGCTTCAAAGGATCCTTGGATGGCTTGAAAGTTATTGAAGCAGAATCATGACACGAAAACAATTTCAAGTAAGATTTCCACTCGAAATAAGATTGTTATAGTTATAGAAATTGAATTAAAGTTTGAATATGATTATTACCTTGTATTAGAAAGATAACCTACTGTAAGTAACAAAGGTTTCTTGATCTTGGATGATTACTTGGAATGGATTTAGAAAACTTGGAAGTAAACTTGCAATCTTGGAAGTATTCTTGATTTTATAAAACTAGAACTTTTGGAATTTATGAAGAACACTTAGAACTTGAAGATAGAACTTGAGAGAGATCAATTAGATGAAGAAAATTGAAGAATAAAAGTGTTTGTAGATATTTTTGGTCGTTGGTGTATGGATTAGATATAAAGGATATGTAATTTTGTTTTCATGTAAATAAGTCATGAATGATTACTCATATTTTTGTAATTTTATGAGATATTTCATGCTAGTTGCCAAATGATGGTTCCCACATGTGTTAGGTGACTCACATGGGCTGCTAAGAGCTGATCATTGGAGTGTATATACCAATAGTACATACATCTAAAAGCTGTGTATTGTACGAGTACGAATACGGGTGCATACGAGTAGAATTGTTGATGAAACTGAACGAGGATGTAATTGTAAGCATTTTTGTTAAGTAGAAGTATTTTGATAAGTGTCTTGAAGTCTTTCAAAAGTGTATGAATACATATTAAAATACTACATGTATATACATTTTAACTGAGTCGTTAAGTCATCGTTAGTCGTTACATGTAAATGTTGTTTTGAAACCTTTAGGTTAACGATCTTGTTGAATGTTGTTAACCCATTGTTTATTATAACAAATGAGATGTTAAATTGTTATATTATCATGATATTATGATATATAATATATCTTAGTATGATATATATACAGTTAAATGCCGTTACAACGATAATCGTTACATATATGTCTCGTTTCGAAATCATTAAGTTAGTAGTCTTATTTTTACATATGTATTTCATTGTTAATACACTTAATAATATATTTACTTATCATTTAACATAATTAACCAAGTGTATCAATATCTTAATATGATTCATATGTACCTAGTAAGACGTTGTTATAACGATAATCGTTATATATATTGTTTTCGAGTTTCTTAAATTAATAGTCTCATTTTTATGTATATAACTCATTGTTAAAATACCTAATGAGATACATACTTATAATAAAATCATGTTAACTATATATATAACCATATATATGTCATCGTATAGTTTTTACAAGTTTTAACATTCGTGAATCACCGGTCAACTTGGGTGGTCAATTGTCTATATGAAACCTATTTCAATTAATCAAGTCTTAAAAAGTTTGATTGCTTAACATGTTGGAAACACTTAATCATGTAAATAACAATTTCATTTAATATATATATATAAACATGGAAAAGTTCGGGTCACTACAGTGATCCTTTTCACCCACCTCATTTCCCTATTGACGAAGAACTAGAAGCACTTACCGGTGAACCAATCCGGAACACCATTTTCACCCTCATTTCCAGAATATCCCACCACGAGTATATAATATCCAGAATTCTAGATCTTATTCATCCACTCGTCCGAACCGCCAATCATCCCGGAATAATAGAAGAAGTCAACGAACTTCGCACTCGAGTAGTGGCTCTGGAGAATATGGTGCAAAATCTAAGAGCATCAGCAGCATAACCAGCACCGACAGCATCACCAGTATCCGCAACAGCAACACCATAGATACCAAGGAATATTAGTAATAACGAGTTAAGATGTATTGACTCATTCTTCCTGGAGAATTATATATGTATACTTTATATATATATATATATATATATATATATATATATATATATATATATATATATATATATATATATATATATATATATATGGTTTGGAACAATAATAAATCTTCTCGTACTAAGCTATTACGTGTGAATCTTAACTAGTATGTACTACTTGGTTAATTTATATCACTAATATGCTATGATGTACATCCTTCGTTAATGACTTAACAATCATTAATCACTGCTTCAACACAATAAACTCCATTTCATAATAAATCAAGTGTAACGACGAATGTATTGATTCATAACTTCATTAGCGAAATATTTCGCTACGATTATGAAATCTCTAAGGTTTTGGAGATTATTCATTCTTGTTTCAACCGTAAATCAAATGAGTTTAATATTATATTAACTCATTAAATCCATGATTACATCTGAAGGAAAATATATGTACGTATATTTTCATAAAGATTGTAATTAAATATTCTTTTGTACAAACTGTTAATTGTGAAAATATTTTAACGGGTAGGTAATACCCAAGAAATATTTATATCTCACATTAATACACTATACATTCTTCAATTTCGATTCATAAATCATTAACTATACTCACTACCTTCACAGCGATACACAATCATTTTCATACAAATTCAATTACATATTCTGATTTTGACATATCAGAATTCAAGTAAAGCTTTAGCAAATGTTATCTTCCTAAAGATCACTACATTCATAAATTTTATTCATTCGTATTCTGTGATGAATTATCACATCAAACCACCGAAATTATTATTCATTACTTTTGAAATCAACAACGCCTATTCGTCAACCATTAGATCCGTTGACGATTACAATCAGCGTTTAATCATCTAAAAATAAAATATCTTGAAACTATCTCGGATTGATAACCAACGATTCAGATTCGTTAACCCTAATAATGCTGACGAAGCAGCAAAAGCTATAGATGGTCTTAATGGTCAAAAGTTTGATGATAAAGAATGACGTATTGAAAAAGCTCAGATTTGGAACTGAAAAACAGATTGAGCTAACCATGAAGGAGACCAAGGAAAAATACAAGGACCAAACCCTATATTCAAAGAATCCAGGTAATTCTGGATCCGATGAAATCTTTAGAGAATATCTTGCTCCGAAGTCATCTTAAAAGCTTGAGGAAAATTTTTCTTCATCAACTTTCGAACTTAGAAATTCTAAAATATCATCATAAATATCTTTGATATTTCTGAAGATATTTTCATAAATATTCTCGTCCAAAATTATATACCTCTTCGTGCAATCTGTATTACATTATATTGGAAACTTCTGTAAAATCCAAGTATAAATTATGAATGAATTCTGGAGAAGTGTTGGGAATTGAAGCATGAGTTAGTATAATATAATGACGTCAGGCCAACGTGATTATATTACAGTAAGTCATGCTGAGTTTCTAATGGAACGTGATAAAGGTTCACAGATCATACCCTCATCATGAGCCATGTTACATAACTCTTTCATTCTATTTAACCTCTAAACATATCAAGAAAATATTTTTCTTGATGATTCGATCTTTTCCGGATATTCTGATAATTTGACAAATCAAATCGTGCTATTACCTTTCCTTATACTTTGTATATTATGATTATTCGAAACTCCATACCTACGAATTCTGGACAATTATTCGCTTGACTTGAAATCGGGAAGGAAAAAAAAGAAGCATGGAGCTCCTAAATATAAAGGAAAATATAAGCCTGATAACAACACATAAATTATAAACCGCGTATATCAATACGTATTGCAACGTAAAGATACGGGAGAATTAAAAACATTACAACCCCAAGGGCATAGTAGAAGTAAGCAGATTCCTCTGGTGGTAAATGAAAAAGAAGAATGACTGCATATATGATCAATATAATAACAAGTATCAATACGGGATTGAGCATATTAATAAATTTTTTGAAAGCATGAATTTAGGAAGAAAGTATAGAAGTGGTGAAGATAATGAAACGGAAGAAGCCAATTTATAGCAAAATTTCAAACACAGCAATCGAAGCAATTCACCGCATTTAATCAAAGAAATCTCAAAATTCCTTAATTATCGGAGAATCAAATCTTATAGACTACGAAGATTTCCTTTATTTTCTTGAATTCCGGAAATAAATCGTGACTACGACAAAAGTTAAGGCGAACATTTAATTTTCTTATTCACTCTTTTACGATAGCTTCGTTTATACTCTTCCTATAACAGAATCGTTTTATCCATATTATTCAATAGTGATAAAACTTTATTTTTCAACTTATATTCATCATTAAAATATTCTTGTTGTAAACCATGATGATCTCTATCAAATTTCATGACTGTGATTCTCACGAACTCCTCTCTGTTTTGTCTGCCCTAATATTGTGGCATAAACACTCAAAGTTTTAAATGAGCTCAATACTATTCATAACACATTTCATGTGTTCAGTTTACTGAAATGCTTGTATAGCACCATCATCCCTTCTGAGGATAACCTAGTCAAATGACACTCTTGTTAATCTTTAGACAACCACCGCATTAATGATAAAATGAACTTCATCGAAGAACCTGTAGAATTTATGGGTTGTATGATTTAAACTCTTGAAACAAAATAATATTCTATCTGTTGGAATTCACGCAAGGCCCCGAGTATACCTGGGAACGTGAAGACCAAATAAAATGTAAATATCCTCGTCTATGTACGAACAACGTCAATTGATGGTAACAACTAAATTTCGAGATGAAATTTCTTTTAACGGGTAGGTACTATAACAGCCCAGAAAATTTCGACTAAATTTAAACCTAACTTTGATATGATTCCGACGATTCACGAACCATTATTTATAAATAATTATGTATTAATATTAATTGTTATATTAATATTATTATTTATCATCGTTCACAAGTATTATTACTCTCAATATTATTAATGATTATTATTATCATTAATATTATTAGTATTATCACTTTCACTAAAAGTGAAAAGATTATTATAAATATCATTATTATTAATACAACTTATTATTAATAATAATATTATTATTAACAGTATTAATTACATTTTATAATGATTATTATCATTATCATTAATTATAATTAAAATTATCATTTTTATTATTTTGATTGTCATTACTAACTAAAATTATTATTATTAGTATTATTGTTAATACTTAACATGAATATTAATATAATGAAATATCATTATCATTAATATCAATATTATTATCATTATAAAAATAATACAATCTTTTATCATTATCATTAATAATACTATTATTATCATTTTTTATCATTATTATTATTATTAAAATCATTATTAATATAATTATTATTATTATTAATATTATTAATATTATTAATATAATTATTAATTATTAAATGAAAAGAGACATACCTAATTTAGGTATATCATTACCTGCTTTTAATTATTTAATTATCTCATGAAATATTATTTTTATTTTCCACTGGATATAATTTTGTTTTTATCTGTTTTTATTTTAATCTACTTTTTATTTTTTTTCTTTATTTTTGATCGTGATTATATTTTTTATATTTCTGTTTCTTCTCGTGATTCAGCTGCACAATTTTTTATTCATCATTAGATTGTGAAATCTGCTTTTAATTATTTTATTATTACCTGCTATTTTTTTTTATCTATTTTTCCATCGTGATCTTTATTTTTTTTCATATTTTTTTGGATCGTGATTCCTTCTACTGGTTTTTATTTTGTATCCATTATCAATCAATCACATTATATAACATTACTGCAAATCAAAGAATCAAACACAAATTTATATATATATATATATATATATATATATATATATATATATATATATATATATATATATATATATATATATATATATATAAGCTTGTACCTCTGTTCTTGGTGCTTTTTGTCAAAAATTCGAAAACGAATCCCATTTAAAAATCTATAAATGCTATCTTGTTAGAATTCCTTTACTCAAACTACCTGCAAAATCTCAGTTTCCAATTCCTAATATCGTGCTTTAATTCGCGAGTCAAAGTTTTAAAAATCAAAAAGTCAACTCATTATTCTTGATCAAATTCGAATTCTATGTTATGATTTAAGTGAAATTAAAGATTTATAAAGTTTCTAATGTTGATTTGAAACTTATTTCATGTTGGAAGTTTAGCCTATAACGTTATCAAATTGCGAAAACCAATTTTTTTTTGAACTGTCGCAACAGCAGTAACATTTTTAAATTTTTATTTTATTTTTTGTTGGTTCGTTTTAAACTAATACAAACATTGATATTGATTAGTTATGACTATTTTGATGAAATTAATTCATTGTTATGGGGATTTGAGGGTGTTGGCCGATTCTATGAAGATGATGAAGATGAAACTAAAATAGATTTAAAATAGTTTATATATATTTCTGTTATGTTTTAAAACAAGAAAGCTGAGATGGAAGAGTGGTTAGGGAGGTGGTTGTGTGAGCGAGAGGTCACGGGTTAGAGCCCGGTTCGGGGCATTTTCTTTTTAGAAGGACTTTTGAGGTAGTTTTCAATTTTTAATTATTATTATTATTATTACTATTATTACTATTGTTAATTTTTAATATTATTATTGTTATTATTGGTATTAATTATTATTGTAACTAGTATTAAAAGTATTATTCTTATTACTAGTATTATTTTTATAATCATTAGTATTATCATTATAATTATTAATATTGTTATTAAAACTATCATTATTATTATCATTTTAAATATTATTATCATTATTATGATTAGAATTATTATTATTATCATGATTATAATTACAAGTAAGATTATTATTGTTATTGTTATTACTAATATTATGTTCATAATTATCACTAGCAGAAAAATTATTATTTTGGTATTATTATCAAGATTATTGTTGTTACCAAAATTTTCATTAATAATTAGTATTGTTATGAGAAGTATCATTATTACTAGAAATTACCGTTAGCAGTTTTATTAAAAATCTATAAATCTTAAAATTTTCATTTTATTAAAATTAACATTTTTATTATTATTATTAATATTACTATTATCAGTTTTACTAACAAAGTAACTAATGATAATTATTTTCAACTTCATTATTAAATCTAATTAATAGTATTATTATTGTTATTACAAAATAATGCAACTCTTTATTCATTATCATTATTAATATCATTTTATCAAATAAATACATATATATATATATATATATATATATATATATATATATATATATATATATATATATAGCAATATATAACAACTAAAATATATATATATATATATATATATATATATATATATATATATATATATATATAAACTTATTCGATTACGAATATATGTGTTAATATATATACTTGATATAGGTTCGTGAATCCGAGGTCAACTCTGTACTTGTTCAATGCCGCCATATGTATTTTTACTACAAAATACAGTATCGTGAGTTTTCATAGCTCCCTTTTATATATATTTTTGGGCTGAGAATACATGCGCAACTTTTATAACTGTTTTACGTTTAGACACAAGTACTCAAACTTTTATGCTATATACGTGCTTTGTCATGCTAAATTCTTGCCGTAATATCGTTAATTTCTGAGGTATAAGATGCAAGATTAGTTATTGTGAGAAGCGCTACTAAGAGTGACGTCTCTAGTCAGTTGACCGTTGGTCTTTGACTACATAATAATGATTCAACGACATGAATAACAAGTGTCATTGGGTAACTTTTGTTTAGTCGCGATATTACAAACAGCAACTCTTTCGATTGATATATTTGGTATTAATCAACTTTAAACTGAAATCTTGTGGTCTAATGCTATATTGAACTATTGATTTATGATAAATCTATGAACTCACTCAACCTCGTGTTGACTTTTTAAGCATGTTTATTCTCAGGTACTACATATTGTTTCCGCCGTGTATTTGCTAATTGAAAGCAATATTTCAACGAGTCATTCATGGATAATTTGAAGGACTTACATTTGCTAATTTGATGATGATTGCTTGCTATGCTTGGAGTCTTCATTACATATCATATCAATTAAAGACATTTAATACGTTGTTTATTAAATACAATGTAATCTATTTATCTTCCACTGCAAAACTCAATAAAACGTCTCATATAGAGTCGTTCTCATTTATACAACTGTGATTTGATATAATTAGTCACAAATACCCCAGGCCCTATTTGGGGGTATGACAAGTAGCGTATGTGGTGGTTTTTTTTCTTGGGTGGTTCTCGGCCAAAACAGAAATCAAAGTAGCAGCAGCAATTAGAGAGTATTGGGTGGCTTACAGTTGTAACATAGTAGGTATAGCTGCAACATTCGAGCAGTGAAACAATGAAACAAAATAGTAGCTGTAACAATGACGGTTATGGTGGTTTCAACATGAGAGAGAGGAAAGTGTAGGTGATCAACGATGGGTGCTCGGTGGTGGATAAAGGTGGAGGGTGAAGGTGGGATCATGGTGTAACGGTGATGGTGCCCCGGTGAGTGAGGGAGTGTGTTCATGGTGGCCGATGATCGTGGTTAACGAAGTTACGGGAGGAAGAATAGGAGATGATCAAGTAGTGTGGTGTGCGTGTGTGATTCCTCTCCTCTATCATATACATATAAGCTTATATAGATATATATGTAAAGATATTAGTTAGATAAAGAAACAAAAACAGTATGTTTGTTTGTTAATTTCAACTTCACGGATCAAATAACTATTACACTCTGCCAACAGTTATCACGGGGTAATATATCGTGTCCATTGCTAAACAGTTATTGTATAAAAGTGTTCCTAAAAATCCTAAATTTTTAGGTTAAATATATTTAATTATTTCAGTCATTAACTGTTTGAAACCTAATAAAAAAGGTTCGATAATTATTTATTTTATGTTCCAATTAATATGTACGGAGTACTAATACTTAAACTAAAAAGGTAAAAATATTTTTATTAAACCTAAAATCTTCTTAATCGATTTACAGTTCAACTTTTATTTTAATCCTTCATGAACATATATTATATCTATGTTAAAACTAGCGAAACGTCAACCGAGTGCTACTGACGTTTACTAATTAGGCTCGAAATTATTTATTTTTATTATATACTCTTTCTATATATAAACAGTTTTAAATAGAAAGTTTAACTACTAAAATAATTATATTATATATTTTTAAACAAATAGATTTAATATAAATTTATATATTTACAAGTAGTATTTATATACATACATATATATATATATATATATATATATATATATATATATATATATATATATATATATATATATATACACAAATAGTTGTTCGTGAATCGTCAGAAATAGTCGAAGGTCAATTGAATATATGAAAGAGTTCAAAATTTTTGAGACTCAACATTACAGCCTTTGCTTATTGTGTCAAAGGTATTAAATCGTATCGAGAGTTTGGTTTAAAATTAGTCGAAATTTTCCGGGTCACTATAAAAATGCTTGAAGAATAGCATGCATCACGATGAATGTTATCAGGAATATTTATCGATGAATCTTATTTCTTCGAGCGTTTCTGATCAAAATAATATTATTATTACAAAGTGTCTTATTTAAGTGATCATATTTTTACGTGATCTTAATATTGTAAAAAAAATTTCAAAGAAAAAAAAAATTACTTTCACCCAAAAAAGTGTTTTCCTCTTGATCAAAATACTATATATATATATATATATATATATATATATATATATATATATATATATATATATATATATATATATATATATATATATATATATATATATATATATATATGTATGTATATATGTATATATATATATATATATGTATATATAAACGAGAAATAGAAAAAAGGCGAGAACTGCGAGAACTTTTTAATTTCATAGTTTTTATGCATTTGAATGCAACAAATTACATGCAGATGTTAATTAATGTTCATATCGTTAACAAACATATGTTCATTACCACAAATTACATGTTAAATTGTTAATTATATAAAGTGTTCACATGTTACACAAACAAATATGCGCATGTGAACAGAAAACTATATATTTGATTATATAGGTAAAATATAAGTTTTTTCAAACTATTTTATGCTCATTTTTACTCTCCATCAACATTTATGGGTGACTCAATCTACTCACATGTGAAAATCTTTGTAAATTAAAAGTTCTCGCAGTTCTCGCCATTTTTGTGGTTCTCGTTTGAACTTTTGGCTATATATATATATATATATATGGGCAAGATAAATGGAGAAGTAACCAATCGGGGGGAAGCGGGGGGAAGCAAAAAAAAATTTGTTTTTTTTTTTTTTGAATTTTTTCAGGCATCAAGATCACACGAAAATATGAACATTTAGAAAAGACACTTCGTGATGAATGTTATTATTTAGGCGGAAAAACGATCGACAAAAATAACATTCAAGATAATATTGTTCGTGAAGAATGTTAACGCTTTTTTTTCTTCATGTTTTGTGAAGTAAAATTTCGCCTTTTTAGAGTTTAGGGATTATGGTTTAGGGTTTGGTGTTTTAGGTTTATTCCATAAAAACACCAAACCCTAAACCCTAAACCCTAAACTCTAAACCGTTCTTATTAAAAACTCAATCTAAATCCTTAATCTAAACCCTAAATCTAAACCCTAAACCCTAAATTTCTAAACCCTAATATCTAAACACTAATATCTAAAACCTCAACATACGCTCGAAAAATACGATAATTGTTATATATTAGTTCTTCGACCGTTTTTCTGCCAAAATAAAAATATTTATCACAAAGTGTCTTTATTAAATGTTCATATTTTCATCAAATCTATAATGTTCGTGAACAAAGTTATTTCAAAAATCGAAGAAAATAAAAGATTTTGCTTCCCCCCGCTTCCCCCGATTGGTTACTTCCTTCTTGATCCTACCACTATATAGGGGCAGGATCAATGGAGAAGTAACCAAGTGGGGGGAAGCAAAAAAAAATTCGTTTTTTTGAAAAAAAATTTTCAGGCATCAAGATCACACGAAAATATGAACATTTAGAAAAGGCACTTCGTGATGAATGTTATTATTTAGGCGGGAAAACGATCTACAAAAATACTGTAACATTCAAGATAATATTGTTCATGAAGAATGTTAACGTTTTTTTTCTTCATATTTTGGGAAGTAAAATTTAGCCCGATTTAGAGTTTAGGGTTTAGGGTTTGTTGTTTTGGGTTTATTCCATAAACCCAAAACACCAAACCCTAAACCTTAAACCCTAAACTCTAAACCGTTCGTGTTAAAAACCCAAACTAAATTTTAAATCTAAACCCTAAATCT